>NC_090020.1:78547634-78861634 GCF_036417845.1 Apteryx mantelli
GTTAGACAGTGCAGATCACTGCCATAACACAGCTAAGCCAGGTCCTCAGACGGTGTAAATCAGCGCTGTCAATGGAGCTACTCTGATTTACACCGGATAATTATGTCCCCCACTGCTATTTGAGATGGGATCAAGATGACAGCATCGGGATCATCACTAGAATACAGACTTTTCTAAGTACCAAATTACATTTAAGTCATCCAGTTAGACTGAGAGCTAGAAACCCAAGCAAGCCTTTTAAGAGCCAGTATCAAGCCATATAGAACTGATGTCAGCCACTCCAAATAAGCCCAATTTAAGTAAGAAGGAGAGCGCTCTATCTTCCACTTTCCCATCAGTCCAAGGTGGGTGCTTTCAGATCCCATTCTGACTTAAACTGGTGCACTCTCTACCTGACATAAACGGTTGTAGAGCTCACCAAAGCCAGACTACTCCCTGGTTGGACGCACCTCCTTCCAGGTTAATGCCTCAGGTAGTAATGGGCAGATTTTTACCCTTATACTATGTCTGGATCCTGACCTCTGAATCTGCTATAACCTCTCAGTAGGGCTGAGCCAAGTTTCTTGGGGAGTTAAGACCCTGGTCCAGTGAAAAATGAACGAATAAATCCTCTTTGTAGTCTCAAAACTCCCAACCAGTTTGAGTTGGGAGGTTCATTTAGTGGTTTTGTGAAAGAGCCTTGACTGACAGACCCTGTCTAAACTCAGAGAATTAATGAGCTTCTATTCTGAAACGGGCTGGGAAAAGGAAACCAGCCGGAGAGACCCTCGATACAACTGCTAACACTGCTTTGTTACCATCCTTTGTTCAGGGCTTGTATAGTGCCCAACAGACAGGGGCTCTGCTGCCTGGTGGAGAGGGGGCCCAGGTGATCCTGAAATGCAATTAATGCATAACAGCTTCGACCAATCCATCTAATTTACTGCCTGCTTTTCTCCTGGGCTCGCTTCCTCCTTTATTTTTCCTCTCACCATGAAGGATAGCCACTCATCTTAAAAAAAAAAAAGAAAAAAAAAAAAGAAATTATGTGCTTTTCTGGATTCACCCTGCTTTTTCCCATCCTGAACACTGTTTGGGGACTTTTTTATTTAACAAAACAAGGTCAGCTCATCAGCACAAAAGCTGGAAGTTTCACAGGGTCCAAGACTGTTTCCATCTATGGAATTACTTTTTAACACATTCTGAGTTAAAATTATCCCCTCTGAGCCAAATGCAGATTGACAGCCAAACACCAAACAATCACATTTTGTTAATCCATTTACAGAGGTGCAAATGCCTAATCCAACACCAGTTTGCTCTGACATCACAGCAATGTTGTGGGATTTTCTCTTTTTTTTTTTTTGAGAGAGAGAGAGAGATTTTGGGAGCTATGGTTATTGTTTAAGGGAGAAGAGAGGGAATCTGGGAACCCCTGAGGCTGTGGGATTGCTCACCACTATCTCAACCCTATATTGCTTGTTTATAGTTCAAAATGCAGCTTTTGTGTCAAAAACTGAAGCCTTTAACATTTTCAAAGCCTGTCTACCTCTCCGCTGTGGCACACATGCTGACAGAGCAAAACAAGGGCACCCAGAGTTCAGTAGCTCTCATAATTGGACCTAAACTGATTTCAGTCTAAGGTCAATTTGAAGAGGAGGCTTCAGGTGCCATTCAGAAATGACAGGAGAGCCAGATGTGAGCCCTAATATTGCAGGAATAATATAGCACTGATCAGTTAGAAATTATTGCTGGAAAGTTGCTGTCGGGATTGTCTTGCTTGAGAATAAACTATGGAGCTAGATCATTTAGACAGACAGCTAGACAGACAGACAGATATGGGCAAGGAGGTAGAATTCTGTCCCTGTCACTCAGCTTTCCAATTTAACCTGTTTTTCTTCTATTTAATTCTGCATGCCTTACTACAAGGGTGTCTATAACCTCACTATCTAAGCATGGGAAATACGAGATTGGACTAATCTCTAATGGAGATAAATAGTTAAACCATTCAACAGATGTATATCTATGACTGCATACCTATCTCCCCTACCTATTCTTCTACTTATGCATCCATCTTTTGGCTTTTATTGCTGTGGGAAAGGGAAACATTCAAAACTTAATATTTGTCTGCATTTTTTAAGTGTTTGATACACACACACACTCAGGGCTCTGCAGCAAACCCAGTCCTCTTGAAAATGGTTCACTGAGCACCTCTGAAACATCAGTGTGGAGGCATGAGATCAGACACTGGGTATTTAGAAGCTGTGCCCAATTTTGCAAATGCACCTACCCTATTTGCTTCCACCTGGTATATAGAAAGCTATCCCCCCATACCCTCACCTCTAGTAAAAACAACAGTTTCCTACAGTAGCTATTGCTTTTGAGGACAAATAGTGGGGTTGTAAAATAAGGGAGAAGGTTTATGACACGGTCGTGTTGCAAACTAACAGATGACTGTTGATGCCAGGCAGGGTCAGATTGCTGGAGCTGAGAATGGTGTCCCTAGTCCCAGCGCTTAAGCATAAGAGCAAATTCCCACCTTCCACCTCATCTACTCTCAAGGAAGAATTTGCTCACAGGGATCTGCTGCCCACCCACTGTCCCAAGGACTCAGGGGCTGAGTTAATCCCATCACGCTAACAGAACATAACAATGTGTTGAGAGTATTTACCACATTCCTTGAAATTGAAGAAAGTTGCCTTGGTTATTAGTAGCTCCTAATGATATTTGCATAGATTAACAGACTTTAATGCAATCATGAATGCTACAATCCCGCGGAAAATAATGAAGAAATCCATTATGAGGTAATAAAGTAACTAAGTCAATACAGTAATAATTTGATCCCATATTAGTAATAATTTCATCTCCTGCTGCAAGGCAATTTTAATGCACATACCATTTCTGGACAGTTTTATAAATATCACCTTTGTTTGAGATAATTAATTAGCAAAATCAAAAAATATATTGCTGGTATTTTATACGATAAATTAGTCATTAGGTTTAAACTGGCAGGCTGTAATAAAACTTATTAAGATAAATGTGCTGGGATTCTTAACACTTCAGAGGAGCTGTTCTCCTCCGTCTTAAGGCTCTTCTGGTGCAAAGCTATTATCGCTGCTGGGTGGTTTCTATGTATGTTAAAACCCGATTATGAAAATCATGTTTATAACCCCAACTTGCTTAGCAATAGGAGCTGAAGGTATTATTCCATTCCTGCCCAGTGTAAGACGCTAAAGCGAGGTTGAGTTGCTGAGGGCCCTATTATCTTGCTTCCCATCGTCAGTCAGAGCCCAATGCCTCCTGAAAGACTGAAGTGAGTTCACTTCCAAAGGTCTCAGGGCTAGGTCATCCTTTTGTCCTAGGGAAGGGATTTGCATTCAGGGATAGGGGTAGAGGGGAACCTAACCTTTATGGAGGTGGCTATCTATCTACCCTAGCTTTCTGCTTCTGCTGCTATTTTGTGATTGCTGGATCATTCTTTGCTTGCCAGCAGTGTCTAGAGATCTCAATGGACCTCAGCAGTATCTATGGCAAACTGGTCTGGCACTGAAGCCAAAAGCTATGCCTTACAGTGACCACTGTTTCCAGTCCTCTGAAATATCCCTTACACATGGCTGGGGCTCTGCAAAAGGTTTTGTTATGTGTTTGGGGAGCGGTCCCAGCCAGATGGCACAGGCTGACTGAGAATGTCAAAGCTGGATTGGGACCAGCTTCTTGTAAGAAGCACAAATCTTGCCATGTAATGAGCTGGTCTTGGCTCTGTGGTGTATGGCCGAAGTAAGGGTTGTCGTTCTGGGCTTCGTGACACCACCTCCCAGGAACAGGGGTATTAAATCATTAGATTGCCTTCTCAAAGGGCATCACTTGGGGCTTGCTTGGACCTCCCTGAGCCAGTTAACTGTCATCTTCCGAAGGCATTACAATTTCACACTCTGGCCAAACTTTGCCCTTTCCCCACAATTCCCCGTTTAGCTGAGGTTTCCAAATCCATGCCACTTTGCATTTGGAATGGTAGCAAATGACACAAATTGATGATCCATCAAACCCCTGTCTTCCATATGGGCCAGTTCTTAATCTGAAGTAGGAATGTCCCCAAAATCTCATTCTAGTTTATAAAGAACTCACCAGAGAGCTCAACATTTAGCTGGGAGCAGGCCATGACTGCTGCTTGTACCAACTATTAAACCATTTCTGTAGCCAAGCAAGCCATCAAAAGACAGAGAAAGTGGCAAAACCTATTGCTCCTCCCATTCAGAAAACCAGCTCTAGTATAATATCATTAGGCCAGCATAATGCATTGCAGAGCTAAGAAAGCCACTGTGCTGTAGAAATGCTCCCTTTTCTAATACGCCATGGGCATCACTCTTGAAACAAAATGATAGAATCAATACATCGTCATACTTGTTTAACTTCTTTGGGGAGAACAAATGTTTTTCCCCACCAGGTAGCAATGCCTTCACTTTATGGATATTTTCTCACATTAATGTTCAAAGTGCTTTCTGTACAAGTTCAGTTTAAGAATCCCGTAAACTCTGGAATACTGGAGGCTGGAAGAGCGAACAGGGCAAAAATCATTGTATAATCAGTTTGTTCTGATAACTTTTCCTAAGCATCCTCTACTGGCCAATGTCAGGGAAGGCTTTTGGACTAGATGGACCTTTGATTTGACACAGAATGGCAGTTCTTACATAATCAAGTGATATGACATCCTTGTGTCAGATGGCATGGGCCACTTCATTCAGCTGGTAGGCTGTACGTCCTGCTTCTCAGTGACACCTTGTTTAGACTTGAATTTCCAGTCCTGGTGTAGGGTATGTTAACTGGTAGTCAACTTAGAGGTATTGTAACATGAAGAGGACTGCACCTCTAGGCAAGGTCTCAGAGATTTCTTCCATCTGCTGTTACCTGTGGACACATGTTAACTGCACTGTGGTGTCTGTTCTACCATCTCTGATTTTGTGGTTTTGAAGACATAACATTTGCTCTGACAGTCTAAAAGGGGATGTCTAGTTCTCCAGGACCAGCTTTACGTGGCTAGGCTTTCTCAAAGTGGTCTGAGACTCACATATCCTCCTAACTACCCATTAGAGCTATTCCTTTGGTCGATCTCTGTTGTAACTGCTATGTGATGGCTGCACATGACAAGTTCTTCTAAATGTTGATGTCCCATGAGTGTTCACACACCTCCAAAGCAGTGTTTCCATGATGGCTGTTGGGTGGATTGTTTGCTGGCTATTACACTTCTCTCCCTACCTCCTGCATGTATTGAAACGAGGGGTACGCAGAATAAAAAGGGACTGTTTTGCATTACCACATTAATCTACTGAACAATTAGAGAGCCTTGTGTCCTGTTGGTAGCCCCATCCCATACCTGGCTCTCACGAGGGACTCCTGGCCATACAAAGCGAAGTGACAATTCATTTAAGGTCTCTTGGGATAGTCTTGGGGGTCTAGGCAATTTGGCCAAGTCAGAAAAGCTCCCACGCAGTTGGCCAGTTTGGGCTTAGTCAGCTCATTACACTTTTGGGGAGCCTTGCTACTCAGGCTTGTTTTATACCAGGGATCCTCAGCTCCTGGGCCACACTCAGCACCAGTTAAACCAAGATGACCTCAGGGGTGAGGGAAGGCAGCAAAAGGTCTAGAAATAATTCCTTCAGCACCTCCTGCGGAAAAGTGGCTTTAGTGACAAGCGTCTCACAACTGCCATTCCCACAGTCGTTCCCCTTGTCAATACGATGACCTTTCAGAAGCAGAAGCTCCTTTTTATTACTCTGTGCACTGGGGTAAACCAGGCCACACTATGTTATCTACCCAATTTATCAACACTATTTACAGCAGGTCCATTCCACTGTCTGGCTTAACTCAGTGCCCAGAGACCTAGCATTGAGAGAAGAGGCGGCTGCTGAAGAGAAAGAAATGTCAATTCCAGCCTAGTCCCCTAAAGTGAAATAAAAGAAACAAAGTAAATAAGGAAGGAGAAGTAAATACAATATCTCCAGGGTGATTACGTCTATCTAGTCCAATACAGGCAAGCATGAAACCAATAGAAACACAGTCTTATCCTCGTAGTTATCACCACACACAGAATGTCATCTCTTGGTGGCCTAAAAAGAAAGCAGCATGCCACATCCATCTTTAATGAATATGACATATCTCTCACCCTCCTGTATTTTCAGCAACCTCAAAAGCTGAAAAATGAGATATGAGAGTCTGTTCTCCCTGTTTGCCCTGAATCATGAGAATGGATTAAAATGGCTTTTTTGTTCTGTTTTGCTTTTTAAGAATTACTTTGGGTAATTTTGTTTTCTTTCTGCTCTTTTGGGCTTTGAGGGTTCAGGTTTGCCAGCTTTTCTCCACAACTCTGTGATCAAGCTGTACTCTTTTACTCTTTTTTAAATGAAGGAAAAGCAGGCTGTCATATATGCAAATGTTTGTAAAGGCTGAGGGTAACTGGAAAACACCAAGTATCATGAGACTCACTGTGAAATCACAAGGGTAGCAGTCTGCTCCATCCATCACACTCAAATCATTTGAGTTGTGGGCCTCTCTTTCTAGCAGGTTCAAATATACTGAAGAGGCTAATCGGGCTGTCTCCCCGACTTGCGATACCACCTGGTCTGGAATATGCTTTCAGCCATGTGATAAAGGGATGCTCTGGTGCATCACACAGTGTCTCAGCGGGTCTCTCTCAACATCATGTCCTCCTGCCATATGAACTGTATTCCCCTCTCCCTTCAATAAGGACCATGTCATGGCCATCAACCTTATTCTCCAAACATGTTAATATACTCGCCACATATTTCTCTGTCTTACTCCCCTGCACCCTGCATTGATATCAGCCCTTGATAAGTATGCTAACTCAAGACTAAACAGGTGGCCATCAAGATTTTGTTTCTATCCTGAATTAGTTAGCTTTATCTGCTGTCACATGGATGGTCCATGGGGACCGTGAAGAACAAAAGAATTTATTTCTTTCCCTATAACTGAAATATAGCCCCTGCAAATCCCGCAGCTGTGATGTAGCACAATGGTTGGACATAGCCAGAAATCTAACTCCACCATATACTCACAGATTTACAAACCAATCAGAGGAAAATCAGTGACCTGGAGGGCACTGGTTTTTTTCAAATCATATTTGAAATGTGACATTAACAGAATGGCTAGAATAAAACACAAAAGAAAGGATCTATGTAGAACGAACAATCCAGACAGGTTCCACTGAAACTAATGTCTCTGTTCAGGCTTCCTATTACAACTACACTTCATCGCTGTCTCTCTCCAATGACTGCCTAGGAACCAGCCCCTGACAGCCCTCCCTGGAAAGCAGGTTCACTAGTTCATTGCTCTCTTGGAGTTGTGAGCCATGCTTGTCTACCTCAAGCACCTAAGCAGATGTTTGGTTATAGCCCTAAAGGAACAATATGCTTGCACCTGCCTTCAAATAAGACCTTCATTCAGGCCACTGTGGACTTTGGCTATGAAAATTGATAAAGCAAATGACAGGAAAGGAGAAGAGAGTAAAGATCAAGACCCCATTCCTGTTCATCCTCATAGCTACTTCACCAGGGGAAAGGTGAACAATATCAGGACCCCCCACTGATGCTTCGTAAGGGGAGAGTCCCCGGACATTGCACTTGGCTCACTCACAGCCTGACTGCTGAGCACCTCGGCTTCCTTGTGACACCAGTAAAAGGCCCTGGGTTCATCCAAAGGCAGAACAGAAAGCATTTTAGTGGATTAGTTCGTATCAATTCCAGAACAACCATCCCTCCTGTAAATCCCTTTGTACCTCCCTCCTTATTTACCCTGGAGAGCAGAATAGAGCCCATCACTGGTGATGAGCTGTTCTAGTGTCACTATTATTCAGCTTTTGGTAGCTACCTCCTAAGAGTCTAATGGTCATTTGGGCACTGCCAATGTTGTGAAATAACTTTGGCACTCCTATCTGATTGGCAGTGAAGTGTAACATAGCTAGTGCAGAACTTTCTGCAGTGTCTGTTAAAGATAAGGGGGAGAAAAAACTTGAATAATTTATGTAGTTAGTTTAATTTAAATAATTTATGTGCTAAGCATTGCAAACAGAGCTGGAGTTGATAATGAGTCCAAGTAGAACATTTTGAACTCAGTTGCAGATTCTACTGCATTGTAATTCTTGCAGGATACAGGATTTCCTAGTAGTATAAAGGCTGGGGAGTGTAAACAAGGTAGTTGCTTGGAGAAGAGTCTGTACAGACTCCTTTACCAATTACCACTGGATCATCTTACGTTCTCTACAGCTTGCTTGGTTTGAAACTCTGAAATTATCAAGAGCTGCATGCATTTCCCCGAGCTGCAGAGAGAAGCCTGGCTCCATTGTTTGACAAATAACAGTTTGTAACTGGTGTAATCTGTAATCAGGAATCAATTAAAGAGATATCAACAGGAAAGGAAAGATAAGGGAAAACCAGGAGAAAATCAATGAACAACATAAGGGAATTGATCATTCAAAAGGTCTTTCTTAAGCCACTGGGTCCTCTCAGAGGACTCTCTGCTGCATGTCCCATAGACTTTGTCTTTTCTTCTTCAACTGATTTTTGGTCCTTTTAAATGAGGAAGCTCTTCTGTTTACCAGTGGGAAAAAAATCCCAAACACCCAGAACACCCCACAGCCCTCCAGGGTTCATTGAGTTGCCACTGTCTTTTACACTTCTTATAATGTAAGTGAAATACATCTGAGAGGTTGCTTAGATCTAGACAAAATCAAGGCTAAACTTTTTGTGAATTCTTGCGTGAGTTCATAGCAAAGATTTTCAGGAACACTTTAGAGAATGTATGTACCCGCTTCAGGATGCAAGGACCAAAAGAGATCACTAACACGTTCCGTGAAAAATAATTTCCCATCAGTCCTTACACAGCTTAAGATACATCTTTGTCATAGTACACCAGTTCTCTTCTATGTGCTTTTTACAGATTTTTTTTTTCTTTTTGAACTTCTAACATCCTTAAAAACATACTTACTGATTTCAAAGAAGCCACCAGAACAGCAGTAATGAATCCATATCGCCAACTCTAACAATTGCTGTGAGTGTCAGGATATTTAGTGTCGATCCATGGCTCCTCCCAGAGTTCTGCTGTTATGTGCACAAATCATAGCTTTCAGTTAAAAAATAAATACTTTTCTAGACGTGAATTGCTGTGAACAACAAAAGCTTGAAAATGTGACCTGAGTCCTGAGTCCCAAAGGCTTAAAAATCACAAGAGAAGTGAAAAGAAACCACCAATTTAATCACTGGGGGAAAAAAAGCATAATTTTTAAGCTGAGCAGTCTTATGATTTTCAGGAGGTCTTATTTATTGTTTTTGAACATCTGCAGTTTGGCACAGTTGTGAAACTGTGAAAGGCTTTGGAGCTTTTTCTTGCAAAATGATAAGATCTGGGTCATTTCCTCTTGTCAGTTGTACACTAACTCAGGGAATTCACATGCCCAGTGAAAAAAATCCTGATGGTGGAACATATAGCTTGTTTCAAGGACTTTCCAAGACCCCAAGGGGGTCAGAGACAAAAGCTCCATGTGAGGAAGTACAGAGGTCATCCTCCCACCCAGACTGCCAAGGAAAACAAAGTGAACAGAGGTTCCCTTTGTACCTCACGTACCCATGAACATGGGTGAGATCATACAAGCACAGAAGATGTGGTTGTGGGAATAGCTACTTCATTTGAAGGACCTAATTAGATTCCTAAAAGTGAAAAAGGTTTTGGGAAGCTGGGGACATCATCTCTGGGATCAGGTTTTGCTAACTGCCAATATGTGTATCTTCTCCTACCCCAGTCAATGCTTGGCTTCAGTGCAGCCAAAATGAAGCGTGTATTCAGAGATGGGCTCCTGCAGGCCACACCTAAATTTTCTCACTGAATTCCCTATCCTTTGCTTGAAAAACAGCACTTCAGTATCCAAAGCAATCATTCCATTGCAGTCTGCCACTGAATTTTAGGATCACACATATAGCAGAATAGGAAGGCAGGCATTCATTTTGGTAAAGCCAAGACTTTTCTTCTCTAAGCAAATGTAGGACATGTGACAGTGAAACAAACTCTTTAGAAACCACACATGAAAACAGAAAAGTGTAGCTGGCTCCCAGCTCCTTAATTCTGTTAGTTGATCTTCCACATCATAGATCCCTCCAGCCCCTCCTAGGGTTGGGCTAGATAATCTCCATAGGTCCCTTTCAACCTCAAATATTCTGCAATAAACTCAACCTATTTGAACTATCTTTAGAAGCTGAGAGGGTAAAATGAAATACAGAAACTGGCCATGCTAAGTTTATTTCATAGCATTTCAGCATGACTAGAAAAAGGTAGCTAGAAATAAAAATTATCCATTGAGTTAATTTCTTATGCAATTTGTCAGCATGCAATATCAAGACAGAGAGTCTGATTTACACTACTGGCCAGAATTTAGCCTACCCCAAGGATGAGATAAAACCTGTCAAAGAAGAACATTAGACCTATCTATGTTAGTGCTAAGCATTTTGTTTTATAGTTGATGTCTCTGCAGTTTAAATATTGTGGGTATTAAAAGAGAAGAACAGAATTTGCTGTACTGAGCTGTACAGTGTTGGTCCTTGTTTTCTTACTTTCTGCCCAGATGGTGCTTGTTGCCTTGGAAGAAGGTGATCTCCCCATTTCACCCCCATAATTCACTGGGTCAGCTATGCAAAGCTAGACAGAGAGAGTGGGAGAATTATTCCCTGACCCCGTGCACTGTCAACTGAGAGATTCCTTTATCTTTAGCTGGTGATGCCTTGATACCAACAGGAAGTTATTGCCACTGCTGGTAAATAAAGGCACTTAAAATCCATTACAGTGAGAATGTAATGGGTTTTCTTTACATCAAGATCTCTTTGGCTTGTTCAGAACACAAGCAGGGATGAGCCATTCTCCCAGAGGTGGGTGGTAACGGTCAGGGCTCCTTTGACCTCCTTGCATCTGACAGCCCTTTCCCTCTGCTCTTTAGGGAGGGAAAGGTTAAATGTCACCTCTGCCTTTCTTGTTTCCTTCCCCGTTGCTCTCTGAGAAGGAAAGGCCTGAAATTCATACTAGTGACGTCAAGTACAGGGTCTGCTGTGCTACTGCACTTTTAGATTAACAAAATATGCAAGAATCTCCCTTTCATCCTCTCTCTTCCTCTCTCTCTGCCTCTTGACTTCTTTCTTTCTCATTCAACATTGAGCTGACCAAGGGTCCCCTCTCCCTAATTTCCATCCAGGACTGAAAGTCCCTGCTTTGCCCACCCAACAGCAGGCTCCATCTTCCCCAGTCCTCACTGATGATGGGACTCCAGCAAAACAGTTGGAAGAGACGATGGAGGGGGAAGCCTATGATACCCATCTACCTCTCTCCTAAAAACCTACATGGCTCTACAAGATACACTTCTCTCTTTTGCAAATCACTGCTTCCACACATCCTAAAACAATTTTCCAATCCACCCAGCCCTTTCCCCTTCTGGCCTTCCCCATTTCCTGAAAATACATACTTTTTTTTCCTCACGTGCACTGAGGGACTGTAGGAATGAGGCTGAAGGGTCTCACCCTGGAGCCCTGTGCTGGGCCCCATCAGAGGGCTGCGCTGGCGTGAGTGGTGACGTGATATGTCACACAAAACCCTGGCAAGGCACAGAGCACCATCAACTCCCTTTGAGACTGGCCCACCCATTTTCACCAAACGTTCATGATCTTATACATTCAAACCCTTTTCTCCCTCCTTACAATATTTCCCACCACCACTACCATCAATATCACCGCCAATTTTGCTCTTTGGTGTTAAAGTCTTGATTGAGCCAGCCTGGAGACGGTAGCAGAGGTACAATGCACAGTACAAAGTCACCATGGAAGGCACACAACAGCCTTTTCTCTACCACTTTCTCTGATTCTTGAAAATACCAAATGAAAAAGAAACACAGAAGGAAATAAAAGGAAAAAGTTTCACCTATAAAGAAGCCAGGCATTAACCCTGACTTCAAGAACCTCACAGACATGAAATTTAGCTCCTTCCTCTCTCCTGAACTGGAACAAGAAATGAGTCTCAGAGGTGACTAATGCATTCAGGACATGTAATTGTGTATGGTGTTCATCTACAACTATGAAGCTTCTTACTTTATAAAGAATACTCATCTTACACAGGGTCTATAAACTATGCAACCAGAATTGCTCAAGTCACTGAGTTCACTCAAGCCTGAGGACTGCATTCATTATTATTATTGCATTTAATTAGTAATAACACATCATCATAAATTATGCAACAGAAAATAAGTTGTGTTCCCTGCCATTAATGTCTCAAAATCTAATAGACAAGATTTTTTATGGAAGAGCACTGGTCAAACTGACTGAAAACACAGACTACATATCAAAAATAGCA
This sequence comes from Apteryx mantelli, assembly GCF_036417845.1. Classification (NCBI taxonomy): domain Eukaryota; kingdom Metazoa; phylum Chordata; class Aves; order Apterygiformes; family Apterygidae; genus Apteryx; species Apteryx mantelli. Next base: position 78,560,004 of record NC_090020.1, read on the forward strand.
AACAATTATTTTGTATCAAAACTATGCACAAAACATTTAATTCAACCTTTCAAGAATATATTTTAGGTCAAATGTCCCCTTTTCTCTACTGAACCCACAGACCACTTTCTCCATTAAGTAGGTTAATTTTCTATTATTAAAAACAAAACAAGAAAGACTTTTGATGAAAGTGGAATCTTCCCACTATTCAACTAATAGCACCGAGAGCCATTTCTTGTGAGAGCTGTCTCATGTCCCTATCCTTCACAGAGCTGGACTCCCCTGCCAGGCTACAAATCCCAGGGCGCCCTCCCATCCATTGCATTTGCCTGAGGAGCTGTGACAGCTCAGGTCTGGCCACCCGAAAACTGAATTTCAATTTGAGAAAAGTCTGAATGTTCTGCTTCAATCAAAGATGTCAGACTAAAAAGTTGGAATATTTCTGGAACTCCTTGTGCCAGGACAGTTTTTGATATTCTGCCTTTTCATTCCAATTCAGGACAAAACCAAATGTTAACAAAACTGTAATTGCTTAATTCATATTTCTTATTTAGTTTCACTTCATTAGAGCAAAGTAAAAGACTGTAAGGACATTTCTGCTTCAGGTTAGATCATTTTGGAATAGTTTTTAATTATGGTAGAACCAGCTGCCCTCTTAAAGAAATAACAGTGTTTTATTTAACTAGTTTCACTAATGCCAATGTTAAATGATATAGTAAATCCAGGTATATGGTACCTGCTAAAGGATTACAAATGCACAGAGCACATGAAACAAAATGCTGTTCTTATATACTGCTGGTTCAAATGTCTCTGATGTTTTTGATGCCTTAAGCATATTTCAAAAAGGTTGAGATTGAACCTAGGGTTCAGATTGAATCTGGGATTAATGCCCAGTTGTACAAAATCTATTTTCTATTCTGTTGTATAAAACCAGCATTAAAACATGAAGTTTGTGGGAATGCTAGCTAACTCAGTGGTGGAAATGTGATAGTGTGCTCACACCTGATCTGGAAAGATCAGCACTGCAGTATATATCTAGCATTGCATAGCTCCTGAAATAGAGGTTTTGGAGCCACATGTAATAAACTACCATCTGTCAGTTGACCTGATGTAACTCATCAGATAGGTGTCCTTAGTTCTGCCACCCCTGCATGAAAAAACTGTTTTTTTTAGCGTAAGCCTTCTTTGTCGTAATAAAATCACCTGGGGGTAAGAGTGCAAAATGGTCATGTATTACAAATCCATAAATGGATGGTAACTTGTAAGCAGTGGTAGCTTGATAACTTTAGAGCATGTGGCCACTATTCAATCCAGTTTGATTATACTGGCAAAAGCCTGTTGCAGATGAAAACTAAGGTTCATTCCTAATTTTAGAATCAGGGACAAAACTACCTACAATATCATATACTCATGAGATGGTGCCAGTGATGTTTAGTCACCTCTATTTCTAAGTTAAACATAGATTTTTTTTTAACTGCTAACCCTGCCCAATTCAGTTGTGATCAGAACACTAAAATGCTTGGCTCAGCTTTTGACATAACTGTAAAAAAATAAAGATGCCACAATTCATAACCTGAAAATTGCCGTATTGGGACAGACCACAGATCCAGGCTAGCAGGTCCCATCTCTGATAATGGCCAATAGCGAATGTCTGGGAGAGGTGTAAGAGTGCATACTGATACCGCTTGAGGATGTCTTCCCTGCCTCAAAACTTAATTGATAAATTAGCTGACAAGTTGCGCGATGCAAAATAAAATCATCATGCACTTTCTTAAAGGGAGGCTGCCAAAAGAAACTATCACCCTTCTACCAACGATGGACTTTGCGACACTCATTCTGCATTTGACAATCAGTTGGGCTTTCACATTGCAGCAAGGGAAGAAAAGGCGTTCGAAAACATGTTTGTAAGACAACAGAAATCAGCAAGGAATGCTCAAGGGCAAACATAGCACCTGAAACTACTTGTAATTCACATTTTGTTCCTGACGAGGTAGCGCGTGTTGGCAGTGTCCCTTTAACTGCATTGACACCGCAGAGCCGGTGGCAGCAACAGATTCTCCCTGCCAGTAACGAAGTCTGCTGTGATTCAAAGACACACTGGACTATGGCGAATGAGAACATGCCGCTTTTAATGCCTTTACTGAAATAGCTCACTTTTTAATAAAATTCCTTTTTAGTCTCCTATTTCTCAGGGCACTTTGTAACTGGACTTCATCTGGTCTCACAACAACCCTCACGATGCCTAACCTATTTCCATATGGAGAAATGAAAGCAGGAAGAGATGAAATGCCTGTCCTGAATGCACCTGAGACCCAGCAGCAGCAGGTGTACACCTCCGGGATAACAGGGGCTTGAATGACAGACACATTCTTTTTTTTTAACCACTTAAGAATAATCCCATGTATAATTTAAATAATTCTGCCATGCATTATCATCTCTTAGTTGATCCTGACATATGACAGCTGCTAACTAAACAAGTAGCATGAGCAATAACACAAATAATGTCTTTTAAATCCAATTCAGACACTGAATAGTTGAGGCAAGGCTTCTTTTGTATGATGATTAAACTGAGCTAGGGTGAATCAAGTAGGAGTTGTCTGAACTGTCCAAAAGCTAAGTTGATGTGGGTCTCAATCAAAACTCCTCAGTGATTCTTTTAAATACCTTGATGAGGTGAATGTGCACCTAGAATTATACATTGGACTCATGTGGAAAAACTAGCTCATGTCCCCAAACTGCAACAAAAAGAGGGACAGTCAAGTCTCCCTGTTTAATGCTTTTGGAAGATGTTCAGCAAGAACAGCAGAAGTGACCTTTGTAGAACTGTACAAAATGACTGCCCAGAAGTTCTTTCACACCTCACTGAAGGTAATTCTCGATTTTGCTCGTCATGCATCCTCTACTATCTGCAAACCACCACTGAAATCACCTGGGCCCATGCACAGTGAACAAAGAAATCAAGACTGGGCCACCTACAGTCTTCTGTTCAATACTGGGAGTGACAAAGCACTGTGCTCGCCTACCCTCAACCCATGGTACCTCACGCCAAGGGCAGCTACACACTAACTCCTCGTAATGAGATAACAAGGGTGACTTCTGATCCAGGTTGAACCTGAAGATGGAGAGTTCTGTTCTGTGTTAGTACTGAGGAAATTTTAGGGTTGTGTACCTATCTGCAGAGACTTTGGGTGAGACTATGTGTAATTCCTCCTTAGAAATGCCAAAGATACCTTAGCCTCACTACTCTTGGAGAAAATGATGGACACTACATTGGAGAAGTAAGAAATGGTTGTGTACTGGCCATGAGTACTAGGTTAAAGGAAACCATGTTGTATTTGGGGGACCCTTTAAATATCCTCTTTCCTGCAATAACCAGTACCTAAATGCACCACAGATTGAATGAGATAACTCTACCCTGCAGGCAATAGTGACAGTCGACCTGAACCTGCATTCATGAAGCTGCAGGCATGGGCCCTCTGGGTGCTGAACAGCTGGGCTACACTTGGCCATCCTACTGTGACTGAAACAGCTGCCCTTGTGATGGCAGGCATGATGTTCAGGAGCACCTTCAGCAGTGCACATCCATCAGGATGGCCAAACAGCCAAGTGGCATGGTCCTCAGTGGAGACAGGGACCTTCTCCACAGTGTCTGTGGACAGTCCAATCCGGATAAGTGTGATGGCAGAGGAAGATGTTAACCCCAAATGAAAGTGTTAAGGTCACAACAAGGGTGAAACTTCCTTCCCCCCTCTTTCAAAGTGCAGGATAGCTTGTGAAAAGTGTATTGCTTCCAGTAGGAAAATCAGTTTTCTGACTGCATTTAAGAAAAAAAACAAAACAGCCAACCAACCAACCAAAAAAAACCACACCAAAAAACGAAAAACAAGGAGGCAGTGGGGAAAGAATAGGGCTAAGGGGTCCAAGGACGTGTTGGCAGAACGCATGTCTCTCTCTCTCGACACATAAACACCCAACCTCATCTTCTGAACCAAAATCCTGATGTTGGAAGGCATGCAGGCTCAGAGGAAAATAACTGTAATTTGTGTGAAGAAGGCATTTGCAGCAATTCATTATAATTCCTTGCTTGCTGTCACCCGTCTCTAAAGTCACTGGCAATGCAGTACTTGCGTGAAGTTATTAAGGCCAAACTCTTTTTAGATTCATGGCAAGTGCCGAATGACAAGGCGAGAGCCCAGGCAGTGATAAAGTGAAGTGACATGCCATACCCCCTTTCTCTCCCCCATCCCATCACCACCATGCCAAGGATGAGAACACCGTGGATTTTGCAAATGAGAACTACCTCTCGTCTCCGTGCCCTGCACTGGGCTCTGCCTGCCACACACACACACATCTCCTTGAAGCAGGTAGCCAGAGGAGGGGGAGCAGGGAGCGGAGGAAGGCTAAGGAAGATTTGCTTTTCCTCACTTTCTTTCCACAAAAATCACATAGATTTCTCTCAGAGGTTCCTAGGCATATGGCATGTATGTGAGAGACAGAGACAGGCAGGCTGAGGAGAGGAGTGATTGGGGTAGGAACTTTTCAGCTCTCCTACATAAATACAGCTCTTAAAAACACACACATACACACACACATATATATATATATATAAATCTATTGCTAACTTATCTAGATCTAGGTTTATCCCTCTATCTGTGTTTTCCTGTTCATCCAGTAACCCCCAAGACTAGAGAGAAGAGAGCCAAATCTCTTACGACTGCACAGACTTCTGGCAAATAAAATGTGTAAGTAAAAGGTGATCATTTTAGATATCAGGGCTTCTTTTAGACTGTATTTTTCTGTCCTCTCCTGCTTTCTCTTGCATCCTTGGCCTCTACGTTTTTTTCCTTCCTCTCCCCATCCCTTCTTTTCCTAAGCTGGGCAGAAAAATCAGCTTAAAGGATAATACTGCTCAGCTTTCAGTAGGATAACATAGCCAACCCACAGGGAAGAGAAAACCTCAAACCCAACCAGAACGATAAAAACAAGCAGGTTATTAAAGGTCCTCCTAAAGCGGCAGCTAAACTCGTGTTTGCAGATACTCGCAAGGCTGCTGCTCTGCAGTAAGGCTCTCTGGTTCAAATCCAAGTGCTTGCCAACAGCAAGCAACAGCAGGGTTCTGGTGGGACAAACCCTTCCCTCTCTCCGAGCCCCTTACTCCGGGAAAGCCACCTGCTATTTCAGTGGTGTAGGGATGCTCTGAGGCTCTGGGCTTAATCTGTCAGAAGCCAAAGAGGAATCACCTTGCCCAAAAGCTTATTACAAGTTAAATTAACCTGCAGACAGCTCCTGCCCATGTTAAGTTTAAAACTGCAGTAAAACCTATATTGTCAAGACTTCAAATAGATGAGCAAGGCCATTTAGAGGCATCTGATGGGACTAGATATTTAACCACAGTCCGCTGTGTTGTCATGAACTGGGTCAAGGCCTTCCCTTAAGTTATCTTTCATACTACTGTATTGATGACCCATCTCACCTCCCTTTAGGCCGGGAGAACATGCAGGCCTTTTGAAGTGTGTCTGAAAAGTCAACAAATTCAAAATCTCAGCAAAGCCAGCTTGCAAAAGTCTTCCATAATCAGCGCCTTCAGCCAGGGAAAGGTCTATTAGCGGCCACCCCTCACTGCTCTCCCAGGAGGAAACACCAGTGCTGGTGACTTCTCTAATGTCAGCGTGGGGAGAGGGGTTTTGGCCCCCAGACACCTGAAGCTTTTAGCTGAAGACATTCTCTTGACTGAACTGAGGAAGCCCGTTGGGTATGGATGCTCCGTGGTGAGAAAGGGGAGGGTGCCAAGTTCCCCTGGGGAACAGGGCACTCTGCCTCTTCTGAAGGCAGCGGGAGTTGGGCACTGAAATATACTGGGGAGCCCAGGAGTGAGTTAACTCTGAGCTAAGATTTAAGGCTAGGGCACAACGTAAATGCACCCACTTGTTTAAATTAAAATTGTCCATAACCCTTTTATTTCCTTGCATCTGATTCTTCCCTGGTAGATGACAAGAAATTGCAGGTCGTTTGTGTTTTTTTTCTTGCAATGAAAAGCCACAATCAATCAAGCTTTCTCCTGACCCTGCAGTTAGAGGGAAACAGAATGACTCTGGGCTGTATTTTCAGACTCCACAGGTTGCTCCAAGCCTGTATTTGGTGCCCCCTCCTCCCTCTCTGCCTCCATGTTATAAAAGATCAGGACTCTCTTTTATAAAATAGTTCTGGCATTTCTATTATCACACATGCCTGAGAACAGGGATGCGATTGCACTGAATAGTGTGAAAAAAAGAAAGAAAAGAAAAAAAAGAAGAAAAATCAAAGCACAGCTGAGTTGATTATTTAAAGAGCTGGGTGAAATTTGCCATCCTTTTAAGGCATCCTGGGCTCTGGAATATCACTGTGTCACTTAATGTTTGCAGTTAAGTATTTACAGATCTGTTTCTATGGCAACCGATTCTTCAAAGTTACTTTTACAATTCTGTTTTCTAAAATGTGTTTCTTTGGTTGATTGCACAGGGATATTTGGAAAGCAGCCAGGTCTAAATCATGATTTTTTTCCCATTAAGGAGAGGTCCTTTCTAATCATGTTTAGTTAGTTCTTTGATGGCTTTATCTTGATTCGAAAACGTATTTTGTTTTTTTGTTAGCGGGTGGGAGAGGGAAGGGGGGAGAACACGAACAAGCATCGTGGGGCTTTAGTAAAAAAAAGGTGTTGGAAATTAGGAATGTGAAATAACCTTGTCTGAGTTGATTTTATTTATTCTCTCATTGTTTAGAAGAGTAGGCCTTTAACCACATGAAAATAAATAAATAAATGCCCCACTGACAGTTTGAATGTGTTTCCAGGCCATAGGAGAAGATGACTCACTTATTAATTAGTTAGGGAGAAGGGGGTACAGGGAGGGGCGACAAACAGTCAAAACAGTGCAGAAACTGAGATAGGCAGATCCAGTATGTGCAACCAGGGTTGGTTGCCCCCAGCTGTAATGAGATACCCCCATGGTCCAGTGCAGGTTGGCCACATTGCTGAGACAGCTTGAGAAGAAATAGCTGGGAAGCTGTTATGAGCTCTGCCACAGCCTCCTTTGGGACTGAAGAAAAAGTCATTTTGTGTTCAGAGGCAAAGGTTACATGCAAGCGTCCTGAGCCCACTGACCCAATATCCACCACCAGCACTGACCCCGCAGCCCTCCTGCCTGCCTCTAATCCACCCGGACCACACAAACAGAAGCACAGGAGCTTGGTCTAGGTGTTGACGCATCAGGAGCTGTACAAGTACCTGGGTGGATGGGGAAGGGATGCACATGTTTCCAGTCATAAGACATTGTCCTTGCCTAAGTTAGAGGAAGATTTAAGTTAGTGAGAGGGTCTGGGAAAGAACTGTGCTAGTGCTGATTTGGGAAGTGTGTTGACTTTGGGCATGCGTTGGAGTGAAAATCAGCACAGACGGGCTTGTAAACTTTGCCACAAGCAGGGATTTGTGAAATATCCAACAACCCACCTCCCAGGCAAGGATGCCCCTTTTGATGAAAAACATCAAATAAGGGAAAGAACAAATGTTGAGTATTTGGTGGGAACCACTAACTGGGCTGGCTGAAGGTGAACCATTAATAATCATCAATAACCCACTCCCATTTTCCACAGCGCTACAGCAAGTAGGGGGTTCTATCTAAAGGGAAAGGACAGGACCAGAAGTCTTCAAGAAGTTCACTAGTGATCACAGAGAATTAACTGGAAAAGATCTGTGGCATACCTGGCATTCATAAAGTAGATTAAATATGGATGGATGATTACATTTAGACCCAGACAGGCAGAGGGATAACCTGATCTGTGTTTTTTCCTCAGCTCTGTGTGAGACAATAGAATCAGATGGTCAAATCAAGGAATGGGGAGTCTGGACTCTTGGGCTCTCTTTCTAGCTCTGCTGTTAATTAAGTATATGACCATTTAGGCCCTCTGTGCCTCCGCTAACCTAAACTTCCAGGACTGTTGTCAGGCTCTGTTAATTACTGTCTTCAAAGAGCTTAGAAACCTACACAAGAAAGATGCTAGACAGGTACCCTGGTTTTAATGTTAAAGTTCAAAATATTATAATTGGAGAGATGTAAAAGGGTGTGGATCTGAAAATGAAGTAACAGGATTACAGGAAAATGGAGGAAAACAAAGAAAACTAGAGGGATCTTGAAGAATAAAGAAAGGAAAATGAAGATTCCTAGGCAGGTGACGGTAAAGGCGAATTTTGGCTGACTGAGATAATAAGCCACTCTTTTGAAACTTTTTCACTTTTTCCTCTTGCTGCAGAAATGCTCCATTAACTCTCAGGAAGATGATTTACCATTTGCCCTTTATAGACAAAGCTGAAATAGTAGGAACATCATAGCAAAACATATGACCCAGCTTTTGGCACACCCTGTGGCTCCAGACCTTTAATGCACAACACAGAGTCTTGGAATCTGAAGAGAGATGATAAAGAGACACTGCCTTGCTACAACGTCTATTAAATGAACAACAACTACTAACGGGACCAGGGGAAGTTGCAGGGGGCGGATTCCTTAGCCACAGGCAACAGAGGGCCTTGATTTCTCCTGATATATTTACCCTTCCACCTGTTGGGTAAAAGAAATCTTCATGATGCATGACCTTGAGGATAAAAAAGCAACTGGGGTGGGCAAGGTCAGCTCAAGGAAAGCTCAGAAAGGAGGGTAAAAAAAAAACAAGGAAAAGAGAAGAAAAATTAAACATAATAACAATGGAGTTTGGCAGTGACCTGCTATATTATTAGTTTTGGCTGGCTGGTGGGTGTTCATAGCCTCAAAAGAGAGATCTAAACCACAAAACCAACAGTCAATAATAACTGCTCTTCTCACCTCCTCTTTTCTCTCCCCAGTCATTTGTTGCCTGGTCCAGCTGAGATGCCTGTGAGTAAATGGCTGCTGCATGAAAAGAGAATGATCTACCAGTTCTGGGTGATGCTTCCTCCAGATTCAAGATCACAGCTGGAGAAAGAATGAAAAAGATTCCCAGTGCTCAAAGATAAAGATTTGCAGCTGCTGCAAACTAGCCCTTCTCTCCTAAAGACAGTGGAGGCAGGGGGTATGTTTGCATGGCTAAATAAAACAGGGTTGGAGACCATTCTTCAGCCCTGAGGCCAATTGACATGGCCTAGCCATGTTCACAATGCACAGGTCTGTTATTTGTGTGGACTCAGCTCAGAGTAATGGGAGAGAAACCCCATATATCAGCACAGGCTTTGCAAAGCATGAAAGTGAGGGGATGTGCTAATGGCATGAGGTGCAGCATGAGGATGTATCCAGGCAGGTGAGCATGCAAAACCTGTTGGAATCAGAGTAGAGGACGGAGTAGGGTGGAAGGAGTCAAACCTGGCACATACTCAACCATACCGCTTTTGGGAATGGTCCTTGGCACAACGTGCTATCGTCTACATACTGGGGCACTGTCTGGGAAAGCACTTTTAACACAGGTGAAACCCGTGCTGAGGAATGGGCCAACAGTTCAGTAGTGTGGAAAGCTGTAGGACAGGGCTCAAGCCAACATCCTGGCCTGTTTTATTTACATGTAGAGATGTAGGAATTGTTTTCCATGAAGGCAGCAACCTCTGGGCTTTCAGTACTACAGTCCTTCTTAGCCTTAAACTCTGTTGAAAAACCCAGCCCCAAAAGATGCTAGAATCCACCAGATGTTCGTTTTCCGGGGCTCTCTCTAACATTGTATATTGTTACTTCATTAGGATACAAGCAAGAGCTTTTCTTCTCATTTACATGGAAAATATGTCAGAAAGGATCCAAGACAAACTGGGTTTTCTCTCATAATCTATACTGTATAACATGTTCATTAGTGTTATGCAGACATCCTGGAAAGAAACATTTTTAAGCCAGCAACTGTTTAAGACTTTCATACATAGTGTAATAAGTCTTTGTCCAGTCCTTCTGGAATGAAACAAGCTGACTTCACTAATAGTCCATTGAGTTCTCACATCTCTATTATAAATAATTTTAGTTGCAGACATTTAATTAATGTTATAAATAAAATATTTATGATGTGCTTTGGGAAATGATTAGTTCTCTTAGTATACATCATGTTTTGGTTTATTGTTCTGCTCTGCCTTTGTGCAGGGGCCAGGTGCCTGGGGGATTCCTGAGCAATCACAGCCGGCACTATGGGGACTCTGCCTTCATATTCAGTTGTTCGCTGGGGAGACAGGAGTTTACCATCTTCTTGAAGTCTTTAGGCATCTAACTTAAATGCGAATCAGAGCATCTGAAGAGAGGAGCATACAGATGAGATTTATCTCAGGATTAAGCGTCTAAAAGTTAGGTGCCTACTCTGAGCTTGTCACTAAGCCTCTGAGCATAGTCAGTGGAGAGAAACAGCGATCTGGATTCCTGCCTAGGCCCATCTGGGTGATTCACCGTCTTCCTCTTACCATGTCTCTCCACCGGCTCTAAAAGGAAACCAGCTCAGACTTCTTTACTTAACTTCTAAATGCTAAAAAAAAAGAGATGAATCCCACCCCTATATAATGAATAGAGACACACAGGAGCCTCCAGATTTCAGAGGATTTGCTTTAGATGCCAACAGCTAGACAGTACGAACGCTGCCCTCTGTGCTCAGGCTCTGATCCATCTCCGTGGCTGTTTCCCTTCCACCTTAGAAATGTGCTCTCAGGCTTGGATTTCCAAAAAGAAGCAAGAGGAGTGAGAAACTTTGATGGGATGAAAGTACCCATCTCTACCATGCCCAACGAAAGACTAGATTGGGTTTTCAGAATAATGCCATTCATAGAGTTGCAGGATTGCCTCCAACAGTGCATTTTTTATAAGAAAAAAGTTTTTGGCCACTTTGAGTAAGTTCTCACCATGCTTCATGCAGCGATTTCCATTAGATGATCTGAAGCATCTTACACAATTCATTCTAGTACAGCTCAAAATTCATATAAGTTTTGACATTGTCATGACTTTGGATTTTTTTTTTTTTGACGTGGGTAAACTGATGCACATTAAGTTATCAGGCAACTTAAGGAGCACACAATAAGCCAATAACACATCTGACAAAACAAAAACTTACAAAGATGATCCTGTGGTTAAAGCAGCCATTGAAGAATTAAAAAAATACAATTAAATATAAAATGATTTTATATCATTTCTGCCCATTATACAACAGAGTACTTCATTTGATCTAACTGCATCTCTGGTTCCCTAAAAATGCACGAAAATGCTCCCTTTGTCTTCACTGAGTAAATGTGCAGGAGTAGTCTTACGGGTTTTATTCTGTGACTGTACAGCACCTTGCACACTGGACTCCCAGGTCCAGTGAGGGTCAGCTGCTGCTACCACTGGTGAGGTTAACGGCAATAAGGAATTTGCAATAAAGAATTCCTTTCCTAGACTAACAGCACTAGCCCACGTTCAGTGCAAGTGTCCTTGGTATCGGTGGAAATTTTATGCATGTACAAAGGATATCAGTGTTCCTTGTGTTTGTGAAAGCTGTTCTGATGTATTGCTGCTCCCTTGTAAGCTTCGACACATGCGACGCGCGCACACTCTCTCACACACACACGCAAGATAGAGTCTTCTGCCACTTTCTATCTGGCAACATATTAATCTTGCGTTTCGCATTCTCTAAAAGCTTCACCATTATAACATAATTACTGCTGAAATTGACCTTTAAAATATATTCCAAATTTCAAATGTCTTTAAACCCCTCAGTGAGCACCATTTTTCAATTTCACATATTGTTTTCTTGTTTAGGAGAGGCGGAGCAAAAGATGGGAAGGAGGATTAGCGAATGAATGTCAGCGTGTAACATATTCACGTGGTGATAAAACAAAATTTTGCAAAAATTTACCTGGACATTTTTAATATCCAGTCTTCAAGCAGTTACGATTTCCCATAAGGTAAATGAAAATCTAATAAGAATAACCCAAATGTTGCATTTGTGTCTCACCCTTCCCTAAAGTAATTCAATCAATCAGTTTAGCTTCACTAATATTCAAATGTATATCTGATACGGACAATATAAAAGTACAAGCACTCCTTGGCTTCTAAATACTTTTAAATCACCTTTATTAGAACATGCACTTCCCTAAATTTGTATTAGTGACTAAAATTGGCTTGTGTTTCTAGCTATCCTTAAAGAAAAAAACATAACCTTGCCTGCAAATGAGATGCCAAACTGTGTGGGGAGACAGATTTCTTTAGCACAACGTCTAAGACTGAAAATGTGGATATTGTAATAAACAGATGATCTTACGTGCATTTACATTACTGTGCAAATAAGAAAGTGCAAAAGCATGTGGTGTAACTTCCACTCAGAAATACTTCCCTCTGGCGCTGTTTTTACTATTGCTCTGTGCCCAGTAAGCGGAGGGCAGAGGAGTGGGGGGGAGGGAGGAGATTCCCACCTCCCGAGGCTCTCACCTCCGGTCCGGGGTGCTGCGGGGAAGGACTGAGCTCAGTGTAATTTCTGCTGGTGGGGACCTGCCTGAGCGCTTACGGATGTGTCCACCCTCACACGTGCGCACGCACAGCCCCCCGCCAGGCTGGGGAGGAGAGAGGGGGATAAAAAGCAGCAGGGATTGTATCCACAGAGCCCACCGGTCTGCAGTGAGTCCGCTGCAAAGGCTGTTTCGGGTATCAGCCGGGACGGGGAGCTTGAAGCCAAGCGTAACCCCGGCTGCAGGCTGAACTGCTCAGCCCCCTCACCGGGTCTCACCACTGTCCCAGCGACCGAGCTGCCCGAGGCCCCAGCAAACCACCGGGCCCAAACAGCACCTCGCAGATGAGCTAACACCTGCACGCTCTGCACATCCACCCTGGGGTTTAGTGTTCAGACCTGTCCTGCCTGCCCAACTGAACCAACGCACCAAGGGCGAGCGGCGGCAGAGGACCAGCAGCTCCAATTCGGGGCAGCATGCAGGTAGCGACGGACAGATCAACAGGCAGGCGATTGCATGGCCAAAATGTGGGTCTGCTCTGGAAGGAGGCAACTCCTCAACACAGCCAAAGGGGGACAGCTTTGCTGGAAACCCCGGTTCTGTGTCCGTTTACTCCAGCTGAGGATCCAGTCCATTATTTCCAATTAGGTTTGATGGAGGATTAATCCAATCTCGAGTGTCAGTTTTCTGCCCCCTGACAGCTGCTTATGGCATGACGTGCATGCTGTAACCCGCTGGCCCACCTTACCTTTCCCTTTATGAAAAAATGCCATGCAGAGTCAAGCTCGCTAGAAATGAAGACAAATGAAAATCATCTGAAATCTCATTAGCGACCATCCAACAGCTTCGCTGAAAGGTAGAAGGTTTTTGCTTTCCCTTGCACACACCTGTTTTAGGTTGTGGGATTTTGTTGTGTGTATCATTCCCCCCCGCCCCCAGTACTTTCTTCTTCTTCCCTTCTACAGCACGGCCAGATAATGCAAATAAATTGCTCTGCCTTCCTTGCACAAAGGTTTACATATTGTTCTGTTGATAACGTTTTTGGTATGCCTAATAGATGTAAGGGGGAAAATATCTGTCTGTATCACTTCTAAAGTTTGTGTATTATCTAACTAGCTCACACTGCTTTAGAGGTTTTAAGCCCTCCATAAGAAGTCCTTTTGCCTGTGAATCTTTTATGTTACACCTAGGTGTCCTCATTATAAGGGCTCCACTATTTGACAAGCAACGCTTGTCTCTACAGTCGGTGATGAACACAGCATGACAGGCAATGTGTGCCTCTGTCCAAGGCACTGAATCACAATAAAATGGTAAATTACTGTCTGTCATAGCTAGAAACTGCAGTGACTAATATCCAATTCCCTATTCTACATAAGATGAGGTGTGTGTGTGTGTGTGGGGGGGTGCGCTTGTTTGGTGGTAGTGGGAAAAGCTAGTGTTACATTCCTTTTTACTGAATCCCTGCAATTGAAAGTGTACCTGGACACAGAGAAAGAAAGCAAAAGAGGGGTTTGAACAGGAGGAAAAGGATGAATTACTAGTAAATGGCATTATGACTAGAATATTTTCAAATGGCTCCAAATCTGTTATTGTTTGGGGATCATCGGGATAGAGATATTTGCAAATGGGATTCACTCTTTTCACTCCCTGGCAGAAATACTGAATTCAGTTTCGATTAAAATGCAATAATAATTGTGAGTTGGACTGTGTGTCAGTGCTGTTCAGAAAGGCCCCCATTAGAGAAGCCTCTATTTTAAAACAAGCCATTCATCATCAGAGTATAATTTCCAGTAAATATATTGTTTGTTCAACTGTAATGCTAGAGATAATGTTTAAAATTCTCCCCTCATATCTCATTATGAAATAATTGATAGCAACATGGCCATTTCTTTTCATTTGTGAGGCTTTTTTTGTTGTTGTTTTTCTCCCCTTCTTCCTTTAAGGCAACCTCTTGAAACAATCAATATCAGCAGTTTCAAAAGTGTGATACAATAAATAAATCTCTCAGACAATGACAGAGAACATCCTTATTATAATAAATTTACCATAAATAAAATTGTGTGTGATATTCCTAAGAGCCATTTTTACATGAATGCCTTCAAATTTTTGCTAGGAGAGAGAGGAAAAGAGGGAGGAGAAAAAAAAAAAAAGAAGAGAACAAAGATGTGTATTCGACAAATTGCTTCGTTCTCAAAATATATTAAATTTAGCTTGCTGCTTGTAGCACACACAGTAGTCCCCTTTCCCCTGCAGAAATACACTATCTTTGCATTGTTTGGAGTTGTTTAATTAATATTAGCCTTGATTGTCATATATGGCTGGATTGTTTGCATTCTTTTTTAATAAGATACATTGCTAGAGCAGAGGTCATAATGCAGATGTTGTCTCACAAACCACTTTTGGAGTCTTTCTGTTGAAATATTTTAATGGACCAAAATCAGCAAGGACCACCTGCATTAGCCACTGAGGTCCAGCTTTGAAGAAACCCAGCAAGAACAAGACAAACTGGCTTAAATATCAACACAGCCCTGAAATGTAGTTAACTCTGCTTGGTACAGCTGAAAAATTCCTGTCTTGCCCTCTTTTTCTCTCATTTCATATGCCACAATCCAGCATTGCATGCGGGCTTGAATTTTCTATGAAAATTTCTCCACCCACCCTTCTTTCCATCCCCACCGGCTTTCATTAAAATTGAGGCTCCATTGAGAATTTGGCATCTAGCTTTCTCAAGCCTCACCGAAACTGAGCCTAAAGCTTGTGTTTTAATTTAAGTACATGCTTAAGTGGCTTGCTGAACAAGAATCAAGCAAATGCTTAACCTTAAGGAGATATCTTTGACTTTGAACAGAGATGCTTCAGGTGTCTACAGCAAACACCAAAAGGAGGAAGAGTAGATTTTTATGCAAGACTTGCAATGTGTTAGGATTTGATATTGGTACTAGTACACAGGAACTGTCATGGAGGTGTTAAAAAGCAGGCACACACAGGGAAACTGGGCTCCTCTGAAATTTTGGATTGCTTAGCTCGAAATGCTCCTTTTTCTACTTGTACGTTTGAAGTCTTATACTTTCCTCCTGACTTCTCCTCATGTTATTTGAACTTCAGAACTATATTATTTAGAAAGAAAGGGAAAAAAAGGAATAATACCTGGTAGGTGGTATATGTTTTGTTATTAATAGTAATACTTGGCACTCAGATGTCACTTTTCATCTCCAAAGCACTTT
Organism: Apteryx mantelli; assembly: GCF_036417845.1. Classification (NCBI taxonomy): domain Eukaryota; kingdom Metazoa; phylum Chordata; class Aves; order Apterygiformes; family Apterygidae; genus Apteryx; species Apteryx mantelli. The sequence goes on from NC_090020.1 coordinate 78,575,643, forward strand.
ACATAATTAACTAATTCATCTTCGCCATCACCGCGTGAGATGGAGCTTTTCATTGAGGCGGCACAGGAGCTGGTGCATTCAGGATGGACTGTTTTCAAAGAGCAATCAGGCTACCAAGATGGGACCACTTTGGGGGTGAAGACCAACTGACCAACATGTGGACAGGGCCTCCGTAGGACCTCCTGCATTTCCATCAACAGGGCTCAGGGCACTCAGCTCCCAGGGAGGTGGGCCCTGCCACTCCCACCCACAGATGGGTATCTACTAAAGGAATATTTATTTGGAAAATGTTGGAATGCAGTTCCCCAACACTCCCTCCAAAGACAGTCCGGCTAGCAACTGCATGTATCGGCACGGAGAAGGATGCTGTGCAGAGCCTGCTCTAGCGACTCTCCTCTCGGGGGCTGCCCCAGTGTCCTGGTGACTCTGTGTCCCCCCACGTTACTCAGAAGGTACAGTTCCATGAGTGTCTCCACACCTATAGGACCTACATAGCCATTCAGGGCCAACCTCTGCCTTCAGTGGGACTGGGTGGACATGGGGTGCTGCTTGGCCCAGGTCTGTAGGCAGAACTCACATGCTACAAAGCCTCCTGTGAAATCTGCCTTTCCTCATGTTTGGATCAGCACCAGCAATTCCCCCCCCCATCCTCAGCAAATCACAGGAGTGACAAAGGGCATTCAGCAGGCTTGGCTTGAGGTTACTTGCTCAGCAACTAAATTTGCTGACATGATTTTCTTATTTTCTTCTGTATTTCTTTCCCTATGGGATGATGGGACTTTTGCCTCAGGGCCCGATCCAAAGCTCCTCACAGGCAGAGACTACTTTTCTGCCTTTTTTCAGTGGTTTCCTCGTATCTATGGGCCAAAATGCAGATACCTCCCACCCTGTCTGCTAACAGCTTAGGAGAGCTGTTCTAATCCAGTCAAGAGTCGCGACATGTCATTATTATGTCAGTGGCACGGGTCCTGATCCTGCACTAGAGATCATAAGGGGGATCTCTAGGATAAAGAATAAACTGAACAAAAGAGTAGAAGCTACTGCCCATCCCTGACTCCTCTAAAAGCAACAGAGGAATTTAAGCAGCTTTTGGATGCCGAAAGCGGGAAACCAGCCTCCTCAAGCACCTCCTATAGTCAGTGGAGAGAGAGGAGCGCTTTGAGGGGTAACAGAGGGCAGAAAACCCATACAGGCCCCCTGGTAGGGAAAGCTGCTTTCTCCTTCTCCTCTGATGATGCAGGGAGCTCGGCGAGACAAGACATTTAATGCAGGCTCCCTAGCCTGGCACCAAAATTTAGGCAGGATGATCTTCCCAATCCTCCCGTGGGTTTAGGCATGTGCTCTGCTGAATGTCGAAAACAATTAGCTTTTTTTCTCGGTGCGTGGCCATTCGCACGTGCATGGGAGGGGCCCTCCACGAGAAGGTGATTTGTCAGAACGTGCAATGAAAGTCAAACCCTGCAATTAGAGGGAGCGACTGTACTTAAAAGAGAGATGTAGAACATCCCAGCGCACGCTTGGATTTATCATATTGAAAGAACATAGTCCTCTTTCTACGCAGTTGCAGTTTTTGATAAACGGCCTACATTAGGACACCTCAAAGGTGCACTGCATCATTAATTACCAGGGTATATGCTGAGCAGGAAGTTAATAAAACTTGTCTCTTGCATGGGAGTGAGAAATCTTACTACCTGATGATTCCTGATGGAAGAAGTTGTTTCTGAAGCCACATGTGCAACCTTGTACAGGTAATAATAGAGAAACACTCAGGGGAGTCTTTTATGTTGGAGGATGTCATTTTTCTTTTTGATTTATAGGATACTAATGGCTTTTCTTTTTCTCCCTTTTTTTTCTTTTTTGAGCCAAGAGCCATGGTAAAAATCAACTGATGACGCTCAGATTCGGAGAGAAAAACAGAAAAGAAAAGAAAACAGAACAAAATAAAATGGGACAAATACGAGTCTCTCTGGGAGGAATGCCAGCCGCTAGCTCCGCTATTATTATACTGGAGAATCTTATAAAACTCTAGCCATTAATAACGGGCTGCTGCCAGATATTGATAATTTATTCAAATTGTAGGTCTGGATTTGAGGGAGCAGATGTTCCTCATGCAGACACTTTCAGAAAATGAATTCTAAAGAAACAAAATAACATTCGGTGCTATCGATAGAGAGGAAAAGCAGTATTTTAGTGTGCAGTCAACATCTGGACTGCCTTCTATTTTATTCCCCCCTCCTCCCTTAGTTCTCTTCTCCCCCTCAACTGTTAGCACTGGATGATTCTTTTGCTCTTCTTCTTTGGTGGCAAATAAATAAACACTCTGGTTTGTCTCCTGCTTATTCTAGAATATATCACAACTGATTTCACTGGGTGTAATGGGATCCAAATAATTTAGAATCACTCTGAGCAGGAGCAAAGCCTCCAAATAAGGCACCTATTAGGAAGAGCTGAAATTAATTTTGATCCAGAACAAATTCCCCTAGTCACTTCAATGTTTCAAGGAAGCTTTACCTAATGTGGGGCTTCATTTTACCCTCCAGCAAACTCACAGATGTTCTCTCTCTCCCTCCCTCTAAGCTTTTGCTGGGCTGGAGGGAAACTGGGTATTCATAACCCCAAAATCTCATTGGCACAGATGCTCCAAATTAAAGCAAGCTGTTCCATCATCTTCTCCAGTTGTTGGCTGCTCCATTTGAAACTGTCCTAGACATGATGCAACAGAATGTGCGGTGCGTCCAAAACCTGTTAAACATATTTCCTTGGGCATGGTGACAACTGTTCATGAACGCTAAACTGCAATGCACACCACCAGTGGTCCTGTCCTCTCCAAGAAAGAAGCTAACCTCTAGGACCAAATCCAGAGGTCGTAGTGAGATTATGTTGGCCAGACCTTATCCCTGTGGGGTCACTTTGCTTTCTACAGATCTATTTAGTGCTGCGCTACTTGGAAAGGTAAGTATATCCAAGACTGCCAAGGGAGCTAGAATGGTGGTCTAATTTTCAGTACTTTACGAATGACTGTACAGACTTGCATTCCCAACGAGTCCCATTTTACAATTCCTTTCCATTCCTAGCTAGTCTCGTGCAATGACTTGTATTCCAACCAGTCACACGTCGCCATCTGTCTCTGCTCCTGACTGATCCCAAGTTGCCATCTGCCCCTGGCCAGCCTTTTTTAGCGACACCCCATTTAGAGAGGTACATAAACCCTAATGCTCAGGGGTGTCAGTCCTGCTGACTGCCTTGTTCATGCCTCTGACACCCAGTTTCACGACAGCAAGAGACCGATGAAACCCCTCCCGCCCTCCACCCCCATTGCCTTTGCAGTTAGTGCTACAAAGGACTGTTGGCAAACAAAGGGAACCAAAGACGGATTAGTCCAGGGAACTACACAACAGGACGTGGGAAGTACCAGAAAGGGAAAAGAATAGTCACAACCAATTTATTTGCAAAGGGTGTGCAGATGCAGTTGTGGGTCACTGCACACGCTGAATAATCCTGAGACAAGTTTAGAGTCCCTCTGTTTGCTCCCCGCTGCCCTGCGCCTGCTGTCAGTAACGACAGGCATACAGCGAAGGCTCTTGCAGGGTAGGAAGCTAAAAGTGATTGTGTCTAATTTCCCCCAAAGCTCGGAGTGTGGTTTTCGAGACCTCTTCACGAAGAAGTCACGCTGTTTTTTGAGGCTGGCTTGCTCGGAGGTCTGTTCCCTTTGTGGGAGAAACAGAGCGTAGCTGTTGCAAAATTCCTCTGGGGCAAACTGTCTCCCTTTCGGCTAACCTTGTGTTTAGGTGAGAGCAAAACCCTCTAAGTTTCACTCTATCGGTGACAGCATTTCACAGCTGGACAGTAGAAGGGGAACTGAGTCATTAGCTGACTTCTCATCCTTTCCATTTGTGGCTTGGCCTCTGATGCTGCACTTCCTACGCCTGATATGAGGAAAAGAAGGGAAAGATTAGGGCCTAAGAAGTGTCTCTTAATTTTTCCTGTGCCCAGTTACCAGCTGCCACTAACTTTGCAAACTTTATTGACTGCTGTTATGTCTGGTGCTAAGTATCTTCAGACTTCATTCCAAGTAATGGGGAAAAAAAAACTGAGGGGCAATCAGCTAGTTCCATGATGAATGAAGCCCATGTCACTCAGAGAAAATGAATATTTCTTTGCAATAATGACCAGATGGTAGCAAGACTCAGATCCAAATTAAAACATGCATGATAAATGCCAAGAAAACACAGAAAGACAAAAACCCAACCTGGAGTGAAATCTCTCTATAAATCTTTTCCCCCCTACAACACAGGCACTTCTAATGGGAATTAAATTATTAAGAGATGTTGCAAGGAGAATACAAATGTGAGAGTCTTCCTCCTTCTTGGAACTTTTTGAAAGAGTATTTTAGCACAGCCAGCTGGCTTTTCTTCTCCATATGAGACAGCACTGGACTGAATGGGATCTTTTCATGTAGAAGCACAGGCAAAATACTAATCCAGAGAATAAATTATACATTGGAATTGGCATAGAAATAGAATATATTTTGTCTCCTGCAGAATTGACCTGGGGAACTCCTTGCTGCAAGAAATTATTGCAGCTAAATGTTTTCTAGATTAGTATTTGTAGATGGTAATACCATCCATGATTATATTAGACAGAACAAACGTGAACAAAGGATTTACAGTATCCTAGTTCCAGGTGGATGCTAAACACAAATTAATGGAGTTAGAAAGAAACTCTCTTACGAGCAATTTAGACTCCACAATGTATCTTATGGGTTTTTTTGTGAGGTATGTGCTATTCAAAAGTGGTATGATCAGGCTAATGGATAACAAGAACTGCTGGGTCTAAGTTAATTTTTTTGCAGGGATATTGTCACTTGGGATATAATCTGTGTTTTTGCATCCTCCTGGATGGCTGCTGGGCAAGCCAAACCTAGCGCTTCACTGTCGAACCAGATGATACCCTCAGAAACCTTACTTTTAACTCTGTCTTTTTCTGGTTCTGCATGATGCATTTTACATCCCCTTCCTTCTATTTGCAAATCTCACAGTGATGCAAAATGGATGGTCTCTCAGAGGGTTGGCTGGCTCCTCCCTACCGGCACTGACACCTTTCCCCAGCACTAAGTTAATGAGAAATATTGAATTACAGAGGCACATGGACACTTTGGAAAGAAACATGGTGTTTGATCCCCCAAAACTGCCAAGCTCTACTTAAAACCGATAACAAATGTTCTTCCCAAGCAAGATGTGATTAGCTTTTATACCTGTGCAGATTGTACAAACACACAGGAGGGAGCTTTTAAATATCATTGATTTGCCTATTTGAAATTATTAATTTCAAATTCGGCTGGAACAACCTTTGCTAAATTACACTGTGCCAGTGGGAGTTAGAGGACCCACAAGTCTAAACTTAACTTAAGAATGAGAGGAGGGAGGGCTAAAGAAGAAAGAAAAACCCTGAAACAACTAAAAGTCCATTTAAACTCAGTAGGTTTCCAGTTAATTACATTTTCACACCTATCCCAGTAGTTACAGATGTATTTATAATGTATGCCTGCCTCGGTGGTTACAGAATACTGCATTCTCCACGGACTCTATGAGCCAGGATTTCTTTTCTACATCTAAAAGACCTTCTGTTTTAATTGCAGTCACATCCAAATACCGTCTCAGTTCAATTGTAATGGATCAAAGTAATTTCTCCCCCCTCCCCCTTTCTCTCCCCTTCTTTCTCCCTCTCCCTTCCCCTGTATAAAGGGAGCAACTGGATGTTGTGTGCGGAGACATCTTTCACATCCAGAGATGCTTGTTGGAGGAGGCACCCATCGTTTGGCTGCCCAGTGCAACAGACCCACTCCACCAGCACACAACTACTTCTTAGCACAGTATTCCCGCCCCATACTCAAAGCATACCCTGTCTCGCTCTTGGATACTAATGCCCCAATTCTCTCCCTCCACAGCTCCTTCCCAGGATGGGAACGCATGCCTTTTCTTTCCGAAGGCTTTCTCCTCCCTACCCCTGCGTGAGGCAGGACTCTGTGATCTGCTCTCCATGCTGTAGGTCCCATCAGGGGGACCACGGCTGAGATTCATCACTTCATCACCAGGTGAGAGCTATTTTCCTGGGGCTGTGTGGAATGAAACAGGCTCCTCCAGAGGGCAATTGCTCTGTCCTGTTTTAGGAGATGAATGACCCTCTGGAATTACCTACTTCTCTCTGCTGGCTATAAAGGAAGCCCTGGGTGACTAGCTCAATCACAGATAAACTTCCTAGATACCTAAATTAAACCAGATGAATCCCAACCCAAGAGACTTGCCAGGGCCATACAAGGAGTCTGTGGTAGAGAAGGGGACTGAATGTGGGTGCGCCTCAGGGAGTGAAACCAATGCTCCTGAGCCCAGTCTGTCTGTGTCTGTGAAGGGTTTCTGCTCTGGGATGGAGGAACAAGGAGAAGAGGCAGAGAGTTAGTTCTGCAAATTCCCTTCACTCCACTATCTCCCTTTCTGGGGAGAAAACAATTTTTTCTTAGTTTGTCCCCCTCAGACCAGAAGTTCCCAACTCTTTTGAGAAGGACTGGAGAAGAACACAGTTATTGTGCTTCTTACATATGCATTTGGCCTCTGAAAACATCCTGCATACCCATGTGGATCCATAAGAACAAGAACTTCCCTCTGGAATGAGAGGCTCTGAATGACAGTGTCAGTCCTGAGACATCTAAGGCTCGCAGGAGGAGTCAAAGGTTTCTCAAGGGCTCTGTAGAAGCATCTCCCACAGGAACTACAGCTATTGCAACCCCCTGCCACCTTTTGGTCATACAAACAGGGTCACTTCCTTGGCTTGTCCTCTCTAATGTGAAACTCAAGTGTAGACATTAAGACAGACTTCAAAACTAAAACCAAGAAAGCAAAACTGGTCATGTACTTAAATTTGCACCCTTAGAAGAGAATAAGAGAAGGGGCTGCACAGGAGAGAAACCAGTCATATTGCTTAATGAGTGACTGGAAGGCAGTCTGCTATGCTGGTGCTGAGGATGGGATGAGAACCTATCTGAAACAGAACAGCATTCAAGAGATTATTCACAGCCATAGCATAAACAGTGAAAATTTACTGGAGTATACAGACCACCCCAGTGTGCAGCTAAATGAGCTTCATCGTAATGGAATTGCCATATCCCTCTGAATTGTACCTCAGTAAGGCCACCCTGCTGTTAGAAAAGCAAATTCAGACTAGATGGTAGGGGCCTAGATGATTAGAATACAAGCCATAGGGAGAAGATAAACCGTCTAAGTTGATAAGGATAGTGCGGACTGCTCTGACAGAGCAAAAGCAGTATGAGCATTCAAGGACACAAACAGGTTTTTGGAATACAGCAGTGTTACACCTAAGGCTGCAGAAACAGTCAGCTGAAGTGATACTGTACTATCTGAAAAAACAACCTGCGAGTGCTGGAAAAGGCAGCTCTTCATCTGGTGTCAATCAGCATAGCTCCACTGATGTCAGCCTCTTTTCCCTGTAGTATAATGTGCTGTTTCTTTGCTAATATAATGCAATATAATTTCACACTTTTTTTAACTTCAATGGAGTTACACAGACTTCCACCAAGTGCAGGTTTGGTTAACAACCTTATTATGATGCACATTCAGAAGAAGGCAGAGTTAAGATTACAGAGGCAAACTTAACCTCCCTTCCTGGCATCTGAGTGCTCGACTGCACAGCCACAGCATTACTGTACTGTTGTTTCCTCCTGACATGCATCAGCCTGTCCTAACCACTTTCATTTAATTACAGTCTTTTCCCCACAAGTCTTGAAGAGCCTTATGAATACAACTGAATTCAGCCTCCCTACCCAACTGTCACAGCCAATCTGCAGGTGGCAAAACTGAGGCAGAAAGAGTTTGGTGGGTTCACTGAAGTCACATAGGATGCTTCTTTTACTTACTGATTTTCATTTTCTCCCTGATTATGCTTTTACCAACACCTGTCAGCATGAGGCTGTAGCTAGCAGCTTATGGTTCCTAGGGGCAGTTCTAGTAGCTGAAGAGGGTCAAAACACTAAGTGTGGTCCAAGGACGGGGCTTGGGCTCAAGTGCTGTGCTCTGGTCATCCATATTGCTTAACTGTTAGCGTACAGACTGGCATGGTCCTAGCCCTACCCAGCTAGCTCTCTCACAGGTAATACCTGGGCACAGTTTGGGGGATGCCACATGGCAGGAACTTTTCCCAGTAAGAAGAATGGACAATGCCATCTGGTTTTGGGAAGAAGAGCATGGACATGAGTCATGCCAGTGCACTTGCCTGCAGAGCAAGGAAGTAGTTGCTGGCCAGAAGAGATGCAGCTGTTCAGATATCTCTCTCCTGACACTTACTTTAACCACCTACCAGAGCTGCTTAAGCGAGGTGCCTCCACAAAGACAGGGATAAAGCCCTACACACAGAGTGCTTTGCAAAGGGAGTCGCCTCTGGCTACCTGAGGACCTCCTGCCCCCAGAGACTCCGGGCAAGACCCAGGTTTGATTTCTGTGGCCCTGATGTCAGCTCCAGGCTCCCGGGGGCTGGGGCCAGCAGCAGCTGGGGCAGGAGGTTTGTCCCTCGGGGGGACGTGGGCTCAGTGATACGGCCTGGTTCAGAGTGCTTAGTCAGCAAAGAGGGGGGCAACTGGGTGTGGGGGGGAGACAAGGAGGAGGGAAAGCAAAAATAAACCATACCAAACCAAACTAAAATGTTTTCAGCTCCTGACAGGAAAAGAAAGATTGGAAATGACATCAAGTCAACACTCATTGATTCTCTTCTGTTATGACCGTTATATAGCACCTTCCAATCCCTTAGGTTTTCCTGACCAGCAAAAACTGTCTGAGCATCTAAACCCAAAGTCTCAGGGCCACCTTCTCCCATCTCCTCTTTTAAAATTATTATTATTATTATTATTTTCTCCTCATTGTTTTTAAATCACTCTCTATATAACAGTTGTTTTTCACATTAAATAACATCAGATGAGAGCTTGCCATAGTCAGAAGAATGAAACTGTCATCTCTAATTTGCCTGGCAGAAGCTGCGTTGACAGGAAGTTGTCTGTGGCTGTTTAGAAATAAAATAATGCTCTGAGGAGAAGTGCAGAAACTTAATAGGACTTTAAAAACAACAGGAGCCATGGGGACTGCAGATGGTTCCTAGGCCTAAGGACTAAATAAACAATGATTTTATAGGCAAGAATGTAGCCTAGGGGAGATGGCCTCTAAAGAGATGTTCACACATATTGTGTCCAACATCATTAGACTGCCCGGTGGGAGCAAACGTTCGGCAGTTAAAGACATTTTGAAAAGGAAAAATCAGCCTCAAAAGATGCTTTAAATGAACAGGAGGTGGAAGAGCAAACTGTCTGAAGAACTTCGCACAGCTAAATGACTCACCAAACATCTGTCTCAGGGACCAATAATTTGAAACTGATTGACTTACTGGATGTAAAATATATAGATAAATGTAGAGGAAAAAAATAAATAAAAAAAATCCAGAAGGGAGGGTGGGATTTGTTGCGGGAAAACAAGGGAAGGGGCTTGGTGAGGAAGGGGGAACGGGGAGGGGGAGATTCATTAATAAGTGGTGATAAAGGCAGCGGGGATGAGCTCTTTCAAAGGTCCAGAGCGCAGCTCACATTTGCGCTCTCTCTCTGAGGCTTCATTTAAGCCTGGCACATCCGAGTGCAGAGATAAAAAAAAAAAAAAAAAAGAGAGAGAGACAACCTGATATTCACTGATTGAAAAAGCAAACACAGGGACCGGCTTCGAAAGGGCTCCAGCGCTGCGATTTTGAAAATAAGGGCCTTGGAACACCAAGTGCAATCTTCTACCCAGGGCTGCTAAACCATTTCTGCCAAGCCATTTACATTTATAAGGCCTTCAATCATGTTTTTTTTTTTTCCCCCCCTCCCCACCTCCTCGCTCTCTCTCCATTCTGCAGAGCGCTCATTTCATTCTCACTCTTTTGTTACACCTGTTTGCAAGTGGATATTTTGCAGTTAACTTCAGCTGGCCTCTTCATATTTATGGCTTTCAAGACAGGCAGAGGTTGGGTGAGGGAGAGAGCCTAGCTGGGCTTTGTGTAAAGAGGTGTGGTAAATTTTGCGTCTAGCATTTTTTGGCTGTAGGGTTTGCTACAAAGAAAGGAATTTCGATGTTGCAGCTGCTGCTGGAGAGACCTTTTTCAGCTATGAATTGAGAAGAAATGGTGAAATCCCTATTTTGTTAAACCCACATCCTTATTTTTATCTTTCTATAGCTATATATTTGTTAGATTCCAAAGATTTTCTTAAATTAATTACACAGGATTAAGCTTACATTTCTAAACCAAAAAAGTTCTTTTATAACTGAAAAGATGAGAATTTTTCTTGGCAAAAATGTCAAAATACAACATTTTGACAAATTCTGAGATTTCTCTCTGGATTTTTTTTTTTTTAACTGAAAGATACCAGTTTCAGTGAATGGGCATTTCCTAATAACCACAGCAACAAAAGAAGCCGTCCAAGCCAAGCAAAATACGGTTTGTTGGAAAATTCCCGACCCTCTCACTGGACAAGGTCTGCCTTTGTTATCCAATCTTACTCCTTAGCCTTCCCCTGGAGTTGGCAGTTTAATTGATATGAACCACGTTGACCTGTTTTTTTTGCTCATTTGAGGGTACTTGGATCATATTCTGTATCCCTTGAAGCAGTAGAAAAATAGCACCAGTGCTCTTGAAACTAACAGGATGCTCATCACCTTGGGTTTGTAAGACGAACACCAGATAAAGAGAATCAATAATCTATCTCAGAGCAGCAAAAACATCAGAGCAAGCCCTTCCACACAACCCTCAAAGGCTCACAGTGAGTCACCATCAGCAAACGCAGATCTTGTTTATGCCTCTCACGCTATCAGGATAACACGCTAGAAATAACACTGCTATTTAGATCTCGCGTAGCATTTGTCGGAGGGAAGCGAGCATCGCAAAGCTCTTGGCAAAGGTGGCTGAAATATCACTATCCCCATTTTGCAGATTGCGCAAATGAGGCTCAGGGAGGGTCTGGAAATCAAGCTGGAGTCTCCTAACGAGCTGCACCTCTTTCCCATGGGCCCATCCACTGCTCAGGTCACCGATGCAGAATGCATTGCTGTGGGCACCAACACTGGCTGCAAGTGCTCAGGGATGGGGAGCGATTTCAAACACTCACCTCCAAGAGTACACGCGTCCACAGAAACTCTGGTCCCATCATATGATCCAGGTCAGAAGGGGGATTCCTGTCCCCAAAGGACCAACGGCTCTGGAGAACGGGTGAGTGAGTGGTCCTGGTCTGAGTGGGCATCCGGGAGCAAGCTTGATCCTGTCCTTAATGCTCAATTGCTGTCTCCGCACGTGACCTTCATCTACTCTCTTATGCCTTCATCTACTCTCTTAGTGTTTTCAAATGTGGGTCCCTGAAATTAAATGCCTGAATCCTTATTCAGACATCAAAATAGTTGGCCTTCGTTCCAAAGTTGCTAAGCAACCATTGCTCGCACAGAAGTCAACGGGAACTGCAAACATTCAGCGGTAACATTTCTGACAAGCAGGTCACTCATCTGGTTCCTAAATATTGAAGAAAGTTTCTGCATTTAAGCACCTGAGTATGAACTTTTTGACCTTAATTTCTTTGTGCCTCAGTGTTCCCTTCTATAAAATGGTTATTGCACCTCACCGAACGTGGGAAGCTTTCATGCATTCATGTCTGCAAAGCACCTCAAACTCCTCGGGTGAAAGAAATTGCAAGCAGGAAAGGCATAGGGGGGCAGAGCACATAAAAGCAAGTGAAAGCCATAACACAGAACGATGTGGCATCAGGGCGGTGCAGGGCATAAACAGCTTTCATTTTTCTATGGCTGTGCTATATAATTAAATCCTCATTTTAAGAAATGACACCTGATAGACAAAGCCCTGCTAACTTTGTATGCCCATGCAGAGTTTTATAATTTTGGAAAGCCATGCATGGGGGGTTGTAAGCACCGAATAGGCAGTTATGAAGATTAAAGAGACTCCTATAACCATCTAGTGCAAGGATGGACAGCTTGGTACTGGGTCGGGCTAAGAGTAAGCTGTATTTGTGGCTGGGCAGGCAGACCAGCTGGCAGACCAATAAAACTGTCATGTGCTAGGAGACATCGCGTCTGAGGAGGGGATTATGGCCCCTAGTCTACTCCTGTAGGATATATTAGGTCAAGCCCAGGGCTGCATAAATGTGAATGTATTGGTCTGGTACCTGGAGAACCTGACTCAGGATAAAAGTGGTCCCAGGTCTACAGTGGTATATTAAATAGTGACCAGGACTGGTTCGTGCCACTTGAACTTTGTAATTTTTATGGTTACACAGTTACAATGGCCCATGGTGTATATTTTTGCTTGGGCTACTAGTATTGTCCTAAACAACTCCCTGGATAGTAAGGGAATTAGGATGGGCCAAAGACCACCGCTAATGTGCTGTTTGGATGGGGGCACCCAGTTTTGGAGGCTAAGAGAATTTAATGACTTGAGAGGAGAGTTGGCCTCAGTGATAGAGAAAGGTGCCAGCAACATTTACTTTACCAATCACCAGAAAATCAAGAATCTGACCACCTTTGATCTAGTCTGACTTCCTGGATACTCCAAACTTCACCCATCAGCTTCTGCATCAAATCCATACAGCCTGTTTGAACCAGAGCCCCTATTTAGAAGATACTCAACACTAGATTTTGATCATAGCTTCTTCCATTCCCTACAACTTTCACAGGTATTAGTCAAGCAAGTCTCACAAAACACCTGTGAGGCCATCACCTGTCTTTATAAGCACTTCACAAGGTTAGGAGAGGGGAAGTGCCCCATGGTTCAGACCAAGTAAAACCTCAGCAGAACCAGGAACAATACTGAGATGCAAGGATTCGTAGTCTACTCCATAGCACATTTTTGGTGGGCAAAACTCTCTCCTGTGCAGAAGACAAGGCTGGTACAGAGCATTTGAGTGGGAAACTGGAAACAGTATATTGCATCATGGCCAATAACTGATAGGTGTTAGGAAGAGTAAGAACAGACATTTCTGTAACAGGAAATGAAAGGAATGAGGAATATTATCATGGTTATTATTATGGCTCAGACCAGAGAAGCATCATGAAACTTGGTTCAGTCCAGACAGGTCTGGCCATTTAGCTAGAATTCTTGTTTCTTCACTCATCCTGGCCTTTTCCCCAAACTCAGAAATTCCTTCATTATTATTACTATTTTTTGTCTGCCTCTGCCATATCTAGCTTTGACTGAATTTTAGAAGTGCAGAAAACTCTAAATGAATACACAATTATATCTGAAAGCATATGATGTCAAGGTAGAACTGGGTTTGGCAGCAGAATTGGGGGCAGTCTTACTGTTTGCACACTCCTCGTCAAGAGTGTACAGGAGGTGTCTTCTTGTCTGTAGTCCCAGCTCAGGTCTGACCCCACTCCTCCCTTGCCCTCTCTTCTAGAAAGTAAATTCAGAGCAGTTCTGATGAGCAGGAACAGGAGGAAGCTGTGACATATAAAATGGCAGTCTCTGCCAGGCTGGGCTTGCACAAACCACCCCGTGATGCTTGCAAGGGGGAAAAACAGCAAGAGAGAAAGCAGAAGCTATAAGCAGGCTGGCTATTTTCAGGTCCCGTTCCAGGCAAAACTGGTGCTAAATTATTTACCAACCAATTGTGTGAAGGAATCAAATCCAGTGGCATCCACATGCGGCACTCATAACCTACTAACTGCATTAACGCAGCTGAGGATTAAGGGAGATTTGAATCAAAGTAATGGGAAAGAAATCATGTGCTGAAGTATTTAGATGTAGTCACTTTTCATGCTGCCTTGATGCCTAGGGACTCGTCTTCCCCCTTCCCTGGCAAGTGGCCGCAGCCAGCCACTAACCATCGACACTGACAGCTTCCAGCTCAGCCAAGCTTCCATTTTGGAGATAGAATTTGCAGAGATGCAGCTGGGTCCAGGAGAAAAAAAAAAAAAAAGACCAAACACACCACCCCCAAGAAAACAGATAAAGAGAAAGGAAACTAAAATAAACCCCCAATGTTTCAGCGACTGTCTGGATTAGGAGCAGGGGGCTGGAAATGGGAAGGGGAAGTCTGTCAGGGCTCTCAAAAATCTCTTCCCAGTTGATTCTGCTAACTAGCCGACACCTTTGGCAAGATCAGTGTCTGATGGGATGGGGAAACAAATCCGAATAGCAATAAGGCAAGTGCTGGAGCAGATAGTCTGTGAACAAACAGCCAACTGCTACTGTTGTGGAGACAGCCAGTTTCATTCTTGAATGGGGAAGAAGGAGGGAGAGGATCTTAAGACTTGGGAAAGAATAGGGGGAATTGGTGACTGTGTCTAGGATGCCCCTCTGCCTTTCACCATTCCTGAAGAGCTGGTACATCAAAGCATGCCTACAAATCTGCAAATTTAATAGCCTGCTTCCAGTACTGTGAGGCTATACAAGTGTCACATGGTGAAGGAGAGACCTGAGAGCGGCATTCCTGCTGCAGCTCTTTCCCTTTCTCCTGCAGAGCCCACCCATGCCTAGGAAGACCTGGATCAATGAGAAGTCTGGGCTGGAGCATGTGTATCACAACACAAGCCACAGAGGAGAGAATTTAGCCTAATGCTGATGCACCTAGTATATTTACCAGCATGCTTTTTTTTTCTTTTTCTTTTTTTTTTAGTTTAGAAAAGTCCAGACTTCGGGCTAAGAAAAACCTCTTAGTGCAGACTTACTTGAGGATCTGCAATGTGGATGTCAGGGGAACCTCGTTTTAGGAGTGGGCTGTGCCCCAGCAGGCAGCATGGACCAAGTCCTGGAGACTGCATGGAGGGGTGAGTGTTTGATGACAGTGGTGGCATTGGGGAACATTATCTCTGCAGAGCCCATAAACCAAGGACACAATCTGGCCCTGCATAGTTAAACCTGGAAGTCATCATGCACTCAGCTCACATGCAGGCCTTGTGTTACAGGGAGATAGAAACATTGACAAAGACATCGAGGTGACATCTCTTCTCAGAAAGTTACACTGGGATCTTTTTAAGCTCTTTTTGGACAGCAGCCACCAGAGACAGGCAGGAGAAGGGAGCTCAGGTAAATGGCTTATCTGAAGGACACCAGTCCTGAGCATCCAGCCCTGCACTCTGGGGCAGCCCAGGGTTGAAGGACGGGGAATGGACACCTTTCATGGAGTCAAGTTTACTGCAGCCTTTGCAAATCCAAGCCTGAAATCTTTATTCACCCCAATACCATAAGTAATGTGAGTTTTTACATGGCAATCAATGGCACTGTTTGCAAGAGTAGTGCTTACTCTTGCTCATAAAAGGTGGCAGGATCAGACCTTAATGGTGGGAAAGAAAGAGCCAAGAAACGCACGCTGGAGGTGAAAGCTACAAAAATAGCAACTAGCCTGGACTTCCCCCAAATCCAATAGTAACATGAAATCCAGTGGGACTTTTCATTCATTTCATCCTGCAAATGTTTCTTTGCCTCTCTCTTGTGACAGCCCTATCAGGCAGATCTATACATATCCTTTGTATTTTTCACAGATCAGGAAACTGAGGCATGGAGAGGAAGAAGACGGACATGACTTGCTCTGGACAGCTTGGATTCGGTCTAGTGTCTTAATCTTAACCTTACCTTCAGCTCAAGGAGAGGCCAGATGACCTGACTAAAGTCTCAGGAGCCAGTCAGTGTCAGTTGGAAACAGGAGCAGAGCTGCCTATGAGATGAAGCAGATGCATGCAGCAAGTGGGTGTTTGGAGAGCTGCTTGCCTGTATCTTTACCTAACTGTATGCAACGACAGCTCTAACAGCAGAACTTCCAAACCACCCAACGCTCCTCGGCAAATCCTGTTTGAAAACTGTAGTCCATTCCTGTCTGTGTGAATGATTAATGCTATGGCCTTGCATATACAGACAAGGGTTCATCAATTTCTTTAAACGGTGGTGGCTCTCGAATGCTTCACCTAATTTCAGTGAATTTGCAAACTCCATTTCATTTTACCTGCGCCTGTCCCCCAAGGGCTTACGTTGTGCAGTTCCTCTGAAAACCAGTGCTGCTTTAGATCTGTGCTTTGTAATCAGTTAACCACCTACTTAGTAGTGCTTGTCATTTGGGATTTTCCTTTTTTAATAGTTTTAAATGTTATCAAAACATGAGTCCTAAATAAAATTCTTCCTGCTAACTACCAGTCATGGAGTCATTATTGGAAAGGGCAGCTGGTGGAGGATAGCAGAGCAGAGCTCAACGCTGCTATTTGGAAAGGACAGCTTTGTACTTAATAAAAAGATAAAGTCACTGAGTGTTTAAACTCTGGTTTTCCACACCTCCTCCTAGCAAGCAGAATGATCAGAGTTTGACTCTCCTCTAAAGTGAAACAGCTGATTCAAAACCAAACTGACCTTCTTTGGTTAATAGTAATAACAATGAAAAAAGAAATAGCATCCATGGGCATCTCTAACAAAAGGAAGCACTCAATTTCATGCAGGAGCTATTACCTTCCACTAAGCCCACACCTTCCGAAGCAGGCTATAAATGAAAAACCAAAACATTAAAGCAGAACAGCCTTGTCACATATTTTAACTTTTAATCATCCTATCAAGATGATTAAATAAACAGAGAAAATGGAAATTTATTAGATAGAGGGAAGAAGGTGACAAGGAAACTTTGAATGCATTCAAAGATCAAATATCGTGCATTATGCCAAATCAGAAGTCAGGTAGAAGAGGAGGCACAGCTCTATGATATTCTGTCCTCTGGACCTGCTGGTTCCCAGATCACCTGTAGCTCATTATGTGCTTGCTGTAAATGGGCACCAATTTTGCATCCGAACCGATGTTTAACTCACAGTGTAAATGAACCATCTGTCTCCTTTCATAGCATGATACCTCCGTACCAGAGACTGATCCTGGAGAGAAACACTGGACACAAACCCAGCAAAAAGACTCAGATCTAAGTTCACAACTTAAACCTTTCTCCATTTTTGGCCCAAGTCTAAACATATTAAATACCGGCACAGTTTGGAACAGGATCCTGGGATAACCTTTACTATCCATGTTATTAAATCTCCATCTGCTGTCAGATATCACTCTTTAATTTTGTTTTTACCCTTTGTACTTGAGACTTACAGTGTGAGTAACAAAGGCTGTACAAAATATAGATGAATCATACAGGCAGGTTAGGGTGAACAGCTCTTGTATTAGTCACAAAAGCCTGGAGAACGAGATGAATTATGTGCTTGCCAGTTGTTGGGAGAAGATTCATTAGACCACTGGGCCTTGAGCTTGGTTAAAATCACACCCTTTTAAATCACCCTGGAGAGGTTTTCTGGTGCAGGGGATAACTCACTAGAGAGAGACAGAAGAGAGCTGGGGTCTAGGCAGGCTCTGACACTGACAGCAGTATGACCTTGGAAAAGTCACTTCACCTCTCTGTGCCTTTTTTCCCCCTCTTGTCTTCTCTATGTCACCTGAAAACATATGCAGGTGGAGGATTACTGCCTCTTATTAGGTGTAAATACTTCACTTTGGACCATCAAACCACTCACAGGTGGAACCAGAAGTTGCTACCAGAAGGCTAAAGACAATGCTGAACCCAAGCCTGCCCATGAGGACAGAGAAACTACAGTGTTAAGGCACCCTTTTCATTACAAAGAATGTTTAGAACAACAATGCAGTGAGGGAACGGCATTATCGTAACCATAAACACCAGAATTTACTTCATCAAGTAAGAGCTGAAACAAACTGGAGAGAGGGAGAAACAGGTACCTAGAAGAACTGAACCCTTGCCTCCTACCTGGAACTCAAAGTTACAGGAATACTTTCAAGGAGTGGCAACTGCACAGGGCAAAGGCTGCATGTAATCAGCAAGCAAGGTGCAAGAAGCGTAGTAAGCGTTAAGTATAAACAAATACAAAAACATAATTAAAAAAAAAAAGGAAAGAGATCTTAGATCAATACTCTCTCAAATACCTATCTTATCAAGTCTGGCATGTTGATTGCAGCCCAGCCAAAATGACCTGCTGTGAATGATTCCCAATCCTTTTCTCCTTCATTTTTATTTTTTCATTCCTGCACTTGGATAATCTTTTATTGATATGATACACGCTTGTAAGAACAAAGCTGCAGAGATTGTGGGCTTGCATCATTTCACAGGCAATGTCATGTTCAGGACTTTTGCATCCCTTCTGCCAAGAGTACAGAGGAAGACAGGCAGGGATTTTCAAAGGAATCTATCCCCAAATCAAATAGATTTAAGTAGATGGAAATCCCTGCAAGACAATTAATTGCACTGTGCAAAGGCTGTTTGGAAGCAGGCAAGAAAGTTTTTTGTGCTCAGTGGTGTTAATTTACATTAGTGGAGGATCTGGCTCTTTGTTCATTATTCCCGTTTCAGCAAAGGTAGAACTGAGGCCCAAAGAACCTAAAGTCCATGGTGTGTGTGTGTGGGGGGAACAACAACAAAAAAACTGGCATCTTGTTCTAACTGAAGGGAATTAGTGAGTGTAATTAACCACTGAGAGTAATTAACCATTGAGACTAGGGATGTAGCAACTTCTCCATGGCTTTGAGACTTTACAAGGCAATTAGATATCTCTAGCTGAGCCAGAAGCTGTGGGATGTGCAAGAGTCACTAGCTGAAATTCTGTAGCGTGTGTGAGACCAGGCAGAGACATCAAAGGCTACTCCTGGCCTTCAAACCTCCACTGAAGAAGTGGAAAAGTTGGGCCTTTGAGCAAGAGATAAGGTATGAGGAGCTGTCATTATCTGTCCCAGCCCTTTGTTTTATACTCCCAATCTGAGAGCCAGGAGCTTGTTCATGCAATTGCAGCTCCATCTCTTCTGGTGCACACATGAGCGGTAGATTTCTCTGAAGAAAAAGGCATTAATCAGTCTCTAGCTCTAACTAAAGAATTGCAGCTCATACACAGCTCAGGATTCAGCTTCTGAGTTTTCCATTCTAAATTTTCCCTTTAAAATACAAAACGTAACAAACAACTCCTCTCTGCCCACTTTGCATTCAACTCTTCATTTCTAAGAATTCCACAAAGGAATGTCAAAGAAATGTTTTTAAATGGCATTATTTGGACACGGTAACCTGATTAAAATTAAATGATTACATGAACACTTTGCATGTATCCAACAACTCATGGGCCATTACACCCTCTAATTGTATGAGTTTGGCGTGCTGGATGTTATGAGGCAACATCATTGAAAACTCATGGAGCTGAACAAGGCAGGACCTGAGGTCTGAAATACCTCAGATCTAGAGGATGTTTTTATTTGATTCAAATTCACGCATACTGGTCAGATTCACGGAATGTCTTGTTCATCTCTTGGTGGCATGGATGAAGGGTTATTCAGCTACAGATGGCTTTCATGCACTTGGAGCAATCCATTATCATTAGTGCTGTTTGATTCCAGTTAATGTCTTCCATATCTCCTGCTTGAAAAGGGTTGTAAAAAATATCTCTACTGGCTCTCTCCCATGCCATCACTCCCATCTTTGGTCCCCATGCCCAAAGTCTTGGACTCATGCCTTATCAGCTTGTCTATCCTTTGTGTACTCTTTTCCTCTCCAGCAAATTTCCCTTCAATCTCTTTAATTCCACTACTGAACTGCTTTCCCCAGCTTGAAACTTTCCTTTAGATACTCATCTCTGTCCATGCTGTTCCTCAGCCCTCAAAACCTTCCTCTATCCTTTTATACCAGGGATGTTCCCTCTCCTCTGCAGCTGCCCAAGGTCTACTCCAGAGCACATACATGTTGTTGTTTTTACAACATGCCTTGAATAAGAGGCATGAATTTGATAGCACCCACACCTATAAGCTCCTTGGCTCATATAGCAACACAGTACTTGTCAAATGGGATGTGCTGGCTCCTGCACATTGTTTGCTGCCCCTACAGCAAAGCATTCTGGGCTTATCGTTCTAAAGCCTCATCCATAGTTTGCTCAAAGTGCGCTGGAAAGTGAGGAAAGGATAAACCAGTTGTCTTTTCTGAGAGTGGCATTGGTCCAAGGGGAACAGGTTTCCCTTTCCAGTTCTTTTCCATCTTTTCCAATCCTGTTATCCTTTTCCACTTAGGATGGCAAAAGGAAATGAGAAAGTCCAGAAAAGCACCAGAGAAGCTTGAAAAGTTCCTGGGGAAAGAAGTTTTAAAAAGAAGCTGATAAAGACAGTGGGGTAGTCTAGAAAATCACCCAAAGTAAGGGCTCAGTTTGCCCAAGACACAGAGGGACCAGCCCCAGGAAAGATGTCAAATGGTTTCTGCAGCATCAGTGCATGTTTTTGTCAGGAAGGTAAATGCAGATAGTTTGGGACCACACCTGAATCTATTGTAGGAAGTTATAAATGTCTTGATCGCTGACCAGAGTTAAGGTGGGATTACTGGATTACGTTACCATCACTGCTCAAGGTGGATATTTAGGAAGAGGCACGTAAGGCCCAATGGACTGAAAAAGCTACTCAGGAGCAGACCAACTTCAAATGAATGTGACAGGGCCTCTCTGAATGGCCTGGAAACACCACCCAGCTCCCAAGCGCATGCAGCAAGGGTAGGACAGGAGCACCAGACTTTGAATCACTGCAGACCAAGATCGTATCATCCTGCAGCCGTCATCCTTCCAAATATAGAAGGGGATTCACTGACAACCTCAACTTCTTATCTTTGCTGCTGACCTTTACTGAGTTACACAATTGGTTTGCTGCTCTGGAGAGGGCTCAGATTCGCAGTTTACTATGCACTGGCTGTCTCCACTTTTATGGTTTGCACTTTTACTTTATTATCTTTAATTTTCTTCTTCCAATTCTTGAGTGGGTATTAGAAAGTCAATACAAAACCTATTCTGGGCTTTTATTCTAAAATAACAGCACTAAGCTTGTTTATTTACACTGAGACAAGATGATATTTGTGACAGCCTTGTCAATAGTTCAATGGCATGATGCTAACTTTTTTTTCTTTAAACTCAAATGCACTTTATTTGTGTGTGTTTGTCTGTCTCTCCAGATTAACTCTTGTTTTCCAGAATCAATATCAATATTTTCCAAAGAGTTGAAAAACTGTGCAGACAACAGCTGGTGAGCAAGGCACATGGCCTTTGAGTACCTCGCCCTAGGAAGAGGTACGCTGATTCCTGTGAACAATCAATCAGCTACTCATGTACCGAATTCATGGTTCTCAGCTTGCTTAGTTGAAATGGACCACTTGGCACAATTAGTTGCATAGATGCATAGACATCCCTGTTTGAGAAGGTCTCAGCTGCCATCTGCCCTCTGTGGAGAAAATTTGGGGCTGTGTACAATGCTGGGACTGCTCTCTTTTTCCTCAAGAAAGCAATCCCCCAGAAAGACTGTTGGGTTTCTGAGAGGTTTAATGTGACCGAGATGTAAAGCACTATTGCAGGCTGGTTAGGTTAAGGAAGCCATCCTCTCCCTGCCTCATGACAGGGCAAGCTGGATGGGACCTGCAAGCCCACACAGCCTGGGGCTGTTGCTAACAACACTCTGGGAAGGAAAAGTGGGCAGGTTAGCCTGGCCAGAGGAGAATTTGTTTAGATCAAAAGGTCTTGTTCAGATCAAAAGCGAGAAGTGAGGTTGCTTGTCTGAACTATCTGAAACTCTCAAGCCTGAGGAACTGGTCTCTGAATTGAGGCTGCTTTGTGAACTCCCCTCCTCTGGAGTGCAAGACTCAGGAAGAAGTCCCAGAGAGGAAGGCCAGGTGATAGCCCTCCCAGTGAGTCTGTTGCATCTGAAGTATTCTGTACTTACAGTGCACAAACTTAGCTTTCTTGTCCCCAGTGAAGCCCATAGGAGTGTTTGCCTTCATGAAATGCTATCTAGGTTTGCAGAACCTGAAGCCCTCTGATCCTTTAAAGCATGATCGTCCCGAGAGTTTGACCACCTTTCAAAGGGAAAGAGGTTATTGCATCACTTCGGTTCATTTTCATTCTTCATGGAATTTGGTGAATGAATGAACCTTACAATTCAAGACAACACTTGCACTAAGTCCCTTAAATTGCCTGCTTGTCAGCTTGAACATAAGCTACAACTTCCTAATTGCACTTGCTCCTGCACACATTTTCATGTTCCACCTGTGACGCATTTTATCCTGTCTGCTCATCCAAGGCATTATTTTGCCTGAAGCTCATCTCAAACCATGGGCCTGCTCTCAGAACTGATCAGGTTTCCTGCTCTTCTGCAAATGTTTCACATCATGGCTGTGCTCTACTCCATAAGAAACTGCCATTCAGTATTGGCTACAAACAGCAGTCTGCAAACTTCTTCAGGGACACTGTGGGGAGAAAGTATGCAGCAAGGGCAAAGGTGGGTCATGAATTGTCTTTGAACTCTGATTAGCAGTAAAGTGATGCCAAAGAATAAATGCTCAACTGTGCAATTCAGATATGGCTGGCTGATTATTTCCCATCTTCTGTTGACCCTAAAAGCCAATCAAGCTCGCATCCTACCCTTCTCTGAGATTCCCCTTACCTCTCTATAACAGTATGATGAAAATACCCTAGTTCAGCCCCAGACATTATAATGTACTATTTTGATGGTGCCATGTGCTTCTTCCCCATGGATTTCTTCGTTCTGGCTGTCAGCCAATCAAGGCTTCAGCAATCTGATCAGCTGCATGATTTAATGAACCCTCCTTTCCTGGGGAAGGGCACATTCCTTTATAAAACTGGTGAGATATCACATTTCACAGGATGACCTCTACTTTCATAAGATGATGGGAGAAAATTGGTTTTGGAAATCGAGGAAGATTGCATCTTGTGAAACAGAATCCAGAGAGTGACACAGAGACCACCTTTCCATTCCAGTCCATTTAATTTTCAGGTTTTGGTTTTGATGGGGAACTAAATATAGTTTGGGTCACTGGACCAGAAGCACAAATAATTAACAAGTTAAGTAGCCCCTCTCCCACTCCACTTCCTTATTCGAGGTAACTCTCATATCAGATGTGCGATGCTCAAAGCTGAATGAGGAAATAGAGCTTGTCCTCCATGCCACTGCATCCATCTTTGGGGGAAAAAGGATACTTTTGTTAACAATATCCTTCAATATTGTTCTGCTGTTATTGCTCTGCCCAAAAGGAGGATTTGAAGAGGCAAATGCAATGGTCCAGGTGTTATGACTCATCACCTGGACCCAAATACGTTGTCTGAGTTCCAAAGTCCTACTTAAACCTAGAGAGTTAGGCACCTACATAATTTCAGGATCCAGACCTGAATTCTTGTGGAAAATAGGATAAGATAGTTAATGTTTATAACAAGTAGAGATTAACTTTGAGAGTTGTTTAGAGAACTTAAGAATGATTCTCTTTCATGAGGTCATAAACTTGATGCTCTAGGCTAAATAGAGTCTGACAGGCATGTTTGTTCAGGATACATTTATTACTGAGCTATCCAGGGACATCCACAATTACTGTCATGAGACGGCTGATGATTAAAGAGCAGAATGAGCAAAACGGAAGATTAAAGGGATAGAACAAGGAGCAGAGATGTCTGTCTTCACTGAGAGTATCCCTCTGACAGGCAATTTTGAGCCATACAGGAATCTGTATGGGGTGTGTGTGTGTGTGTGTGTGTGTGTGTTGAAACTTGCCATCCATTTCTCAGACAGACTGCCCTGTTTCCCTCACCTTTTACATATATAACAGGCCAGCGAAGGGCACAGATCTTATGGTCTGAACCCTTATCTCTTAAGACAGCCCACCATGCAGCAGTTGGCCACTAGCAGGGATGCATCAATGCTGCTCAAGTGTGTGCTACTTTGTGGTCATTCAGTGATGTCCTTTAACCTCTAATATCTACCATATCTTCTTTCATTCTGTCTTTCAATAGTCAGTGTTCCTGGGGTAAAAGTGGAAGTGGCAGCAGTCCTATTGGTTTCTTTCCCCAGTATTACCCGGTTTCCAATTTACCCTACACTAGGGTAACCCTTACACTGCAGAGCCGTGTGTAAGTCTTTCCAGGTGTAAGGTGGTAAGATCTACATTACAGTGGAAGTGCAGTGATTGATCCTGTGGATGTGATGGAGAGGGGACAACCTACTAGATTTATATTTGGTTCGTTCCACCTGAAAGAAAGGACAACAGAATTTCCTCATGAGCCCTTATGCCAGGTATTCATTCATGCTCCCTTTCAAGTTAGACCTGTCTGGACTTTCCATTCCTGGTGAGCACCCTGGAGAAAACTAAGGATGATAAAAGCTCCCAACCTGTCTCTGCTCTGCACTTTCATTTAAGACACTCCAACATCTGGTGTAATGTCAACCAAGAGTGTTGGGCCAAAGGTGTGTTTTGATCTAAATGTGTAAAGGGGCCAATAAGTATGCCAACCCCCATATAATCACTAGGATCAATTCTGAATAGTCAGAAAAAGACAACAATGTATATGCTAAGAAATCATGTGCAATCGACAGACTGTGGAGGGCGCCAAAAGTTTTACCTCTAGAAATGCTGGTATGACAATAACAGGTATATTTTATGGGACAGTCTGCAGCTGGTAAAATTCAGCACAGTTTCATTTGTTCCTTAGGATGAGGAGTTAAAATATGTCAATGGAAAGGTCCACCTAAAGGCACAGTTATCTTCCAAAAAAAGTGTGGGAAGATCCATGAAACGGCCTATTCAGCACATAGTATGCGAGGGGCCAGATTAAATAATTTCCTTCTTCTAATAGCTACCTTTTCATTTCTTCATTTCTCCAGGATTATTTTTCCTTTTGTCCTTACACATAGTGAGTATGGGGAGCACCCTGCCTGCAAACGGGATTGAAACACATACGGAAGGAAAAAAAAAAAAAAAAAAAGGTCATCCCTGGAGTCCCTTCACCTGTAAACACTTTTCTTTCTGTGCATGCAGGGCTGCATATGCTGCAATTTTATGACTGAGTTGGGTTCCCCTTGGGAGCTTTGAACTCTCTTAATGCTTATGACCACCAGTCAATTTCTATCCAGAAATATCCTCCATAGAAAAGACATGCAATAGGCAAGGAAAAAACAAATATTCATTACTCCAGGAGTTAAAGTAGCATCCATTTGGATTGCACATCTGTAAAAGGCCAATAAATTGAAGGCAACGCTCATAATTACATTGCAGGCCAAGCTGAAAAATTGATGCATTCCTCCAAAGCAATTTGCTATTGTTGGGATTTAGGAAACTTCTCCCTCCCTGCTGCTGCCAAAAGAAAAAAAAAAAAGGGAAGGGAAAAAAAGATACTTCTTTTTTTGGATGTTGATGATTAAATAAGAGAACACTGAATGGCAATAGTCATTAGACCAGCAGGAGGAATAAATAAGGAACATCATTGGTAGTTGTAAATAACGGGTGCTGTTTTGAGCACAAAGCAACACATCTGGTAATTATTCTCAATTCCACTCCAATTGCTTTGATTTGGCGGCGTAAGGTGCCGCAATGAATTCTGCCTTTATTTATTTATTTATTTATTTGCAAATCAGTGTTTAATTGTAAATTGCCTTGGAGGAATCAATGGGATTTATTGCTTCTGCCATGTGAGGTGTGAAATGTTTGCCATTACTGAACAATGGATTATTTTTTAATAATCTCTGCCTAACGTCCTGTTCCCTTCTAATAGGGTTGTTTTGGCATGGATGGAAGTTGCTTTTGATCCTCTCCTTCCCCCCCCCTCCACACACACTTTTTGTCTCTCTGCTTATACTTTTGTTATGGCTGCTCGTCTGCTATCTTATTAACATTACTTCCTTTATTAAAACAGAGCTTAAGCAGGACCTTTCTGCTGAAGCCTCTGTATGTGACCTTCTGCTAATTACTTTTAGTCGGATATTTCGGAGGGGCATGTTTGGAGCTGACCAACACTGATATAGTTCATTAACCAAAAAATAGGATTTTTTTGTTCTTTTCTTACACTGATTACTTTTCCATTACAGTTTGTGTTTGTCTCAAGAAGAATTTTTTCCTATACACTCTCACTCTCTCTTGAAATTCAAGATAAAATATTCTCTTCCTTCCTCTTCTCCAAAAAACAAGAATAAGTGAAGAAGGTAGAGTTCTTTTCCATTTTCCCTTTCACTGACTATTAAAACAAAGGTCATAATTAAAAAGTTTCCCCAAAAGTGGAATTTTGAAGAAAGTAAATTTTTTTATTAAAATCCTCTAATTTTGGTTGAAACAACATTTATAGATGTCCCCTTCCTCAGTCAAGAATTTCAGCTAATTTTTGTAATGAGTATGCCCAAATACCAACAGAAATAATGATAGCTATCGCACCTTTAAAATGTCTGTAGGCCTTGACTCCCCAACTATGACACAGAAATAATGGACCCTTTCTTCTGAATTGTCTACTGAGATTATAACCATGCCAGGACTTCCCTTTTATTACAGTGCGCACAGTACTTAACAGAACAGGGACACAGTCACAGTTGCTTTCTCTAGATGATACTGTAATTATCACATTAATTTGTATAACAACCTTCAATCCTCTGCCTGGGACACTCCTTCCCCTGAGCCACACGTATTCCCGTACCAGACTGATGTATCCTCTCTCCTTAGGACAGGACTCAGTATGGTTGAACATTGTCTGTCAAAACTAGCTCTAAGGAAGAGATTATGTGTTATTCAAGTCTGAGGCTGCTCCCCCTTCCCCTCCCCCCCCCGAAAGCAAAATAAATACATAAATAAATAAATGGATTTTAATGAAGAAATACTGATTTTCATTAAATTGGCTTTTCATTAAAACCACAAAAAAGCAATCCCCATCCTCCAGACTTCAGTTTGAAACTGATGGTAGTATCTCTTGGGAACTGGAGTCCTGACCATTGCATGGATGGGTCCCAAAGTGGACTGCATCTCCCTAGATTTCAGTGGAGCCCAGCAAATCCCAGGAACAGGTCCAGAAAAAAAGGGAGAGGGGAGAACCCCCCTGTTTTGTGAGCAGTGAAGACTTTCCTCCCCTGAGGATAACTAGAAAGCTGCCTCTTTGGACACCATGCTTTTTTGAAGAGCAGCAAAGTCACTAGGGCTGGGCACAAGCTCCCTTCTCTCTTCTGCTGATGACAATCACCGCAGATTTAGATCTGCTGTGGAACGGTGGAGGCAAGCTAATTAACACAATAAGCCATAAAGAGACCATGCCAATGGGGAAAATGGAGCTGCGTGAGCTGTCTGTATCTGCATCCTGCGTAGTCCTTGTGTCACAAGATCCTAACTGTATGATTAAGAATGACAAGTGTTAACCCCTCCTGTCTGGGGGTCTCCTGGCTCTCCTGCTGCAGTGGTCTCATCCCATTTTCTTTCTCAGAATTACAGCAATTAGCAACAGAAAAGACATATTAGTTCATCTGTCCCACATGCTCACTCTTCACCTTGGCCAGGGCAAAATTAATCCCTATATTCTTGCAGTTCATTGTCCAGCCAATTTTTAAATGACTCACACAATGAAGATTCCTTTAAAAAGTGATTTCATTGACTAATGTCTCTCTCTAGGCCCGGTTACATCCCATACATGAAGGAATAAAATTACACGTTTGGGAGACAGGTGTACCTGCAAAGTTCCCCTCATAGAGGATTCACCAGACTGTTCCTTTGGGAATAGGCTAATCCTCTACCCAGCAATCAAAGGCTTTTCAGCAGCTGGTATTTTGCCCGTGAGGTATGCCTTGTGTCCCACAGACACTTCCAGATCTTGGATGCAACCTCTGGTGGACCACAGAACTTCCACAAAACTGGAACTCAGATTGTTGGAAAACAGTTCATTTGTAGCCGTTTTGTTTTTAAAAAAGCAATTTCTGTTTGATGGGGACTTGGATTCCACAGAGTGTGGAAATACGCAAACCTGATGATGTTTCCTCAACAACACTAAGCTAGCGTTCAGGGCTTTAAACCCAGATATGGTCGCACTACCAATGCCCATTTTTATGGACTGAAGAAACTGAGTGTATGGGAAGGAATGGAGGGAAAGGAGCAGAAGGGAATTTCGGAAGGAGAGAGGATTCAATAGGTTGATCCAGATCCACCAAACAGTGTTTATCTTAGACCCTTATTTCCTTCTTGCAGGAAACTAGGATTAAGACATTTTCTCTGAAAAGCTGAGTCAGAGAATCATCTTTTTTATTATTTTTGCTTGGAGTGAATGTCCCTGTTTAAATTCTGCAAAATGATAGTAATTTAAGACACACAGAAAAGCTAGGTAAATTCCTAGCACCACAACCCATTGGGAATGAATGTCGTTTTCAAGTTATATTTGTTTTTGCATTTGTTTTCCTTCTTTTTAGCTAACA
Organism: Apteryx mantelli; assembly: GCF_036417845.1. Taxonomy (NCBI): domain Eukaryota; kingdom Metazoa; phylum Chordata; class Aves; order Apterygiformes; family Apterygidae; genus Apteryx; species Apteryx mantelli. The sequence goes on from NC_090020.1 coordinate 78,603,927, forward strand.
GAGTCTTGTACTTAAATATCCCCTGAAGGCAGAAAAATATTAAAACCTACAGAACAGCTGACAAAAAGAAAAGGACTGGAAAGAGCACCTGACTAAAATGGTTATTATTATTCACTATAATACACACACGCACACACACACACATTAATTCTTAGCAACCTCCTTACTAACAACTTCTGCGACAGTTGACAATGTTCCACTTTGGTAATCAGGATTTATTGCATTCTATCAATAACAAGATCAAAATTGCCCTGAAAAATCCATTCAACCTCAACAGCCAAGTGTGCACCCACACCTTTAGCAAAATTTTCGGGCTTGATACAGAGCTCACCGATATCAACAAAGGTGTTAACTCGAACCTTACTGGGTATACTGATCTTCAGGTTTATTTTCTGTACTCACTCATGAAAAAAAAAAAAGAAAAACTATTAAGCCTCAGTGCTTGATTCTGGCAAATGGGAAAAATTATCAGCCCACAGACAGGATCTTTTTAGTGAATTACAGAAATTGTTCAATATGGGGGGAAGGGAGGAAACTATGCTTTTTACATTCAAAAATAAGGAACTAGAGATCCATCAGTAGGATACAGCACTCCAGAAATTTCTGTTTCTGTGTCTGAACTCCTGGCTTAAATCTCTAGAAGGTACAAAAACAAATAAACAAAACAACCAAATCAAGAAACACTGCTCACCTCAGACTCAAAATGATCTCTGGTTCCAGAACTTACTAGTGAGTCTGAGAAGAGCCAACAAAAACAGAGCCGGAAGAAGAATTGCTTCCAAGTCCCAGGTGAATTTCATCCTTAATCAATCAAGAGACCTGGAGATGGACATAACATTCAAATGCAGAGATGCCCACGATGGGTCACCATGAGGGAGTGAGCCTGGAAGCTCTGAGCCTACAAGCCAGGACTTCTACCACTTGAGTTAAAGAATGAACTACCTCTGTAGTGCCAATGTCCATTCTGAAAAATAACCTCTATGGGAGTAATTCCAGCCATCTCCATGATATTTCCTGGAGACTAAGACAATACACAATTTGAGTTAAAATCTGGCCTGTAGAAATCTAGTCTCCATTACCGTATGGCTCATTCAACCTTGGGAAATATGTTCCCACTAAACGATGTGTTCAAATCACAGTCAGAAGGGGTATAGTCGAGCATGGTCTGAGGGAACGTGGCATATGCTGTATCCCCTGTGGCCTCCTAGCTCGGCACTGTGTTTGAAAACTCACTGTGAGACCAGAAGCTGGAAAGAGGGACTTGCATTAAATGCAGAATAAAACGCTACAACCGCCAAAAAACTTCCAACCATTTTTTCCCTGTTATTTCCAAGAGCTCTACCAGGTACTGAACAGCAGAGAGATTTCATCTTTCATATGTATTCAGGTGCCTTTATGGATTCTGTCCCTTTAGCATGAGAACATCTCACAGGTGTTGCTGGACATTATCGTTACAACATACCAAAGCAAGAGAGAAATAATAACACTATTTTAACTTCAGCTAAGTGCAAAGGTGATTTTCCCTTGTGCTGGCTGAGCTGCTAGATGGCAGAGGTTATAATCCCGTCCCGCTTGACTAAGATTTTGCTGTAAAGTTGTTCTCACTCCAGTGAGACTATGCAGAAAAGGATAATCCTAAGGTTTAGGCAACTGGAAGTAACTCTGCAAACCTCTCTCCTCCTCCTGACTCACTTCTTCATGCAGAGTCAAGAAGCACTAGAAAGGTTTGAGGCAGACCTTCCTCATATAATTCCTATCTTGACACCGCAAGTGAAGAAGATCAGATTATCTGGACAGGTAGCTATCAAAGTATCTAATTGCAGGAGTAGGGAGAGGGGAATTTCCTGAGGGGAGCTTTTCTACCCTCTCACGCTTGACAATCTCAACCACTGCTGAGTAACTACATGTCATCACTCAAAGCTGAAAGCTAACTTTTCTGGCTATATGGTACCTATACGAGTCTGCTCTTGGGCACCCTAGTGTAAATCACAGTGACTTTTAAAACTTCTGCACAGTTATTGCTCAGTCACAGCCATTTAACGAGGCACAGACCAGTCCTGATCTCTTCTCCTGCCTCTTATCTCAGTTAGATACTGTGTGATCCCTTTGCAGGGTGCTCACAACAGGAGTAAAGTCCAGATCTCAACATCTAAAACTTCCTTTTGAAATCAGCCTACATCTGACACCCTCACCTTTCTCCAGAAACTTCTGGGAAAAAAAACCCATACATCCTCACTCCAGGTCTGTAGAAGACAATACTTCCTTACGTGAAGCACAGAGTCTGTCTACATAAACAACAAAAATGGACAGATGGGGTAAGAAAACACAGGATCAGCTTTGAAAAAACAGCAACAAAATTAATAGATAAAACTCCTCCTCTCATGGCACCTTTGGCAGCAGCTACCTTGATCAGGCCTTCATTCCCCTCCTATCTCCTGCTCATAGCTTGGGGACTGTTTGGACCCAAATCCCAGGGTCCAAGGCAAGCTTCTCTATCGACTTAAAGGGAGCTGCTGCCTGATGCAAGTCTGGGTCTTCAATGCCCAAACCATTTTTGTGATGGCCACAAAAACTGGTTTACCTTTGGCAAATGAACCTCAGATTCTACAAAAGGCCATGCTGGCAATCTCCTTGCTGACAAGGCTCTCTGCTCTGTCTGGTTCATCAGTCTGTGCAGGTCCAGCTATAAAAGAGGGTGGTCACTGGCATGCAAGACCACTGGGCAGGCTCCTTGCCATCAAAAATGCCCTCCTCTCCATCAAGTAGACTTTCCTCTCCCTTCCTCCTCTGTCTCCTGTCCCTCCCTCTGCACAACCTCCTGCTGGTCCTCCATACATATAAACATCTTCTCTAGCAAGACAATGTATACCAATGTCCCCCACAGTAGACAGACAGACAGAGGGCAGGCGGTGGGAAGGAGGGAAGGAAAGAAGGAAGAGAAAGAGAAAAAAAGAAAGAAAGAAAAAGAAAGAAAAAGAAAGAGATTTGCTATTTCCAGTAAAAAGAACCGAGGAATGAATTCTAAAAAAATACTTTGACAAATTGAAAATAAAACAGTTAATTTTTCTGTAAAATTGCCATTGACTTAAAAAGAAAAAAACTAAAAAGACATAGGACCTGAACAATGCATGAGCACACACACAACCCACATAGTACCTAGTTATGTGCAAATCCACATATTTAAAGTGTGATTTTCTTTGAAAGGAGGAATTAAACTGACTTTTTTTTTTTACCCAGAATGCTGCAGTGAGAACAAATAATGTAAGTAGATACTTAAAAAAATCATGATCAAAAGAAATAACAGAAGGCAGAAATATTTTCTGATATTCATGAAAAGCAGAAACTCTGACATGACCTGGGTTTCAAGTAGCCCTTCTTTGGAATACTGGTTCCAGCTGCGGGGGTGTTTTCCAGTTGCTGTTCCTTGCTGTCCTTGAAAGAATAGTTTGAGATATATATATATATACACACACATATATACATATGTATACACACACACGCATATAGATATATATATTAATTCCACTGATTTCTTGAGGTTCATAGCCAAGGTATATCACATCTACATCTAAAAGCTGACAGAAAGCTTCATCCATAGGCTGCCTGCAGTATACCGAACCACATACTGAAAACACCTCCATCTCATGCCTCTGTCCAGAGTTATGCTTGGATAACGCCCAGAGATTTGACTTCCATCCAGAGATTCATGGGGATTTTAGAACTGAAGCTGAAACTCCATCTCTCTTGCAGCTAGATATACTACCATGCATTTGGGGCTTTGGAGAGCTGCTTCAGAGCGCGCTTTCCTGTACTTCGTGATGAACGAGTGTGAGAGGTGCTTTGAGTAACAGCTCAGGTTTGTTTATTCCGTGTGATAAGCAGACAGAACCCAACACTACTAACACAAAAGGGTTTGGGAGAAGAACTGACACAGGCTGGACCCCATTAAAAGAAAGTAAGACTTGTTCACACACCCTTCTGGACTCCAGACAGTCAATCTGAAGATGTGATGGAATAATGAATAGCAGCTTATGTTTGAACAATATGTTTTATGCTGATGTACCAAAGTCATTTCACAGCCTGTGCTGATTTTCCTGTTACCTTCAGTTACTCCTCACTTAAAAGCAGCCACCTCTGATGTTGTAATAGTTATTAAACAATGCACAGGAACTCTCCCCAGTGGCTTTGACTGGGGAGGGAAGGGAAATAAAATGAGCAGACTGACTTCTCTGCTGTGTGAAGCACTGTTGAAATCAGCAGAAAGGAGCTAAGAAATCTGTCTGACATCCTGTTAAAACCAAGAAACTGTTACTACAGGAGGCCTCTTGACAGGGTATCAGAGTGCACACACTGAAACAAGTTGCTTCAGGGGCAGCCAAATGTGTAAACCCTCTTCCAATGTCCTTACCCCCATGAGTTCATTGATGTCTAATAAAAGATGGGCTTATGAGCGCTAATGAGAACTCTCTGCTCTGCCTGGCTGCCTATTTTCATGAAATTTATAGGAACACAATAGCTTTGGGACCTCTTCCACCCCATCAACGATAGGTTAAATTACCCAGCGGGTTCAAAGCTCAAAGGAGGAGCCCTTGACAGATTGACTGATAGATGGGCCCAGGCACACACTTACAAACAGCTTGATTGAACAAGCCTGATTTCCTTCAGAAAGAAGGAGCAGGGGTTTTATTGGTCCCAGCCAATAGATGGGATAACTTCTAGCAAATTGCCTCCTATTGCTATCTTAAGATGTTGCGTCAATGACAACTCAATGGCAAAGCACTTCAGCACCTTCTGGATTTTGAAGATGTCACATCAATGCCTCCCTGGGCCAAGTGTTGTTACTGAGCTTGAGAAGCTATAACCATCACTGACGACGGCGGTACGGCTGCAAGTGTGTTGATAGCAAAGGTCTAGAAGAGAAGGAGAGCTTTTCAGAAGCATGCCCTTCATTTTAAAGGGCAAGGCCGTGGCGTTGAGAAGCTGAAAAATTCCTCTAAAGCATGACTGTGTTTGTGCTGCAGGGGTATTTACTGTTCTAAGGTTTCCTGGCGTTTGGTAGCTGTAGGTAGAACAGCCTTATGTAGAAAAGGGGGAAAAAAAATCAAACCTTCAAAGGAGCTTTAAAAGGACAATATCCCAACTCACTGTCTGTTTGGGGGATTTTATTTGGACAGAGCTGATGCTGAGCCTTTTGTCACTAGACATTTGTACGTGTTTTATTGCATGTTTGCATGGCTGCATGCAGGAGATAATATAACTGACAGGCCAGCAATGATGGATTCTTACAGCACAGAGGACGCAAGGAGGTCAGGACTGGGGCTAAGTCCTCTCCAGTATGATAGCACCAGCTTTTCTTTTTCCCTGCAATGACAGTTGCAAGATATTCCCCATCCACAGGGAAGATGGTCTAGCATGGGTGGGTGCTAAGGTCCTGATAAACTGGGCCTAGAGGGGACTTCCCTCTAAATTCCATTCAAGGCACCGTTCTGCCCTTTCACTCACCTTCTAGGACACTTACAAAAGACTGGAAAAAACTCATGCAAAGCTGAGGTGGGGAAAGAGGAAGAAATGAACACATCAGCCAGCAGAGCAGCATTTTAAAGCCATCTTTCTGGCCTTCTTCACTTGGTGGGCAAAGTTGAGAAGCCCATCACTGTTACAATGATGAAGATAAAAAGGACCTGCAAGTTTCATTTTACACCCCAATCTGTTCTCTCCTTTGGACAGGAATGGATGTGTTCACAGCTGGTTTAGTATTTGAGGCATGTTCACAGGAAGCAATGTTTAACTGTGGAAAGCTACAAGAACTGGAGAGGAAGAAAAGAAAAAGAAGAAGAAGAAAAAAAACAGTAAGATGCATACACACAGAGGGAGAAGCCCTTCTGCAAAAATTTTATGCGAAGTTCTGCAACCTCAAACCTATTCAACACTTACTTGCCAAAGTAAACTACAGTTTGCATTTTCAGTGCTTGCTTTTTTGGCTGTGACTTTTCCTATGCTCACAGCTCAGTTCTAAATATATTTGCAGGAAGAGAAATGAATGAGTGCCCTTCCTGGTAGCAAATCCACTAACTGTCTCTGCACTTCACCAGGCTGTGAAAGGCAGACTTCACACCAGGAGCAACAGTCCAGGATAAATCAGCCCGTTCACTCTCTTCATTCATCTTTTGAATACTTTTGCATGTATTCAGATTGTATCATGACAGAGATAATGCTGAAAGCATCTTAAATATTTGTTTTTAATTGTTGGCTTGTAAAATGTTTGGCTTTAAAAGAGGGAACATGATTACTGAAGAAAATCCAAACAAGCAAACACCAAACTGATGGTAAGAGAATGTTTGAAGGGAATCAAGCAAATTTTCCATGTAGGCCTTGGTCCAAAGGCCACTGAAGTCTCAGTAGGCTTTGGACCAAATCCTAAATAGTTTCATGAGTACACACTGGTTTCAGATTTCATCTCTCTACCTCTGAAGATTTATGAATTTTCACAGAGTGGAGAGAAAACTTTACCTTCTGTTCAATACCAGACTGCTTGCCTTGGCTGCAGAAAGTCCTCCTGACAGCGAAAGCCATTGCTTACATGGCAACGTTAGTGTTAAGAGACTGTTCTAGAGACTAGTATTTTATCCGTCTTTTAATGGGTGGAAGAAGAGTCAGTCTGGCCTCAGGATTTTCCTTTGGACACTTTGTAGGTAAGGGGACCAGTTTATCAAAACAGGGGTCACGGGAAGTTTCATATTCTATTCTTTGCACTGCTAAATGTGACAAACAACACTAATGATAGCTCTTTCCCATACTGCTTATTAAAATAGCAGCAGCAGGCACACATCTGCCCATTAATGCAATCCTATCTCCTCTGAGCTATGGAAAAGGTCTCACCCAGCATACTGCCTTGCACACTTAATCTTCACTGCACCTTGAGGTATAGGGAAGTACTGATCTCCCTTGTTCCAAAGCAGAGGGTGATGGATCGAAGAGGCCAAGAGAGATGGCCAAGGTAACCCAGGCTGTCGGTGACAGAGCAGGTACTTAAATGCAAAGTTTTAGGTTGGCTCTCTAACTTTTGGACTTCTCTTTGCTGCTCATAACAGAAGCAAGTGATAGAAGGAGCCCAGCAACATCCACTAGCTTAATAACAATCATTACTATGCTAGGAGACCGGATGGATAATGCAGTCCCAAAGCATGGACATGAACTAATGTCATCAGCATTGGTATAAATAGGGTGTCTGCATTTAATTAATAAATAATAGGCTGCAATGCTAATCTCCTTCTGCTAACTCTTTTCTAAAGGTGCAATCTATTAATCACATGTCACTGCCAGCCTGGTCACTTCTTTTTTTAGATTCAAGACAGAAAAAAAAATAGCTAGCAATAAATGGATCCTAAATACAGCAGGGCAATTGAATAGCACAGCCAGCATTATGATCCACTGCTGATTTCAGTCCTTAGCTACAAGTTTTCCCCTCTAAGGATGGATATAATGCTTTAAGGAGAGAGTGAAGGCTTGCAACGTTGTTAAAGGTCAGCATATTACTAATGTCTTCAAAATGGAGGTTTTTTTTTTTCCCTGATTATTTGCCCAAGGAAATTCTATCGCCCTACAATGTTGTCCACATGGAATAAGAGCCATTTGCGTGGAACCTTGGCTAAGGCAGATGAGATATTCCCATTGAGAGGGGGAGAGCATAACTGTCTCAGAGGCATTGGATATATCTCACCTGTTCTGCACTCAGTGAGACTGAGAAGCTAGAAACATTTGTGTTGATATGGAAATGTGGTAAGGGGGAAATGGCAGCACTGCTCATTTGGGACCATGCAGAAGTCGTCATGCAAATTGCTTCCTTTGCATGTGAATATCCACTTTCCAGGAAGCTTCCCTCTCAATACGCTGAATGAATTCCATTGTGTCCATAGACACAATGAAGACTTTTCACCTGTTCAGCTTCAGGATTATCTCCCTGCTGTGCCTTTCCTAGAGCTTCTTTAGAAAAACCTGGAAAACGTTGCCCCAGGTGGTTTTGTGTGGGAGGGCACGTATATTTATGTCAAAAAAGCAAGTTTCCATCCAAAATATTTTTATTAGAAAAATATATCCTACCATCTCTAACTGTTACACATAATTATGTGTAACAATAATGTGTCTTAACTTATTGAACTGATTTTCAAAATGATTAAAAGCTTTTCAGAAAGTTCATGTCTGCATATTCCAACCTGTTTGATATCAAAGTTGTGCTGAAGCCTCAAAAGAGTCATTCTCTGCCTAAATTTCTTTATTCTTCAGTCAAATGCAAGTCAGAAGACTCAGCACAGAATATCTGGGTGAAATTTTACAGTCAGTTTATGCAAGAGGTTAAACGAGATCTAACAATTCCTTCTAGATCTAAAACCTATTCATTTTCTTTTAATCTAGCCAGAAACACCAGAAGAATGGCTAGCGCTTCAATGTTTTGGCCTTTCCTCTCAAAGTCCAAACTTCAATAAGAGTCTAATAAAAACCACATTGCCTGTAATGCCAGAGACGAGTGCTGGATCACACACAGAGATCAAGGAGTGACAGGGATAAATTCAGCTCATTGCAAACTGCAAACTATACTTGCATCAGGATTTGAATTTCTGTTTTGACACAAGATATTAGACCCCTGTTTTGTTCTAGTTGGCTTCAGTCCCTCTGAAGAGTTCCTGATAAAGAGACTGCTGGTATTTAGGGACCACTGTCTCGGTGTTTCTTTCTGCATCCGTGTTTCTCCCACAGTACCCATGGGCCTTCCTCCCACAGAGAGAGCGGCACAGTGGCATGACAGGCTCCCTCTTGGTGCAGTCTGTCCCACAGGGGTCTGCTGAACCTCATTTTCTTCCCCACCCAGAGATCTTGTATGCTAAAGACAGCTGCGTGGCCTTAGCTGTGACCAAATACACCAACCAGGAGCATTTGGTGTGAGCGTGCAGGAGGAGGGTCCTTGCTGAGAATGAGGCCCTGGTATGAAGTTGAAGACTGATGTATGTTATTCAGGATGCCACTTGCTCTATGTCAGAGGATGGGTCCCCAAAACGAGCTTTCCTTGAAGGCTGTCCTTAATGTTCCTTTCCCCAGGTATAGCCTAAATCCATAGTCTCTGGCCTGATGCATTAGTTCAATTCCCACTTGTGCAAACCAGCACAATGTTTTCTCCCCACATCTGGGAAGAAGTTGTATGAGAGGTCTGCATCCAGATACTGCACCTGGTCTTATCTTTAGAGAGTAAGCTCTTAAGGAAAAGAAGTCTTCCTCTTGTTCTGCATTGTGCAATGCACCTGGTGTCATGCTTCATGAGCGGGTCTCCTATGCAGTGCCGCAAGATAGATAGTAAATAATTAGATTCCTGATCTAGGGAGTGGAGAGACTGCTTTGGTTCAGTCCAATCTCTAAAGTCATTAAACTCACACTATCTTCATTCCCCCTTGCCTGAGGTTCTGGCCCATTCTCCCACCCCTCTTCTTCATTAGTTATTCATAATAATAATAGTCATAATCATCTGGAAAAAAATAGACAAGAAAGAAACTCATCCAATGTGTCTTATATTGTGGCAACATAATTTCATGTTAATTGGATGGCTGCTTAGAAGTGTCAGTATTTTGTGGTTTATAATCAATGCATCTGGCCATTCATCAGTGACTCAAGAGATGGATAAAATAAAGATTTGGGGGAATTAATTACCATTCATATGGCAGTTCATAGGTAGAAAGAATTGTACTAGCTGTGACTTCCTACACACTGGGGCAGACACAGAAGAAAGCATCCCTCCACTAAGGCCAGTCCTAATATATTTGAGTTATTTATCCCTTATTTCTTACTCTGTTCTAGTCCTGCTCTCTGGGCAATCTCAATATTTTTTATGAAATGAACCTGCCCTGGCATCTTGGCTGGGGCATGTCCTAGTACAGTTCCCACAGTGAGCCCTGTCTCCTGTGGGAATGAGTCCGATTTGACACCATTGTAAAAGTGAGAGGAATCAGCCCTACAAAGGTGGCTCAAACTATTTGGAAGAACATCATTATTTGGGGGAGATTTTCAAAGGGAGTATTTAGACACCCAAGGCCCATTGACTTTATGTGACATTTGAGCAGTGAAACACATTTGACACTTGAGTATCTCTATTTATCTAACCAAGTTACTTCTGTGGAACTAATGATTAGAGAACCTGAGCACCTAATAATCTTTAATGCATATATCCTTGCAGCACCAATGCTATCTTACAGGAAAAAAAACTGGACTCAGAGCAAGTTGCAATATATTTAGATCCTCAAGGATATTATTAGTCACCAGGTAGGAATGGAATGAGAAAAATAGCCTGACCCTAAGTAACCTCTCCAAGGTCAAGCAGAAAATCTGTGGCAAGGCAAGAAGTTAAGCCTCAGTCTTCCAAGCTGCAGTCTATTCTCTTGACTAGAACTTTCTCTTCCTCTGTGCAGGATCAGGCTGCAACACTGCCCTTAAAATCGAAAAGAAAGGAAACAGTCCCTCACTAATTGAAGCCAACTCTTTATCCTCCCTCGGGGAAAATGTTTCCGTGCAGTGCTGCTTTGAAAATTACCTCTTTACAAATGATATTACAATGGACCATATTCATTTTTCCATCACAGATTCCAAAATAGCCTGATTTTAAAGATTAAAAATATTTCTCTTAACTATGAAAACACGTTTTACAGACACTGATTTTAGGCACTGCTTTTAATTTGAACTTTTTTTTTTTCTGAGTTCACTTCCTGCCGTGAGAATGGGAGCAGTAGCAAACTGAAATATAAAAATGAAAATGGAAAATGACTTTAAAGAGGAATTAAAACTGATCAGATTATCTCTATTGTTCAGGCTGATTGGGATGCAACCCCTCCTATTCTCCACCTGATATTATTAAATAAACTCATTAAAGAAGAAAGATACCTTTCCTTTTTAGGGCAAAACCCCAGCATCTCCTACAATCCATAGGTTTCATATAGCACTTTTTGTTCATAGATCTTAACTAAGGTTGCAGAAGAGTCAAGTATCATTCTTATGATAGATATGGAAAATGGTGGCATGCAAAGGTGAAGGCTGTGATTCATCTTACCTTTCTTCAGATGTCTAAACGTGAGATATCTAAATCTGAGTTAATAGGAGAAACTTCAGAGCACCATTTATCCCACCTATCTTAGGATGGGATGAATGATGGTTTGGAGATACCTCTCTCCCCCTGCCGTTAATAGAGGGAGCATAGAGGACTAACTCAGACTATACGCCTCATATTTAGGGGCTGAAGTCAGGTGAGGTGAATCCTGCCAGAAACAACGTTTCAAAGACAGTGGCAAAGAGCCCTGTTAACATTTCTTTTGGCCCCCATGTCCAAGGCTCTTCAAACGCCCAATTCCTGGGTAAAAGCACTGGATCTAGTTTACTCAGAAAGCTAAATTATTTACATAGGGATTTTCTTCCCACAGAACCGGGTTCACATACATACTGCAACATATATATAGCAGCTGGAACGTGCAGTGTATGCCACAGAGGAAAGCTTTCTTGACCTGCAGTATCTTCTGAGTCTCGAAGCTTCTTGCAAACTGTGATACTATAATCTGGGATCTGAGCGGGTGGGGGGAAGAGTCTTCTCAGTGAAACTCCCAGGCGGAGAGCAGGGGGTTCAGCATCAAGACTGCAGGGCTGAGCTGGTCTTATTTTAAATTGCTCAATTCTAACTTCTCCATGCAAACAGCTGAGGGTACTGACTACAGCCCAGGCATTTCCTAGTTCCTACATCACACTAAAACTCACTTTTCGGAAAGACCTGGGATTACCCAAGAGTCAAAGGTCTTTGCAGCCATGCAATATACAAGTGACAGTCATGAAGAAAGAGGTACACAGTATTATGTGCCGAATACTGGCATCAGTCTATACTCCGGCAGCACCTTAGGCAGCAGTTTAACTGTCTGAACTGTACCAGATCTGGCAACAATATACTTATTTACCTAGGGCCAGGGTTTTAAAAGTGATTTAGCACTTGATTGACATTGATTACAGGTGGAGTTGGATGAATAAATAAATACACATGAATTATGTGTGTACATATATATATCAAATGCATGTGAACACTATAAATTTCCAGACAGAACTGAAACTCAGACCTAGACTAACGATGGCAGGCAGAAGAGAAACTTTGGAGAGCTGATAGTTTTTTTTTTTTTTTTTTAATTAATTGTAAAACAGACCCTTTTCTACACTAAGTGACCTGCAACCAGCGAGTTTTCTGAAAGGAACCCCAGACTCTTTTACACTTATTCTCCTTTCTGTCTTTCTTCGTTACATTGGATTTTGCACCACACCTCACATTAGGAGCCCTGCCTTGCTGGAGTTTTGTACAGCAACCAGAAAATGGGATCTTGGGATGAGGAGGGAGGCTGGATGTGCTGGGTTACAGGCCTTGCCCATGGATTGCTTGGGCATTTTCATTAAAGTGTCACTAGGTAAAATACAAACACACACACACACAGATCAGGAATATGGACAACAACAAGCCCTTCACGCCTAACTCTCATTGTCCACCATACAGGGGACGTCAGTGCGCTGTGCAGAACGCAAACTCCACTCCAGGAGCTGGGCTTGGACTCAGTGTGATAACATTTCCATGCCCTGTGAATCTTAGGCCTAATTCACAAGGAAGAAACTTGGAAAATCTCAATATCAAGTGAAATCTGTAAGGTGCGAGCATCAGCCACCCTCACTTTCTTGAACACCAGGCAGAAAACAGCCTATACTTTGCCTTTCCCCCAAAATACTTCTCCAGAAGAACAGCAAAACATTTTTGAAGAAAGGCCCATGTAACCATAACTACAAGTTCATCAATAGAAAAATACATAATAAATGACTTGTTATTTCGACTCTTTTGTGAACCAGTTCATTAGAAACTTCATTTATCTACATGGATTGCACTTATTCAGCTATATTCTAATAAAATGCACATTGCTTCCAATAAAGGGAATGCATTTGCTATTGATGTGCTATAAACTACTACACAGAGAGGCATTATTATATCCCTGTGTAATAACAAAGCCAATTATAACGATCAGCAAAACCTTTACAATAAAGTCAATGCATAAGGAGTGATTATCATAATGCATTCTAACTGTTCAGTGCCATAAATGCTTTGCAAATTAATTGTGGAACGTATCTATAAATGTATTATTAATGCTGTATAAAAACCCATTGACAAGCAACCTTTACATTAAAAAAAGATACTAGGATTGTAATGTGTCCCCAAGTTCACCTAGGAGGTTCAGCTGTATTTACAGAGGTGGACATTTTTTTTTTTATAGGATTACATTTCTGATTTCCTCCACTCTCCTTCTCCCACCACTTCTTCCATTTTTGCCCTGTTGTTAAAAATGTGCCAAACATCACCATGCAGTGTGAGGGGCACCCTCACGCTGCACTCTAAAGCACTAATCATTCACCACACTGGATTATAGTGCCATATACATAATTTGGGGCAGAGCTAAAGGCTTTCACCAGTGTCTTAACCCTACGATGCTATCAGCCTGACATACATGAATTCCAAAGGCATGAGCCACAAAAAGCGAGCAAACAGAAGCACAACACAACCTAAACAGGCAATGCAGAAAGGGTGAGAAGGAAAAGGGAGTCAAAACAAGTTGCATCGTTGTTTAAAGGTCATGTGGTAGCTCAGAAAAAAAGAACTGATAGCAAAACCTCAAGGCGGTGAGCTACCCAGCATCTCTCCAGACGCTGTTCTAGACTCTGTTCCTTCTTGTCAGCTTACTATTAGGTTACAGATGCTTTATGAAAAATGTGCAGTATGTTTTTCTTTTATTCCCTTAATACTTGGTTTTAAAACATTGTCCTTAGGACATCTGCTAGAACACAATGTCCTGTGGATCTTTTCCAGTTCCTATTGATGGGCAACTTTCCATTGATTTCAATCACGATGGAAAGGGCAGACGTGAACAAAAGTTTGATGTCCCTTATGCTCTTTAAGCAGGCGAATCTGGACTGGAGTACATCAGTCCTCAGCAGTGCCACAGCATATAAAACATTACACGCTACGATCTGCCGGAGCATTTTCTATCCCCCAGAATTAAGCCCTACCAGACAGTGGAGAGCAGGAATGAGGTCATCCAGGGCCATTTTGAATCAACAGTTTCATTTGTATATAGTACTGCCAGTTCGTTCTGCCTGCTTGAAAATATGGCCCTGTGAGGACAGCAGGGTGTCAGCTCTCAGGTAGGGTCATGCAATCCCAAATTTCTACAATAAACCAGGAGATTTGGATCTCCCATTGACTTTAATCAGTGCCATGAAAAGCCACAGCTAGAAAAGAAAAGATTTCCACAGGTACTTAAATGCTGTTTCCAGATCAGTTTATCCTAGGGCTAAAGGAAAGACACTACAGAGTTTAACAGATGTTTAGACCCAAAACAAAAAGCAATGGACAGATTTCCTTTGAAGCCAGTGGCTTTGGGCATTGCTGTAGAAGTCTCCACCACATGCAAAGGGGTCTAAAACTGAGCTCTGTCTTTCAAAGACTGTGGCAACACCTGCACTGAGAGACATGAAGAACGCCCAAATCTGGGACAGTATCTTAGTTCTGCCCTGGACTTGGTGCATCCCAGTTTGCATGGGAAGGAAAGCAGGACGTACAGGCCAGAAGGGGCCAGACTGATGCCCAAGACTGTGGGATACCTAAATGTGGCTTTGGTGGTCCTAGGTCCAGCTGCCTTCCTAGCGGGGCAGAGAGGCAAGTGCACTTAAGACAATGACATCTCTCTCTCCAATGATATAGCATCTCCCTCAGCGACTTCTCAGGTCCCCACCCTGCCAATGATGCTAAGTTTTTTTGTGGGTCCTGACACTTCCCCAACCTCTGAGGCAAGAAAGCTGCTTCCCAGCATAATATCAAGATCTTTCAGTTATGTTCTTGCTTTTTCTTTTTTGCTTTAACTCATAAGCTCATCTTCTCCCCTCTCAGTGGGGTTTTTAACAGAATATTAGATTATTTTTAAACAGTCATCCTCTCTCCTTTTTCATCACACAGCAATACTGCAACTCAGCACCACTGTGCTGCTTAATATTGAATATGCAATTAATAGAGAGAAGATATTTGGATTTGGGTGGTGGATTTTTTTTTCCTTCCTCCTGCAAGAAATGAGAAAAACAGCAAATTAATTGGGTTTGGGGCAAATGTCAGGACAAGGAGATATATGAGATTTTGGAGCAGGAGATAGTAGAGAGTTGGAAATCTCCTTTCGAGCTGCAATGGAAGATAAATAAGAAGAGATATCTTGTTGTTGTGGGCACTGAGAGAAGAAAAGGGGAAAGTGAGGTCCTCCATGTGGTAGAAGATTTGTCCATAGAGATAAAGTATCTTCCAGAAATCTTGATTCCAGATCTTACAAAACGTGAAGATGACCATTCCTATAGGAACAGCATCCATCTAGTAGTGTTAGCCTGGAAAGTGCAATAGTCACAGCGAAGGCTGGCAGGCTCCGATGTGCTGCGTGACCTTGACAAGCCCCTCTCTGTGCCTCCCTTTACTTAAGATATAAAAGAATAAGGTGAGTCTTGCTGGGCTCATGGTGACTTTGAAAGAGTTAATGGGCGTCTGGGAGGTGTTCACGGAGGGAAATGGGCTTGGGCCTTTCTCCCCATGTGAGAAAGGAGAGCACTAACTGTCTCCTCAGTGTATTGGCCTGTGCCTTCAACCTGCTCCAGCTGCAGAGGTGGGGGGACTGTAAAAAGAAGAGATGAGAAATTGAAGAAAGGGCTGGGCAGACCATGTAAGGGTATGTTGTATGGATCACCATCTGTACATTTCCACAGACTGCTCTCCAGCTTCTCAGTGGGGAAGTCTTCTTTAAGAAAGTCTAGCAAAGGCATGATATGGGGAATTGTTGGTAAAATGGCTTCCACAGAACCTGAAGTGTCAGGGAGGCCAAGTATGGCTCAGAGATGAAAAGGGAGAGGGAGTATGAAGCTGCAACGCTGACGTGCACGTACTCACAGACCTGGGGACTTCCCATACGTGTGCAAAGCCTAACCTCCAGCAGTGCAGATGAGGAGATGCTGTGCACTGCCCAGGATGCCATCTCCTGACTTACTCTCAGCGCTCTTCATTACACCTTTCCAGTGGGCAACCAGAGCCCCCCTTTGAAAAGCGCTTCCGAGGAAGAAGATTAGGAATACAGGAGGAAATCATTCCATGTGGCATTGTTATACCAAAGTAAAGCCACACTAAGCTGAAGGCAACCAGTCTTGCCTGAGTTCGGCATCTAAATAGGCCTGGATCGGGCTAGCATTTGGATGGGAAATTTCCTGAGATGGTTTGGCTGTCAGCACAAGTCACAGAATTGTGATTAGTTAAATGGAAAATAGTTAAATGCAGAATAGTTAGTTAGGCCTGGGGCTGTGTTTGTCACAGATAAACCCTGCCAGCTGCAGAGGAAAGCTAGTGAGAGCTAGAAATATTCTGGGTAAAATAAGAAATAGATCCAGACTTTTTTTCCCAAATGGAAAATAGGCCTTAGAAACAGTGAAAAGGCCATTCCGGCCCCATCATCATTGCTGAGCTCATGAAAGGGAATAAAAAGAAATAAATCATAGTCCATGAGTAAGGCAACACAGTGTTGCTGCTTACTGTAAATGATTGCTTGGCCATTTTCCTCTGAAGCTGGAATAAACCATAACCAAACAGATAATTTTAGAGCCTGCACGTTGAATAACGGGCAGAGAAACGACGCAAGTTAGTTGAAATATAACAGTCCAAACCTTCCAGCAGCTGTTATCATGTCCCTCAAGCAGCAGAGAGAAAATAAAAAGACACACTTGTACATGCTATCCCCAAAAATACACAAATAAATTTGCTTGCACGCACACACACACACACACACAGAGGCATTTGCATATTCATGAAGTCTTGCGTGTCGAAAACACTAATGTGATGAATTACAGACTCTCCTGTAAATCACTCAACTCCCTCTCCAGAGGATATTGCAGCCTTTCAACTCTGAACTACTTTGGACTTTGGCTCTTTATTTTGTTTCGTTCCTGAACCTTCTGTATTTCTTCCACAAAATGCAGGAGAATCCAGCCACCTCTCTGAAGCGTTTCTTGGCAGAGACCATAGCACTGGGTTGAGGTGGGCACTGTAGGCATCTTTGAATGCCTTCCCTTACGGACCTTCCCCAGTCCTTTGAGAGGCATGTGGAAGGCAATGGCGTATCCAAGCATCACTGACAGAGTACAACTAAAGTAGCAGGAGACTCCTTTCCTTTTAAAAAATGTTACTCCCAGTACAAGCTAGTGGGACCTACGGGCTATGTTTATCACAGGTTAGCCCTGCCAGCTGCAGCAAGAGCTGTCTAGTGAGAGGTAGAGATAGTGTGGCTAAAATAAGAAATGGCTCCAAACTTTTGCCTCAGACCACAACACAGACTTGAAATCTTTCACCGAGTTTGCAAAACTTTAAGTCACTGACGTCTCCAGACTATTTTTAGAACTGAATATGGGACAAGGAACCAAGAAAAATCAACAACAAGATGAAAATAATATCAGTTTAATTGGGATTTTTGCTTTATATTTAGAATTTAATGTGGAATTATAGCTTACCTGCCTAGAAACATATTGGGCCACATAATCTATGGCAAAGTCATTTCTATGGGGTAGAGCTAAAATTTGGATAACACAAAGGTCAATGAAAGTTTTGAAATTACCCTTAATAGAGCTAGAGTTTCACTTTGATTTTTTTTTTAATAAAATCCTTTTTTGTGTTTTTATCATGTTCTATCAATTCTATCAGTGATAAAGTATCTATAAAATGGCAGAGGATTCTGGCCTTCCTGTGAGGTATTTGGATCTTCATGAAGTATTTGATAGAAAGAATACCCCAATATAGCATTTTGTTGTTTGAGTATACTCACACACACACACATACACACAAACAGACAAGAAAGCAAGATGCTAAATTTTTCCATTAATTTAGACTGTTTCCCAAGAGAAATGTACTGAAAATACATTCATTTCTAGTTCCTGTGAGATTATGCAAACGTAAATAATGCCAGTTTTTATTGAAAAGGATTGTACTCTTTGTCTTGCTCCTAGTCCAATATGGGGATTAACAAACAAAATAATAAAAACAGCAAAACTAATAAAGGGTACTCAGAATTTCCACTTTGTTGGGTCAAGTGTAATTTGTTCCAAGCGACACTTTAAATTCTTCCCTAAATCTAGATTGCCTAACTGTTTAAATTCTCTCGCACACAGAATAAACGCTGACACTCCCACTTTTGGTTCAGCTGAGGATCAAACAGGAGAGTTTAAAGACCATGAAAATTCAGACTCCAGTCACAGGAAAAAATGCTGAAAAAAAATATATATATATTTTTTGGGAGTAAATTCTGTAAATTCTGGATTCCCATCAGCTTCAGGTTGTGGGAGAAGCTTCTGGTAAAAAACCAAGATTCATGTTTTAGCAAATGTGCATGTTTGTCCCTGTACAAAACACAATCTCGCTTCCTCAGGAACACCACTGACCATTTACAGTAAAAGTCTTCTTGCAGACTACGCAGCTGTTCAACAGCACTGTATTCTCTCTTTCCTACTTTGACCTGGCACAAACATTCCCCACGAGCCAAAAGAAAGGGTCACACTCAGAGTGCGGACATCACGCAGTCTGAAGACTTTTGCTGTTACAGAAGAGCTGCTTAATCTCCCGATCCCCTCTTTTCCCTCACATCCTATCCTGGTACATGGACTGAGTATAATAAGCTACAACTTAAGTTTCTTTGTTGTTGAAGCTGACCTTTATCTTGCAGCCCTAATGAAGTCTTTTGATGTGCTCCTAAGATACGCTGCCTCCTTTTTAGCATTCTGCTTGCCGTGCCTGCTTTAACCGGTGGGCTCATGAAGAACGCAAGTTTTCATACAACGCCTCCCTTGGGTGCCAGTTGTTCTTTTCTCCCATAGCTGCCCTTGAGTCATGCTGCCCTGAAACATCTCCAGCCCAGAAGCAGCTTGTCAGTGGGGAATTAGGACAACGTGTCTTTCACGCCAATGATGAACACACCAGCTTGGCCCCTGCGTTATGATCACCACCGACAGCAGCAATACAGAAGCGGAATGGCTGACAAAAGAAGAGGCTTGTGTGTGTTGGGGGGATAATTAGCTAAAATGCAATGGGGAGGTAACCACTGGTGTGACGGGCAACATGCAATGAAACTGCCACTAGAGCCCTTTGCAGTTCAAGCTACCCCTCCTGAAAGCAGCTGCTCTTAGCAAAGGAGCTTGAAAACCCTTCCCAGAAAGCCAGGCATGTGTTCTCTATTAGTGATTTGCATTAAAAAAAGAGTGATTGGGAGCTACATAGCCTGTAGGCGCACTAAGCAAATTGGCCAGACTAATTATTATTTTTTGGTATGTCTAATTAAATAGACAAAAGGCCCTCCCTTCACTCTTGCTGTCGGCACGAGCTCTACTGGAATGTGCATAATGTCCCCTCATTTGCCTAGGCAGCTGAGCCTTTCCCTTTTCCCCAAGGAGATCATCCACTGACAACTGCCCATGGCTTACCCACTCCTACTCACATACAGGGCCAGATCTTCAGATGGCAAGGGAAAGGGGGTAAATTGACCTGGTTCTGTTAAAAACCACTGGACGATGCTGCGTGATGTGACACGCCTTTGTTGCAGGTTAGAAACGTGCTGTGGCCCTCGGTGGCAGAACTTGCCATTGCAGGGCCATCAAATACTTTTTGCACACCGCTGGCCAGGTTCCCCTGAATTTACTTTACAGGGACTCCAAAAAGCACAATATTTATCCCTGAGTTTTCTGGCATTTCTCCAGCATTCAGTTCTTCCTCTAATCTGCAATTACACTGCACCACAGCCCTTCCTTATAAAACCTCTGTCAACCTGCTGGTTTCACCACTCCGTAACACCAACCCTTTAACTACAAGCTATGTACAAAGTCTTCCAATGACTTGAGTCACTGGAGAGTTTCAGCCTCACACTGATGCACTCAAAGCCTCTGAAATCCAAGTCTTTCAACTGAAAAAGAACAGAATTTCAGTGCCTTTTGTCTGGGAGGCATTTTACTCCTTCTAAGTGGTTGTTGCTGGGGATTTCCACTAATACCAACACAAAGATCCTAGTCACATAAATGAGGAAGAGTTTATGTCCATGGTGGAAATTAAAGAGTTTTCAGACGTCTAACAGCAAAAATCATTACTAAATGACAAAATCTACTCCCACACATATATGATATATAAGCATTAGTGTTCTTACCGGGTACATGAGCAAAAGCCTCTCTCCTTTGTTTCAATCAAAGAGATAAGGCTAGAGAGGAAGTATCATGTCATTATATACATATGTGCATATATAATATATAAATCTTACACACACACATGTGTAAAATACATATATTACACAGAGATATCAGAAAACAAACAGAAGGATAACTTGTCCTGCATAACTGACCATCTCACACTTTCTCAGTAAGCTCCATGCTTGATCTGATAATCAGGCTCCTATCTGAAAAGTATGGCAAAGTATCACCAAATCAGTTCTGGTAGAAAACCTTTTACAGGAGATATCTTATTGCTGGCAATCTATTGGTCACTGAGCAAAGCCTTCCAAATCCACCACATGGGATAGAAAAGCACAAGGCCAGCTCCTAATTTCAGCTACACCTGTGCAAATCCTGAATAACTCCCTTGGACTGAGAGAAGTCTTCAGCTTCCACAATAGGTTTATCTAGATAAGCTGGTGCAGAAAAAACCTGCTATCTCAAAATTTGCTTCTTCCAAAAGCAGAGTTGCTTCAGTTCAGGCAGAAACAACACAGTCAGAGAAACGATAAAATACTTGCTTTATCCTAACCAAATTAAACACTGCTGCAGCACAGCCTAACATAGGTCTGAAAAACCTATGCTGCTGTCACTGCTGTTAAACTTTGTTAAGTCAGCGCCTGATGCTTCACTTCTTAACGAGGCAGTTATTTGTTTCCCAGGCAATCGCTGGCACCTGCCTGCCTTTTAAAATCAAATAATAATTGAATATGAGGAAAGTGAGACGAAGTAAAGGAGATTTAATAAAGAGAATCTTTGCTGCAGAGGGAATTTCTTTGGCAGTGATTACGTTACTAATTGATCAGCACATTGCCTGAGAGAAGCCAGAGACAACAATTATACTTAGCACTGTGGCTGAAAGCAATGCAGTCAACTACCTCCTCGGCTTTCGCTGTCCGCTGGTTTCACCTGGATTGGTCTGTTCATCTGTAAGAAAAAGAAAAGAGAAACACAATTAAGAGTGGAATCAAGCATTCATATTCAGATGTTGGCGCTTTTTTTTTTTTTAATACAATGCATCTAAGTTAGCAGTAGGGTTTACTCCACAGGGAAAAAAAAAATCAATCAGCAATCAGTAAGCAATGAAGTGACCACATAACACAGGGTACTAGAGCAACTTGGTGGTCTGAGGTAAACCAGTGTCACCCCATTTACTTGACAGAGGCTCTGCTGAATCGCACTGGGCAAGGGATCTGACTCATTTCACACAGGTCATGAAAGTTTAAACATAACTTTTTAAATTTCTAATAGTTTCCTCTGGAAACACTACTGTGTCAGAACAGAAATGCTTTGTCAGAACATCAGGTTCAGTGAAACTTTAATTGAAAAGGTTTCTTGAGATTGGCATGGTGAAAATAAGATGGAAAAGTGAGTTCCAGCTCAACTGTTGGCTCGCTAGGATAGGCAGCTGTAACGTAGTAGACCCAGATTCATATCTGGGGAATGGGACTTGGACCTGGTTTGTTCATGTGTCACAGGAGTTCTGGCTAACGGGATTTTGGGGGGAAGCGGGGGATAGGACTGGGATCAAAATCTCTCCCTCTGTTGCTTTTTCAAGTCTCTTTTCTTCCACATCAGAACATAACCAACTGGTTCTTGTCCCTCTGCCTCTATACCAAAAGCATTGGGGATCATCACTGTCTCCAGAGCTGCGCTCTCCCAGGAAAGGGGGCAGCAGATATCCAGGATCATCTTGACTGGTAACCCCTAACACAATGCAGATGATCTGAATCATCATCTTTTCTCCCCATCACTTTAAACAACCCTTCCTTTGATGCAGAGCCACCTGTTTGCCACTCTAAAGCTTTGTGAGAGCCTGAGGCAGAGGGTGCTGTGCCAGCATACACTGATCTCAAATGCTCTCCTGTAGTTTCCCATAACTCTGTAGGCAGACCTCAGATACTACTACTGGCAAAGCACAGGTAAAAAAACATCACACTAAACAGACAGATAATTCTCAAGGTGATTTTCGTGGCATTTACATGGCATTCACATTCCAGTGTAGTCAGGTCACAGCTAAGAAAGGGATATGTCTTGAAGCCTGGATCTCAGCTTCTCCAAAGTTTGGAAAGCTTCAGATACGAGATTTCTGTTTAGTATGCTATAGAGGTAGAGGGCAACTGAAAAGACTGGGTCCAGCATGGTCCTCACAAAGCTGTTTCCCCTACGCAGAACATGTGCAAACACTGGAAACATTAGTGTTAGATCATCTAGCTTTTTAATGAAAGACTTGCAAGCTTTTTAGTTGGCGTGCCCTGTATCTAGTTAGTACTGTATGTTCAGTACTCAAAATATTTTACTACTATTTTTTTAGCATCTCCATGCTTCTTCTCCAGTCTTTCTGTTACCTTGGAAAGTAATAGAGGTGATTCTGTCCCTTCCTTATTTGTGGCTAATCAAAGTTAGGCAGCAAGGTTGTTTTTTTTCTTATTTCCTTTTTTGGAAACTATTTCATAATCATCTAGATTTATTCTAATTGCTCTGCACACATGTTTAGTAATAAAAAGTTATCAAACTGCCTGACAAGTAGGTTAAGATGATGGAGGGTCTATCAGATCCTGCTGCATTGTTGTCTGGAGAGGAAAATGTACTCAGCCATAAGCTGATTACAGTTAGATTCACACTCAGAGAGAAAGAGAAGGATCAAGGAAGAAATCTCTCTTGGAGCTCAATGACTCCAGACACTACAGACCAGTTTCAGCTCTCCTGTATGCCTGTATCATCCAGCGAACTAAGACAGTTGAAGTGCTAAAGCCAACAAAAGAATCTGTCACCAGCCAATGTTACACCTTGTATCAGCCCCTGTTTATGCTATTGTAAAGATCTGTGGCTCACACACAAGTATCACAAATATTAGCACAGCCTGCGGCAATGTGTTTGGCAGGATGGACATCTAGCCATAGGTTTCCTGTAACTATGTATGAGCAGCTAGTTGTTGCATTTAAAGAGCTGTTTCACATGGGGAGGAGGTGATTTATGTCACATAACTCCAACTGTCTAAAAAGTGTAATTTTAAGGCACTCCTAAGATTGTCTGAGATGAATGGGATGAGTGACCCTCAGCAGTGCCTTCTCCTCTCCACTGATCATAAAGTTAGTCTATGCAGCAAGGTTAGAATTAGTTAGGTAAAACAAACCCCACCTTAGTTCCCATGCCCAGAATATTGGAGTCAAATGCACTCACTCATTTACTGTGCTCTAATTTCCCCCAGGTGTTCAACCACTACTCTTTGGTTTGAGTTTACAGCAGGCTGGTGTTGACACCATCCATGTACCATGGTCTGACTCAAGAGCTGTTAACTTTTGACAGCTGCACTCAGTCTTTACACTGTGAGTTCCTAATGTGGGCACTATGGCTAGTCTAACACTGATGGTCAGAGGAGGATGAAAGGTCCCTGCTGCTTACTACAAAACAGTTAGAACCTCTGTCCCAAACAGTTAATAAAGAGAAACAGTCCCAGTAGCTAGGAATTTATAGGAGGTGTGCTGCATACAGCCCTGAAAGGCAATGTCTGGAGCCCAAAATAGACACAGCCTTGCAATGCAAACCACTCCATAAATTTACCAGTTTAGGAGCTGATCTGAAGCCTGCTAAAGCCAGGGTGAAAATTCCTACTGAGCTTAAGTAAACTTTAGATCCAGCCCTTGGGAAAGCCAGAAAGAGCTCTTCCCACTTGTGAAGAGCTAGATCTGATCAGTTTGCAAAAAGGCAGAGGAAAGCATCAGGCCCTTTAGCAAAATGAAAGGAGAATAACACGTGGGTCATCTTTTTTTGAGATTGGGGCATGAGGGAGGAAAAGAAGAGAAACCGTAAGAAAGGGAAAGAATAGAACATAGGAAGAAAAAAACTAGGGAAATTAATAAGTAAAAGGCTAGTGTAATTTAATGTACACTATGATTTATACACTTGACAATTTCTTTATAGACCAAAGAGAAAGTGCTGCATGCACGGAGCCCATAATACAAATTGAGATCATCTTGACATGAAAGACACCAATTATAGGGAGAAACATTGAGAGGGAAATAATTAAGTTTCCTCTCTCCATCTATGGAATTTTTTTTTTTTTTTCCTTACAGAGAGACTCTGGGAGCAGGGAGCCAGCACAGGGAGCAGAGAAGGGCAGAGTGGGGAGATAAAATGGCAGAAAGATGTACCTTCCCCAGTCTGGGGAAATGCCTGTTTAGGGAGAAGGGAATTCAGAGGGCTGCACAGCTCCAAGCTCTCTGCTTATTCTTCAGCTGGGGATTGTCAGGGTTCTACTGCAGAGAACAGGGAGTTCATACTCCAAACTGCAGTCCTCAGAAGAGCATCTAGAGCAGCAGTGTTTTGGATATCTTTAATATGGCACTGCGTACCACTACAGCTGTGACTTGGCCCCATTGCACGAGAGAGAGTTACAGGTCTTTTTTCCACAAAAGCCATGAGCTGCTAGGTTGATGGAGGAGTTGAAATTTCACGTGTGCAGCACTTCTCATTTTTTTGATCCTTTGCACCTTCATCTGTGCTGAAAGCTACCTTTACTATCACTTTTGCTCACTTTGGACAAGATCCTACTCGTTACCCTTCGTACATTTCATTTTGGCTTTTCCCTTTTTTGCCTAAAACCAATCCATTCAAATAACGCCAAATGCCATCTTCCCATGTCAGTTTGCCACTTGCCCCACCTACCCCCGGCCCAATCCTCCCTGCAACTAGAAATGCGACATCATTTTTCATGTCCAATTACAGCCACTGTGGTGCCACTGTTAAAAGACAGCGCAGGTACTCCTGTCAGAAAGGGTTTGAGTTACAAGAAGCGATGAATTACAGCAAGCCCTTTTTCAATTCTCCACAGAAATGAAATGTCAGAGCTTGCTGCTGTATTTTTCTCAGCACCATCAGCTACAGGCCACTTCAGGAATTAGACAAGGGACAGACGCTTTTCTGCATCATGATTTTTTTTTTCCCCCTCCTAAGGTTGCTGTTTTCTCCCCCACCAACCTTTTTCTGCTCCCTCTGGCTTTGAAATTAATTTAGAGTAGGTAGAAGGATCACCTGGGAAAGAAGGGCAGAAAACAGAGACAGCTGATTTCTCACTGTCTCCATCTTTCTTCCTCTCACTGTTCCTATTATCCTTTCCTTTCTTGTCTCACTCACTCTTTCATTAGTCATTGATATACTTGGATCTTCTAGCCAGGATCAAGGCTCTACCAGGCTTGAGAATGGACAAAGGCAGAGTTAAAAAAAAAAAAAAAGAAAAAGAAAAAAGAAAAGATGAAGACTTGGCCTGAATAGCTTCAAATGAGATCTGAGATAGGAAGGAAAAGTGAAAAGAGGAAGGGGGCTTCTGAAGATCACTGGAGCAGCACTGATGTAAAGAATGTAATGTAAAGAAGATGACATCCAAGGCAGAAAAGATTTCATCTGTTTCACCCAGAACTGTGTTGGAGCTAATCTGCTGGTTATGCTTAAGGAAGAAGTCACTCCAATTGACAAAAAGAGATTCTAGAGCTTGTATGATGTATGAGACTATGGAGGATGACCACAATGATCATCCATCTATCTAATAAAAATAAGAGAGCCTTTCCATCCCTCCTTACAGGGCTTAAAAACTTTCAGCATTCCCTGAGAGGAGATCAGGGCGTTTTGTTTAAGGCTTTGAATCAAAAGCTGTTAGCAAAAAGTTCTTCATTGTCTGTATTTCCTGATGTTTCCAAAGAGCCACTCTGGTACGGTGGAGAATGCAGAGGTGTATACATCCAAAAAGGTCTACTTCCAGCTACATGCTGGCTTTCTGGATGAATCTGGACATATTGCATCTGTTTCTTTCTTAGCTTTATCTTCTATAAAACAAAAATTACTGCACCTGTGTAGCCAGTAGATGTTGGGTTGTCTCATGGAAGAGAACCTTATCCCAGGACAGCTTACTTCCTAAAAATGCCATGTAGTTCTTAGTGACCTCATGGCATAGCTTATATTTTAATCAGAGCCAAAGACAGTTAAACAACTACCCTGAAATTTCCAGAAAATATGGTTATTCCTTATTTCTTCAGTTGGAAAGGTTTGTCTGTGCAGTTCAAAAAAACAACAAAAAAGAACCCACAAAGAGGAATTTCATTTTACCACTCCTGCCAACCATTTGTGGGCCTGCCTTATACACAGTAGTAATCCTACTGAAATCAAGACAGCTACTTATGTGAGTAAAGGTATTGGCATGAATGTGTGCTTGTAGGAGTGGGTCATAAATTTTAAAGCATTGAGCAAAATCTGGTTTGATTGAAGGCCCTAAGGAAATGCAAAGTATATTAGTGTCAAAGTTGGAAAGGCCAAGAAAATCACCTACAATTGAATTGTGTGTGTGTAATTGCAAAGTTCAAGTAAATCACTCTGTACCTGATTCTGAGTGACATAATTGAATTACAGTGATCTAAAGTAGATAGCTGTGAGAGTGAATCCAAAGCAATCTCCTCTCTGAAGAAAGAAATAAACTCTGGGCCCAGATCCTCAGCTCAGAGAAATTTCAGTGAAAGTTACAGAATCATGAAAGCTGCTTCAACATACCTTAGCTACATAGCTAGTCTTCTCTATTGGTATATTAAAGCTATAATGCATAGAGTAAAAACCTGCCCCAATAGGAATAGAGGTAAGTGGTGTGGTTGCATGAATTGCCATGTGATTGCACAAGCATACTTGCATGCTGGCAGTGCAAATTGATACAAAACATGTTGGATTAATGAAAGAGCAGGCAGAGGAAATGTTTTAGAAAGTTTTTTTTGGGGAAAAAAAAACACAAACACATTGGCTTGCCTTGGGGGTAATGAATTGCATCTGAAATGACTCTATCCCAACCCTTATCTAGCTTGCATGGACTCTTAATTCCTCCCTACCACCCTCTTCCCTGACGAGATGTGTGGCATAGACATGTACTCAAATAGATGAGAAGACCTGAAATGGGAAGGTATGAGATATGGAAAAAATATCTTGAAGGGTCTGACCTTTACAAATCAGTCAATGCTCTGGTGCCTACCCCTGAGAATGATTGCTACTGGCCATCCCCGCACTCTGAGCGTATTTTCTATATATCATATAAAACACATTATAATCCATCCATCTAACTATCGATTCATCTTTCCACTTGTCTCGTGTATATAGATGAACCTGGAGGGGCCTTAAGTTCAGTTCAGGTTCATGCAGAGAAGCCTATGGCTTGGAATCCAAAACTTCCTCCCTGCAAAACAGTTTGGGCTCAAGTTTGAAGAAACTGCTGATCTTATTAATAAAATAAAGTCTTTGCAATACCACAAATCCTTTGGTTTGTTCTTGGGGAAGTTGAACATGTGGGGACTCAACCTCACAGTGCCTCTGGTTTCTAAGTGAAGTGGGGAAGGGTAAAAGGGCTGACAGATATCAGCACTTTGTGGGGGAGCACAGAGCTCGGCAGGTTTGAGGACAACAAGAGGAACAAAACAGGATGCTTGGAACAACAAAGCCTTATTTTCTAGAGCAAGAGAAAAAGCACTGCTTGTTTTTTGAGTATTTATAACTTATAAGTACTGTTTCATATGCAAATCTGCTTGCAAGAGAGCCAAGCAGGAGATCTGCCTAGAGTTCTGGGCAGTCGCACATTATAAACGATGGTGGCTAGGTCTACATTCACCTGCTAGGATGTGTCACCACACACAGAATATGCCCTAGGGTACTGATTCCCTGCCTATCCAGATGGGCATGTATTTGCACTCATGGCTCTTGCCTGGCTTGTGCACTTGGTCTTCCTTTCCTTGTAAAGAAGGGGGCCTGGTGGAAGCTGACTTATGGAGTCAGCACACAGCTAAGTGTACACTGGCATGCAGGAACTTGGAGGCACTTTTAGCTTTGGAAATGTGTATGTAGTTCCTAATCCCCTTGTACATGTGAAAAGTTCCTGGGCGTTCAGTGAGTATACTTGGGCATGCAAAGAGTCCCAGGATTGGTCCTTTGGTGATGCTAAGTTATATATAAAAGCCTATTTATCTGAGGATCCTGACAGTAAGGAGGTGCAAGTCTGGAAGGGACACTCTGCTCAGTGAATCTAGTTCCTTGCTGCTACCACAAGTAATCACAATATGAAGTTCTGCTCATAAATGCATCAAATTCTTACATAAAACTAGATAGGTCTTCTGAAAACCTTTCTTCCCTGCTTCCCTCATACAACTAGGAGTAAGTTTTTCTACGATCTCATCTGTTATTTACCTGGTTGAGTTTATTCCAAAATAATTTACATCAAGTTTTAAATGTGCCCAAATCACCTTTTATCTAAAATGGTTCTTCTCTTTCCCTGGCATTTTCTATTAGCCAACTTTGCATGCATTCAGTAGAGAGCAATCATACTCTCTCTTAGCCTAGATCTTGTGATCCCAAGCAAGCCATACTCCTTCAGGGCAAATCACCAGTGCAATCCATAAATGTGAAAGTAGCCCATATAGATACAACCAAGATAACCTTAAAAGGGTCCGCATGGCTAACAAATAACAGTATCAACGTGGCAACACAGAACTTACATGAGTGATGTGAATATGTACCAAGGGTCCCAGACCATTTGCACCTAGAGCTTTGCAACATGCAGTCAAGTGGTTGAGGTTGTACAGTTATCTGTGCCTGAACTGGTTAGTGTAAAGCTTGCTTAGCACAGACTTTTTATTTGGGTTATCTCACAGCTACTTCCTGTGTTGATCTGCTCTGAGTTTCCCCAGCTGTGCACCAACACTGCCTGCAGCTGGTACTCATCCAGGCTGCTCTTTTGAGTCTGCTCACTAGCTGCCTTGGAGAGGAAGTGCAGAGAGGGGGAGAGGATAGGGTGTTATCTGCATATGGGGTATGTCATGATTTTGTGTATGTTGGGTCCACTCCACGGAGCCCAGAGGCCTCTTCAGTGTGGAGGTGAGTGGGACAGGCAAGCAGGCCAGGGAGGCAGGTGTGCTGCTCAAGGCATTGTAGACATAACCCCTGCCCCCTCATTTAGAGATGAACAGATGTTCTAGTCATTTCCTTATCCTGAGCCAATAACCTCTGGCTGTTGGCACTTCCCTGCTGTTCTCTTCATTTTATAAGCTTTATCTGTTCTTCTGAAGCAAGACCCAAATGCTGCCTTTGCCACTGATGGCTGCTTGGCTTGACTCTGCAGACTTTAGGCAAGGCCAAGCTCCCATTGACTTTGGTGCTTTGAGTTCAAAAGGAGCTTGGCCATCATCCATCCAAGAAGATTAGACCTTCTGTGCTTGTGGCTTTGTATGCCTGGCCACAAAGATAAGAACCACAGCCAGCCTTTTTGCCCATGGAGAAATGCTTTCCATGGCTGTGCCTTTTAAAAAACAACTGAGCAAGCAAAGTAAATTAACTAGCTGCTTTCACCCGCTTCTAGAATCATGAAATTAAAACTCTCTCACTGGTACAGATGTGCAGCTAGCCTCAAGGCCTGAACTCAACCACAGTATCCCCAGCAACTGAAGAAGGACATCATAGCATTAAAGTTGCAAGCAGTGATTTCCTTCGTACCAGACTAGCTCTGCTCTGAGCCAGAAACTGATTTTGCCCCAGCGTTGGTCCTGCTTTCAAGAGGAACATGTTCTCACTCTCTTCATCCTACCCTACTTTCCTCTCTCCTAAGGGTGCAGTTGATCTGTGGAGTATGTTTGTTGCAGGATAGAAGCTAGCAGTCTGTTACCTCAATCCTGCACCTCAGCAATGCTGGACTTAAACTTATTCCACATGGGAAGCTATGGCATTTCTAAAGTATAGAGGCTGCGCTCACTAGGGATGCCACTATCACGGTACAGGTGGTACAGCTGTACCCTCCCTTCAGTTACATCAGTGTGCTCGTATGGTCTACTTACTTTGAGATAACATGAAATAAGCCTTGTTCAAGCAGGCAAAAAAAAACAAAAAAAACCCCCAAAACCAAAACCCCCACACAACTCCTCCCCCCCCCCCCCCCCCAAGAAGTATGCCACCTTCTCTACTGGTTTATCTAAACGGATTTGAAATCACACCTCAAATTAGATGTGTGAAAACCTTGCCTAGAGATAACCCCCTTAGCTATGCACTGGATCAGGGCTGCAGTTCCTGAAGGAGCTGGCAAAAATAAGAAAAAACAAACAAACAACCCAATAAATGAACAAGGAAAGACTCAGGGAAAGAATAAGATTATCTTAATCTTGACAGTGCCTTTTTAAAGGAAATCTTCTGTGGAGGGACTTAGAGCATTAGCTTTTGCTTCAGTCCTCTTTCACAGCTTGGAAAGGCATATTTGAGGGGGTTTTAAGTTACCCCTCTGTTCCTAATAATGAATGAGCAAGCACAAACAGCATCCCTGAAAATATTAGCACAGCCTCCAAAAAAGAAAAGAAAAATCCTTAGCTTCCCAAACAGTTCTTTAATTGGGAAAAGCATGCAAAATTTGAAAAAAACAAAACCCCTCAATCTTTGCAGATTCCAGTATAAAACAAACCTTGGGCCAGATCCTACCCCAAAGCATGCAGGGCCTCATCTTCAGCAGGGGTAACTTGGCATAGCTCCTCAAAGTCAAAGCAGTCCCCCGTGCTGGTTTCAGCTTGTTCAGAATCAGGCTGTCTGGCTTGAAAGGAGCTACTCCTCACCCCCATCGATGTATAACTGGTATCATCTGGTCCTATGTTTTGACAATTATCTATAGCATAATTACTAGACTGATGAGTATCGCTGATTAATTATGCCATCCTTCAAAGTTGATCTGGGTACTTACAATAAACAAACACCCCGGTTGGGTAACAAAGGTGGTTTTCTGCGTCTGTTCCAGCCGGCAAAGGCTGGCAATCTCATTCCACCATGCAGAGATGTGGTCTGAGACTCCCCGGGATTCGCTTCTGATCTGTCATTCATGTGGGGCTGGTTCTTGTCTGGTCTCTGACTACACCCTGGTCTCCCCCTTCCAAATGATAAATATTTCCTCTCCGCTGAGGGCTGTCCAACAAGAGCTATGCCTGATACTAATGCATTGCTGATGCTTTCCTCCTCTGTCTAATTATGCCCAAACATTGCCTTTCTTTCTTTTTCTCCCTGAACAACCACTCTTTTTTTTTTTTTGCATCAACATGTACCAAAGCATTAAACAAGACATTCCATTAATTTCTTCATCATCATAACTTAAGCCTGGGACATACCCTTTAAATATTCATTCAGCTATGAAAACCGGGCATTAAAATTTTAATAATGTCAAGCTCATTTGAACTGAGCTCCTAGGGGACTATTATGATACAATTAGAATAAATATGATGATTGATTTGGTGTAAAGGTTCACCTGTCCACATCTGTTAGTGGCCGGAATCAGCAAGCCACCTCTGGCACCACAGCTGATAGCTCAAAGTTATTTACTCCCTTCTCCCTCGCCCCCATTGGCGTTTCACTTGGTTGCTACCTCAAACCCCTAACTTGCTTGCATAGCATGTTCAGCTTAGATAATGCTGGTAGAGACAAACCAGAGCGGCTTCATCAAGAAGAGACAACTCATTTGACAGCATTTTCCTCCCTCCTCCTCTTTCTTGTGCTGTGGCATTTGATTAAAGACAGAGCGTTGATCAGAGCCACTAGAAGTTCAGCCATAAACTTTCAGGCAGTATTAGCCATTAACCTTTTTACAGTATGTATCTGAACTCCCAGGGTCTGATTCTTCTGCGTGGATCAGGAGCATGTCTAAGTAAAGTTGACGTGTTTGAAGCATCACAGAGAAGAACAAGGCTTGCTGCTTTCTAGAAGCATCATTCCAAAATCACAGCAGAGAAATATTTTCAAGATGTGACACAGAGTGAAAAAACACAGAGAGGGAAACAGAGCAAGAAATCACACTACTTTAAGGAATCTTCTGTTTCAAACACAGAATGTTCTCAAATATACAGACAGATAATTAAAAAAAATCTGGTCCGCTGGGTGCTGAGCATGTTTGAAAGTT
The DNA here is from genome assembly GCF_036417845.1 of Apteryx mantelli. Taxonomy (NCBI): domain Eukaryota; kingdom Metazoa; phylum Chordata; class Aves; order Apterygiformes; family Apterygidae; genus Apteryx; species Apteryx mantelli. Next base: position 78,636,223 of record NC_090020.1, read on the forward strand.
TGGGCTAGACTGAACATTCACTTCCTCCATTGTGAGTTAGATGCTGCTACATGGCGTAAATATGAAATAAAAGAAAGCAGAACCATGCCCACTGAGAATAATCATGCATCTTTTTAGATCATCTCATTTAAATAAACTACCCCTCCATTCTTTGAATTAGGATATAACACAAATCTCTCTATATTTAAAGGTAACCCTGACATAACCTGCTTAAAAGCATTGCCAGTGTTTCTAACTTTTGAGACTTCATCATCAGTTCTCTCGCATATGGTGTTTTTCTTAAATCCTCAGCTTCTGGACACAAGTGATTTTTAAACAAGAATTTTAATTCCAGAAGAAATGAAAGTTCTTCATGCTCAAAATATAGCTCAAGGAAAACAAACACATGGAAACAAAATCTCTCTCTTGTTTTTATTATCATATCATACATGATTGCTCAAGATAATTTCTGATTGATGCAGCTTTACAATAGGCAATGCTGATTATTAGAACCATCATTTGCTTTTCACTGTTTCAGGCTGCTTCTTTCCTCTCTGTACTTTGCTTATAATGGATACTGATCCTAAACCTGTCGCTTTCTTTTTCAATTTCAAATCAATTCCAGTTCTTGTTTCTCCTCATCGTCTCTAATTCTGCAGTATTTTTTCAAAGCCCGTAAAAATACTTAAAGCTTCCCAAGAAACTTTTTCTGCTGAAAGCTAAACTAAACTAAAAAAAATTTTTTTTGATTAAACTTGATAAAACACAGGTGCTCCTACATAAGTCTTTAGAACAAAATCCTTACATTTAGGATTTGGTCTCACTGTCAACATTTCATCATTGCTTCTGTATGGATGGACTTAGCACTTTATTTAGTTTTTTTAGGAAGGAAATAAATAACAGAAACATACTCCCTCATGATAGCAGTTATGATCACTTGGGATCAACAGGTCTGTTTTTAATCTGGAATATTGCTCTCCAAGAAGCCTTTTGTTCTTTGTTTTCCTACCAAGACACTTCTAACAATAATTTTTGTTCCATTTATAGAATACTGTTCAAATCTGAATCCATTTATCCTTGCAATCTCTGCATGAAAGATCAGTTATCCCATGAGGAAACTGCAGGTCTAGTTAGAAATGCTGCTGTGGAAGGAATGACCACCCTTGGTATTTGCTATCAGACCACAGGACTGAGGTGACAGAGGACAACTTGTGGGTGTTTTTAGCCTGACAGTGAAAAATGAAACTTGTTGGGTTAAGCCAGTTGTGTCAATGATGGACGTGTACTGGCACTACATTTTAAACTAGGCCAGTTTGATTCCTGAAAGCATCTTGAAACACAGCATATCAACCCTTGACTACCACAAAAGGCAGTTATTCAAGGTGCTTCAGTATAACAGGCATAAGATTTCTGTGATCCATTACACCTCCCTCCTCCCCCCCCCCCAAAAAAAAGGATGATTTTAAAATAAACTCAGCCCATTGCATGCTCTGATACTGAGACCAGAAAGGGAGTAAACAGTCACTTGATGTAAGTGTCTCGGAGGGAAGAGAGTGGTCTGGAAAGTCTGAACCCGACTTACTGTGAACAGAGAGTGTGCAAAGACACATCCTTGAGCTCCTTCACAAGACTATTACCTATCATCTCCTCCCCCACTAAGTTTCCTCCACAGAAAAAGGGGTTAGATCGTAATCTTTACCTTCAGGGCCATTGTGAGGATTAATTAGATATTATTCCTACAGAACTGTAAAGTTGTAAAATGCTATATAAGCTCTCAGTGTTATTACAACGTGCCATACTCTGCATAACGTATACCATTGCAGTACTGCCCCTTGGTTGTTCAAGACTACAGAACTGCTGCTTCTAATCGAGTTAATGGCTTCATAGGTTAGTAATTTAATAAAACAGACTGCTTAAACCAGCAAGGTTTTGATTAAACGGGGTGTGTGCAAAGGGGAATTTATATTTATTAGAGCCTCCATAAATCCAAGGTATCAAGGCACAGATAATGCCAGTATAATAGTCAATTATACCGAGAGGAAGGAAGGATGGCGTTGGAAGCCATCTTGGGCAGTGGTGTCATGTACAGCTGAAGTCAGATATTTTGGGCTGGTCTCAGGAGTATACACTAGTAAGCGATGGTGTGCACATACAGATCAGACACGGTGCTTCTCCTGCCACTCACAGTAATTTTTCAGAGACAGGGACGCTATATCCTAGATTATCATGCCCATTACCTGTCTACAGAGAGAAACTATATTGGATCTTTTCAGCTGGTCCCATCCCCCCTCTGCCCCTGACATATCTCTAACACTGGAAAGAAAAAGAGCAACCTGGAGAGAAATCCTGATTACTTAACACAGGGACTTCACTTGCACCTAAACTGTAGTTGTCTTATGAAACCGCCTTCCTGAAACAAGCATCCTGTGTTGTCAGTGAAGAGAAACAGGCTCCTTTGGAGACCTCCAGAGGGAGCTCTTGTCTGCCTAAATTTAGACATCTAAATTAGGCAGACCTAATTTCCTAGATGGAGAAATTAAGGGTTTACTCTGCGAAGCCTGCTTCATTAGGAACTTAAAATGCATGCAACAGTTAGTTACTTCAGTATGCAGACTGGATCACACCTTTGACTTCAAAGATTTTCTTTCTGCAGTGATCCTGGATTGCGTGAAGAGCTCCAGCTGGTTCCACTGACTGCTGGAGTCAGTAGGAAAAATCTACTACAAGCTTCGAGGAGCCAGGGACTGAATCTCTCCATCTTGGCGGTCTTCCCTCCTTTCTGCGTTATAAATGCCAATTCATAGCTGTTTCTGTACCATGGAGAGTTAGTAAGTTTGTCCTTGCATCATCTCTCAAGAGCCTCAAATTAGGCAAATGTGAAACCAAAAAGAACCTTGCTTTCACATCTATGTCCCTTTGACCCCAAGACCAATGTGAATAAACCAGGTTTACCTATCCTATCTGCTTTGTATATAAAGAACAGCACCCACAAGCTAATGAAAGGCTTTACGGCTGTTTGTTGAGCACTGGTAGATAATAAGGAACGGGTCCAAGCTGCGAAGTTTCAGCTGTCAAAAGCTGGACAGAAACTTTCCATAATAAGGGCCAGCCACAAAATTCAGATCCTGACTCAAACACAGCCAGCTTATGAGGGCATATGGCAGTCATGCTAGTGGTTGGGCTCATACCTCATTCAGAAATCTGGCTCAATTAAACAGTTACTCTTTCAGATCCTTATCTGACCCAGCCAAGCTCACTAGCCCAGACATCTGCACTTCTACAGGGCTCCATTTAAACACAGGAAGCCAATGGGGTTTCATGCGGACGCAGGAATGCCTGGCCCAGCAGATCCAGTCGGAGGATGGGGGCTTGAGGCTGGAGGTGAGTCTTGAGCAGCCTTCTGGCAGGGCGACCAGTATTTCATGCCTCCAAAGAGGCTAAGGTCAGCGCTTCCACTTCTGAGGGGAACCAAAAAGGGAAGAGATGTCTTAGCAGAAAGGAAAAATAATAGGAGAGAGAGAGGTCTGACATCAAAACTAGATGTTTTTCCTTCTCCCTAAGCGTTGTGCTCCAGTTCAGCCACAAGTTATTGGTCTTGACAGAAAATTCTTCACTTTCTAGCCTGCCTTACGGCAGGGTCAGGCTGCTTGATTAAAATCATCCTCCCTGATCCTAAAATTTGTGAACTTTGATGAAGTTCAGGAAATGTTTGGGCTCACAGACCTTTGAGTAAAGGTTCGGGACAATTTGTTTGCTGCTACAGGTATTGTGCTCATTCCTCACAAGACTTTTTCTGGCGGATCATGGGAAATGTTGCTTCAATTAACATTAATTTCATGCCAGGCCAAAATGCCCCTCTCCCCTCTGTGACGAGCTCCATTGAACCAGTGCTGGACAAAGGGAATTCAAGATTCAGTTCCCTCGCATGAGATGGTGTGTGTGTGCGTGTGTGTGTGTGTTTTAACTAAATCACTTATGGTCAATAATGCCAGGTTATTATAGGTCAATAACTTTCAATTATTCACTAGCCTTGCTGTGCTCCCACTGTCAGGCAGCACACCGGCATGTCGGCTCTCAAGAAGCAAAGAGCTCATGATGGGAGCTTTGGAAAAGCAAGCACGAACACAGCTTGAGCAGAGAAAAAGAAAACAGAGGAGAGAGACAGTGTGAAAAGTTCTAGTTGCTCGCCAGAGTGTCTTGGGGAAAGCGTGTGTGACATACTCTCTGTTTCTCATACATGCATGTACACTCAGCCCCAAAATTCATTATTCCTGTGCTCCCAGCTGGTCAGATGCGAGGCAGCCCAAATCCCAGGGCTGTGTGACCACAGCACTGATCCTGAGCTAACATTATCTCTCATTAAGGCCTACAGCTTGCGTTAAATGCCATAGTAGCCTGGGGGGCTGTGTAAGCTTTGTGTATGGGCAATTAATGCTCATAGCTGCCCACCACACTGGGTACCCAAGATGAAGGGAAAGAGCATCAGTTTTATTCCAGCTGGGGTGTAAATACCGATAAAGAAACAAAAATGAATAAATCAAAAACTTCAGGACATGAAAAGTCATGAGCGCTCCTCTGCCCTGTCCTGCATCCCCTCAGAGAAGTGGCTGGCAGCCTTGAATCATGGGCAGATGAAAACGAGAAACCAGAGCAGTCAGACAAAAGCCAGTCCTGCGCTTTGATTTGGCAATGACTCATTTTCCTCCTGTAGAGGGTCTGAGAGTGCTGCTCCCACCCAAATATTTTGGGAGGGCAAGGCAGGGTGCCGGAGTTGTCAAATGGACTCATCTCTTGTCAAGAGAAACCAGTGGAAAATGAGCTTCCATCTGGAAAGCAGAAGCAGGGAAGCCGTGAAAGCCTGGGAAGGGACACAAGGAAGAATAATACTACATTTTCATAGAAAACTGGGTAGGTAGCTAAGTTACCTGCCTGGAAGCCTTTTTGGCTCTTTGCTAAGCAGTGCATTGACCCCGCTTCCATCTGGCATTAGGAAGGCGCCTCCTCAACGAAGTAGGCCAGCACTGATTACACCCTGTATGCGGACACGGACTTGGCATGGGGGAAAGTGTTGCCTTTTCCTGACGTCTCAGGTAGCAGCCACTGCCAAAGGTTGTATCCGCTGGCAGCGCTGGCTTTGTTGACTCACATGTCTGCACAGCTGCCATGGGCAATGAGGAGTTAACAGGAGCTCTGAAGAGCCAGTCCGTTTTGAATGTGAATAATGGGAATACTCTCCTTCAATCGCGTATTCAGCACAGGGATGTACAGAGGTATAAAGTTAATCACTAGCTGGGCCACCCCTATTTCCAGAAAAAGAACTTTAATACCTCCTTTATCCAATGAAGTACCATTGTTATACCTGCATATTATGAAGGGTTTATTAAACCGGTGATAATCTATTCAAGATAAAGTGATCTGTATGGCCAACTGAGCACAGATCAGACAGAATGATGGGAGGTTATTGTTAAAATATGCAAATTCACATCCTATTGAAATGCAAACCCTCCAGATAAGATTTTTTAATAAATCTGGTCTTTTTTCACTGCATGAAGGTAACCTAATGTTTATTGACTTCAAGACCATATAATGGAACGTAATATCTATTAGTCAGATCCTTGCCTCTCTTTCGATTACTGGAGGTACATGTTCTGGCTCCCAAAGAATTTTTGTTTTATGGTTTTGTACAAAAGAAAAGAGATTAAAAACCCTGAAATTAATTAACTTCCCTCTACCCAACACCCCCCTTCCTCCTCAACTGCTGTCATTAGTTACCCAAGTAAAAGGAAGCAGTACCCATCAGCTAAGAAACTGTCCATTACTTTCAGTGTTAGGAAAAAAGTCCAAAAGAAAAAACACAATTATTGTAGAACACCTCTGTATGGCATAAGGTAAGACTTTTGGATGCCTTCCTTGGGTTTCCTATTACCGTGCCATAGAAAGTTGAGTAAAGTTTTGTTTTACCTTTCTGTAAAATGGGGCTATGAAGTATTTTGACTCCTGGGTGTGTATGTTTCTGGGTGTAAGATTCATTTAATGAGTATATTCAGTATGCTCTTATGACTTGTGAGGGAGAGGCGGTTATAGAACCAGACACAGTTCCAGATAGCAAAGTAGCAGCTGAAATAAAGGCTTTTATTTTAGCGAAATGCCAGAGCTGCAACAGCAGAAGTTGAGAACCCATTTCTGCTTAAAGGTCACTTCTTCTCAGACGTTTCAAAATCTACACGCTTATGTAGATTGATTTGAGATTTTTGCATCTTGTGGAGGTGGAAGGTTTGTTTCTCATGGAAGTGGAAGTCAGTGGAGGGAAGACATCCTGAAATACAGCTTCTTAGCTCCTTGGAAAAGCCTTGCCTGTCTAAAATAAGTCTTTTCACATGGCTGATGGGCTCTCCCAGCTGTTTTGTGGTCACATCATGTTTGGGATGATGTCTAAAATGGTCTCATCCACTCAACATTTAGCCCTGTTCTTGGTGGTCATAGGGTGGAATTGGTGAGATGGAGGGAGGGTCTTGCCAGGGGCTGGTGTTAGTGCAATGGATGGGGCAGGCCCCTCAGCTGTGGGGAGGTGCAGGAGGGATTCAATATGCAACTGAAGCTATGAAAGCTGGGAGTGTAAACGCAGCATGCGCTTGGTTAACTGAAGCAGCTATGCCTTTTCTGAACCGTGGTGCTCTGCACAGATAGGGCTACACGACGGCTCAGGGGTAGGCTCTTTGAGTACAGCAGAAAAAGCCCTTACAAATCTGCTCCTCTCTCACAGCAGACCTCTGGCTTCCATCGTAGCTGAAAAATAACCTAAGCTAAACCCTTCTGGACAGCTCACCTATTAGGCTGATGGGGACGTACATAAAATGTGCTGCCTGCCTGTGCGTGTGTCTGTGGTGGGAACAGCACTTCCCATCCCCAGCCTGCACCTCTGCCAAAACACTGCCTCTCTGCCCAGGCACCCTTCTCATCAGTCACTCCACTGGGTATACCACCAGTTACAAATTAGCACTTAATCAAGATAAATCCCATAGGAAGGATATGGATAATATGCAATGCATTAAGCCTGCAAATTAAGATGGTCTGATTTAGCCCTGGCTTTAAAACTCCCAAGCTTGCATTAGGACTAATGATGAATGGATGTACCTCCCTTGTTGGACAGGAGCTCTGTCAGGGCAAGGCTGCCCAGCAGTGACAAAGCAAGTGTAGAGCAAGTACTCTACTCAATGTTCATTAGGCCTTCCACACTCTCCCTGTTTGGGAATGTGCTCTCCCTTGCTGTGGATGGTTGTAATAGTGACACTTCTCCAGAATCTATTGACTTAATGGTCCCAGAGCTCATTAATAAAACCAAACTGAGGGCAGTGGCTGTTGGCATTATTCGCCCACTGATCAGATGGGAAAGCTGAGGCACACTAGGCCATATGTGGAAAGCCTGAACTGTACCATGCCCAGAGATTTCCAGAAGCTGGCTCTAAACAGAACACTGCACATCACCTTCCTTAGGCACTCTCAGTCATACTTGGGCAACCCTTGTTCTTCTGCTAAACAGTTACAGGGATGCATGTGACCTTTCGGCCCTCTAAATGTGGCCCATGGTACCTACAGCTTGGTGGCCTGAATTCTCATAGCAGATGACTGGAGGAACAGAGAAAGGAAATACTCCTCTGCTCCAGCTCCCAGATTGCAGTGTGGGTGAAGCAACAGCATGGTGCTCAGTGCTCTTTACTTTAGGTACAAAACCAGCTATTTCTAACTAGCATCCTGTTCCATGGTGTGGCACGCTTTACAAACATACAGTCCCAGATCATTGCTGCCCTGTGTGACTGAACTGCTGCAGAGCTCTGGTTAGCCTCTCCCCCTGCCTCATCTCCTGCAAGACCTCTAGCTCCAAGGTTTTCCCTTGACTTGATAAAGAAAGTTGTTCTAATCTCACTGGAGAATGCCTGATCATCTTCCCCATGAGCAGGTCTATGCCTCTAAGTCACAGGCAGGACATGGATGCAAAGGGGTATCATAAGGGAAAAGAAAAAAGCCTGTGATCCAGCTTTCCATCTACTATGTATAATTCAGAAAGTAATCTCTGTGTGAGATCAGGGAGGAAGAAGACTTCTCTAGGCAGCCTCTCCACCCATCAAGGCCAGGGTCCGCATGGACCAGAATACACCAAGGTATAAATTCTGCAAAGTGCAGGGAGAAGCTGTTTGGGGGGAGGCTCTCTGTGATGGAGACTTCAAGAGAAATCGGGTTAAGATTCACAGCTGGGGAGCACCAGGAACTGACTGCAGCATGCCAAGGGTTAAGGAGCTTTTTTCTGGCTGCAGAAGTAATTTAGAGAAAGAAATTTCTGTCAAATAACAAGCATGGCAAAAACCAGAGGTTTAACTGTACTTTTTTTCAGATTTGCACTAGTGTGCAAGTGTGTCACAATAGGGTATCTTTCCTAGATGTCATACTGCACTTATTACTGGGAACGACTACTTTCTACAGCACATCTCTACTTTATGGCTTTTTAAGATATGGATGCTGTCATCATATTCCCCAGAGATGTGTTCTGGTTCATGGAGAGGCTGTTTTATATAATCTCCTGTGAAAGATTAAAACAACAGCAGCAGGAACAACAATAATGCAACAAACTACCTCCTGAGAAAAACAACTAAGTTGTGGCACAGGCAACAAAATCTCATCACCCACTGCAAAGTGACAGGCTTAACTTGGTTCATGTGGCGGCACTTCTCAACCTACTGGAAGGCTGGATCATCTTTCCCCCCAAGAAGAGCAGCACTTTCACCCCAAGCCAGGGGGACCTGCTCATAAACCACTTTATCAAATGACACCAGAAGTTTTCACAAGAGCCAGGTGGTTGGGGCAGGACACGGAGCTTGTGTCTGCGCTTCCGTGTAATATAAAACCAGGCTCCCACATCGGCTGATGCCTGCTGAGTGCTGCAATCCATGTGCCCTCTATTCTCACTGCAAGCTGTTAGGAAACCAGTAGGTCAGGGTCAATAAGGCCACACTGCACTTCACACTGTCACCGTGCATGTCTCCTGGTGCTCTGGGCTGTTGCTCAGTTATCCTGATCTTTTCCCAATCCACCCCGCAAGAACAAGGTTTTGAGTCTCAAAGAGAGCACACATGGTTGAGTTTGCCCTCCAGAGAGCCCTATAGCTTGGCCTGGATCTACCCTGAGCATCTGCCTGCACATAAGCAATGCAGATGGTGGACAAGTCCTGACCTGGTGCAGGACAAGGGACAGTGCAGGCTGGCTAAGTGGGAGTGCGGGGTCGAGATGATCCTTCGCTTGCGCATAGCTTGCCTCCCTCACGTTTGTACAGTGGCAAGCACACTACTGACGCGCAGTCGAGCGTGAACAAACAAACAAAGGAGAGCCTGTCCCTCTCCACCGCTCTCCTCCCTCCTACGAGCATCACCCAAGCTGTTCTGCACTTCCCTCCTTCCTGACCGCCTTGTCCGATGGCTCAGATCAGGTACCAGCAAGCAGAGGTCTCTGCCAGCCAGGGTAGGTTTTGATGCTATCCTTTCCTCCTTGGTCAGAAAATGTCAAATCTCACAGCTTATGACTATTCCTCCTTTCGCCCCCGCCACCAGTGTAGCAAATGGCAGTCATAGCAGAGAGGATGGCAGGAGAGAAGCTGGGGCAGAGAAGGGGAGTGGGCCCAGTACTCGTTCATCAAGCATAACTAATGTGGGAAGAGATTACCCGGGGCACCTCACCCTGCGGTCTAGGATGTCAGCGTAGCCTGGACTGAGCAGAAAGTGAGAGTAGCTGAGTCTAGCCAGGGGTGCACAATAAAGAACTTGCAAGGAATTGCCAAAGCCAGCGGTTATCTTGTTATCACCATGGCTTTCTCATAGACAGCCAGCACTTTAAGCCACATATCAATAACAAGAAGGCTTGTATGCAGCTTATATAAGAGGGGAAAGGTGTCTTGTTTTTCCCTTTTCCTTTCTTTTATTTACTTCCCCTCTAAGATAACAGGCCAGTAACTGTTGATTCACAGGAAAGAAGAGGGCTTTGTGATGAGGGAATAGGATTAAGGTGTCTTCTTGTTAATTTTGATACTCCTTGAGATACGTATTGAATTGAAGGAACAGGACATGGGTGTCCTTTCTGAGGAGCAGGCAGAATGGCTGTGTCTCGGTGTGCGTGTGTGTGTGTGCGAATACCTGCTCTCCGGCCAAAGAAAAAGAGAGCAGAAGAAATCCATGTGTGTGCTCACACTTGACTGTAACATGCTTCTGGCTTTATTTCAAATCTAGATAACACCGTGGGTTTGAAAGTTTGACCCACACGTACATTATACTTAGGGAAAATAGTTTAAAGCAGACAAACAAAACAAAACACAAAACCACTGACAAAGGAAGAGGGAAATGAGGCAAAAACTGTGACTAGTGAAGAGTAAAAAACACTCAGTGCTGAATAAGGGAGCTGAAAGGAAGAGGTTGAAAAAGTTGCACAAAAAAGAACTATAACAAGTGCTGTCATGGATGATTAGGAGGGTTTGAACCTGTCACCTTCAGCAACCAGGGCACTGCCCTTTCTCACTTGACCTGAGGGGATAATGCTGTTAGCTGAGGCTAGGAAGGGCAGGTGATGAGTCGCTGTTCAAATACAAAGCAAAGATGTCCTTTCGCTCCAGATAATTAAACCAAAAACATAAGCAAACAAAGCCTGAAGTTCTGGAATAGCCTGGCAAAGTCCTGAAAATCCCTTAAGAAATGTTTCTAGACCTTCTAATTTCCACAGCATTCACCCGTCCTTATGAAATGCCATCATCTTGGGGATATTCTGTTCCCAGGTGTCTGTTTAAAAAATACAGCTCTAGACACAACCAAGCTAACGCATGCACCCACAGCCACATCCCAAAGAGTCCCATGATATTTTACAGAACACTGAAATCATACAGAAATTCCTGCACGAGGTTGCTAAAATGCAGCCATTTCTGGGAGGTAACACAGAAGCTGTTTAACCATGCACTGCTCAACCGTACAAGAAATTAAAAACGATGGAGGAAGGTGAATTCCCTGCTGAAAGGAATGGGGCAACCCATTTACAGTTTTTCCTTTACCCATTTTGTGCACAATTTAGTCACTTCCTATGAACGTTCAGACACTTGTGTTTTACAGCCATAAGCGTTCAAAAAAAGCAAGTTTCCAAGGTGTATATGTAAGCATTAAAGGAAGCTGAATGCTACATTTGCACACAGATTTTGTCTGCTTATTCAATCAATCAGGAACATGAAACACCACCACACAATTTCACTGATCAGTCACAACTCACCAACACAGCCCGAAGAGCGAATATGCATAGATAACAATCCAAATATTCAAAAAGGGAGAGAAAATGTATCTTACAGTTTAGAATAATTACCAAGGGTGAATTAACAATTAGCCAGTCATTAATATAAACATTTTGGGATGAGGTATCACACCAACCAGCCAAGAATATATTTAGCCTAGAAATTAGAAAAAGGTTTTCTACCATAAACAGTGTAAAGTCCTAGGCCAGGATCCCAGCTGGGAAAGTAAGGAGCAGGAAACCAGGACAGGTTCAAGATGGAATTTGATAAATTTATGCAGTAATGAGGGAAGGATCAAGCTTGCTGACACAGGAATGTCTTTCATTATCATGGGCTTTTCTTTTTGATTTTACTTCTGATTTTATGCCGTTGCTATCAAAGCAAGGGTTTCTCCTGCAATACTGTTACCGGCCACTGAGTCAAGCTCCAAAGCTTGGCTTGGAAAATTCTTAGGTTTTGACTTTTTCTTCATTTGAAAATAAATGTTTTTCAAGCTTTGCTACAAACACTGGTAGATGGAAACTTATGTTACAGTTAATTACTTTTAAGGTGAATTAGCACAGATTCACGTGACTCCAAAGGCAGGAGCTGTAGGAAACAGATTAGCAAATGTTGTTGTTGCTGTTGTTGTTGTTGTTGTTGTTGTTGTTGTTGTTGTTGTTTTTAATGATAAAAATATTGTGAGAACTGGCAGATCTGCTCAGGAGTGTCAGTTTTCAAAATCAGTTTCCAAAAACCTGGACAAAGATGTTTTGATTATCTCTTCATCTGTTCATGATACTTAGTTCTCTCATTTGAAAGTCAAATAAGCTGATGCCATTTGAAATGAGAGACTCTGCCTGACGCATGTGAATGGGAGTCAAGGATTTCTGTGCAGAGTGGTTCAGAAAACTGCCAATTTGTGTGTGTGTGTGCGTGCAAAAGTAGTCACCACCCACTTGATAAAGCCACCGAGTTTGAATCAGGGACCTCTGGAGCGGTGGTCTCATGCTCTGCAGCTTGTCTTGAAAAGCTGGCAAATGCCAGCTGGAGGCTTTAAAAACTCCTATCTTCTCAGAGCCAGAAAGGACGGGGCTCATAACACATGAGTTTTGAATGCTTTTAATTTCTTGCGCACATTTTGGGGAGGGACAGGGAAAAGTCCTGAGGAGGGGAAGGATTCAACAAGAAACTAAAATGTACAAATTATTTTTTTCCATCTTCTGGCAAACATTTTGATTATTATTTTCCATAAAGAAGGATAACATTTGAAAATGCAAATGCATTACTCTTTTAGTTGAAAGCTGTTTTTTTTTTTTATGAACTCCCCTCCCCTGGCATTACATCAACACCCAGACAACTTCAACTTATATAAAACAGCAACACCAAAGGCATATGTTTCATAGTGCTAATTTTGGCTGAAAATCCTGTTTTCATACACACACATGCACAGTTTCAGTCAATGCTTTTGCCAGTGCTGCTCCTGTATTTCTATCTCAGCACCAGCATTGTCTTTTTATACCTCAATTTCCCTACAATGAACATGTTAATCTCCCCCCCCAGCTATTCTGAGGTTTAGATCTATTAATCATTTTAAACTGCTTTAAAGACGAGGAGCATTACAGAAGCAGAGGGGCAATCCTGAACCCTGAATCTTTATATCCATTAACTTTGGGGTCTGGATCTGAATTTTAAAGTGTGGGGATTACTGTAGCAGATGTAAGTAACATTTAAAATCCAAAGATTGAGATTTCTGGTGGAGAACTAACCTAATGATCAATACAGTTCAAAACCAGATAGACAGAATCAGTGGTAATTCCTAGTCTAAAGCTTTGTAACACCTTAAAAAAAAGCGGAGACATTAAAAGGAAAAAAAAGAAATGCCGTTGTGATGTGCACAGGAACTGCCTCCAAGCAGAATGCAGCTCTAAGACTTCTCTGTGTGCACGATTATTCCTGGCTGGGAGAAAAGCCCCATTAAAAATCACTTCTGCTCCCTCCCCTGGTTACGGGACACCATCCTGAAGAGAAATCGTTGACAAGCCTGCCTTTCTCTGAAAGGGTTAGCCAAACAAATTGTCTTTCTCAACAGAGCTCCTCTCCTCGTTTCTGCCCTTTTGTCTTTCTCTCTTCTTATTATAGTTAGGAGTGAACATTTTGGCTTGTTAATTAAAAATAGTAATAGCTGCAAAAGAAGAGGAGGGGTAAGGTGGGGGAAGCTGATGGGGGAAGTTAACTGCAGCCCTAATTAATAGAATTACTCTCAGTTGAAAGCCAGTCTGATGAGGACTGTTGTCCTTGAATAAATACTCTCTCCGTATGCATGTATGTGTGTGTCAGTACATAAATATATATATAATGTATATATATGTATATGTAAACATAGCTGCTCTGTTGCTTTGCAGCCAGTAGTGTCCTTTCATGGGAAAACAAAATATATGTGACAAACCATCTCAAAAACACAAAGTTCCATGAACATATTTCTTTTCTCATAGCTATTCAGACAAGGTGGAGAGTGGCCCTGAAATTAATGTCTCATCCAACGGACAAAGGCAGAACTAAGCTAATTGGATTCCCATCTGTTCCAAACATAGTCTCAACATCACACAGTAATAATAAATAATATGGTAATCATGGCTAACAATTAATCTTTTAGTTTAGATTTTTACAGGATGCTGGAGGTATCCTGATTTCACACAAATATAGATTGCTGTCAGGAAGTATCCTCTGGACAAAGAGCAAAAATCATAGTCTGACCATGCATAATCATTTCAGATCTTTCGGGAAAATTTCATGAGAGCAGTGGCTGTCTATTCTGAATGCCTCCTACCGCCAAATACTAACTGGAACTTAATAGAATCTAATTTTTATCTAAATCTAAAACAAATGCAAACTGAACTGTCAAATGGCTGTTTAAAGCAATGTGCACTTTTTGTGTAAAAAATTTCCTGGGATGAGGAAGAGCTGAGTAAACCTTTTCCCTTTCACTTGTGGAGACAAACAGCGCATCTACCCCCCTCCGGCTCACTTTTCTGACGCCTCACAGAAGAAGGGGAGGAAGAATAATCCTCTGTGCTATCCCTGCCTGCAGTGGATATGAGGAGCCAGAGGACCTTGTTTATCTGTCAGTTTGAGGCGCTGGGCAGTTTTGAGAACACAGGAGCAACCCTTGTGGGTCTCAGGCTTTCTAAACTAGCATCCTGTCTCCTGCAAAGACCATAAACAGATGCCTAGGGAAGAGTGGAAACAAGGCAAACACACAAGGTACTTCCTCAAGATCCTCTCAAGTTGAAATTACTATTAGTTCAACGGTTTTCTCTACACTGATGTGTTTTTTTATCTATTTAGAAACCCTCTTTTTTTTTTTTTCCATGAACTTGTGAGTGTCCCCATGTAACACGTAAACTTTTAACATCCTCAGCATCTGGTGGCAATGAGATCCATAACTCCACCACTTGCTACATGAAGAGTCACTTTGTGGTCTTTGTTTCAGCTTGGTTCCTTAGAAGCATCTTTTCATGTCCCCTAGTTTTTATTCTTGCTGAAGTCAACAGAGCTACAGAAGAGAAGCAGAGCTAAGCCATGAAGTTGTTACTCCACACTGATGTGAGCTCTTAAACATCTGTTACATCCCAAATCAGAAATAGCCACCCTTTAGAGGTGAGAGAAATGCTCTCTATATGGCTATAGCTGTAAACAGATGGATAGATATAAGGTGATGTATGGAGCTGGAACAACCAGTTAGTAAAGTTTATAAAGTACTTTGGGGGTCCATCTGGATAGAAGGTACTATATAAATGTAAGGCTGTTATCAGTGCCTCCTAACAGCACCCGACTATCAGCACTTTTTGGATGGACAGTTAAAAAAAACACATAAAATATATTCCTTGGCAGATATTTCACCCAGACTCTTTTACTTGCAATAGCAGAGGTCTGGGCTTTCATTTGTACAGCACATTCCCATTTGCAGTCACAGGGAAAAATCTGCAGTAGCTCAGCTCATGAAGTTGCTGGATTTGTTATATTTGAACAATGAGGCTTCACAGCACAGCCTTGAAATAAATGAGTGGTTTGGGAATTTGGTAGTGGCAGGTCTCTTGCTGCAGTAGGCACAGGATAACTAAAGGGATACTGATGGGAGAGGCAGAGGGTTTTTTTCTCCGTTGTGGGTGCTGCCCAGATTAAATTCAAGTTGGCAATGACTGAAAAAATAGATTGCCTTTCTGGTGGCAAGGGATGCCACGTGTGAATGGAGATGGCTGGACATCAGCAGAAGCTGTATAAAGTGCCCGCTTTCCTTGTGCTCTTACTGACAGTCTCTGGAAGTATGGCTAGGGGAACTGGAGAAAGAGATCCAGTTTCCAGGAAACTGGGAAGATTGTTCCTGGATACGACTTGGAGGACAACAAAAGGATCCCAAGTATCACAGAATCACAGAATCGCTGAGGTTGGAAGGGACCTCTGGAGATCATCTAGTCCAACCCCCCTGCTCAAGCAGGGTCACCTAGAGCACATTGCACAGGATTGCATCCAGGTGGGTTTTGAATATCTCCAGAGAAGGAGACTCCACAACCTCTCTGGGCAACCTGTTCCAGTGCTCTGTCACTCTCACAGTGAAAAAGTATTTCCTCATGTTCAGATGGAATTGTCTGTGTTTCAGTTTGTGCCCGTTGCCTCGCGTGAGTATCTCTCAAAAGATCCTCCACAAGGCTGGGACTGCCTTGTATCTGATAGCATTTCTTTGGCTGAGGAAGTCTGGGGTGGGGGAGCATCCTGGAGGAAGCCTGTCCTCCCACCCCTCTGCTGTGCCTGTCCACTTGGGGTCTTAATCATGGTTTTGTATGACATCAGGGGGTATTTTCACAGAAATTTAGAGCTTGAGCTCTATTTTTTTCATGAGACAGATTTGGTGTCTATGAAGGTCTTTTTTTTGTTTGTTTGTTTCTTTTTTTTTTTTAAATCATGAAAGCCCAAAAGATTTCAGTTTGGAGATGCTGCCAGCGGAGGTGCATTTTAATTTCCTAATGCTGCCATTCTCTGCTGAGGGATGGCTTCCCCAGATGTACTAAAACTCCCAGGATAGTTTGTAGGTAAAAGTTCCCATGATGGACTATCTTTTCCACTAAGACTAGAGACTATTATATGTACCATACCCATGTAATGTAATTTAGGATTATGGCTGGTGGAAGAAGATGTGAGCACGAGTTACCCAAATTGCTATTCACAGCATGGATGCCTTTTCAAAGATAAATATTTATTTATGCATTCACTTATTATTTGTCCATGGAATCAAAACATTCCATGGACAATTTTAAAGGACCTCATATAATTATTTTTGTCAACATTTTTTTTATGGGGAAAGGGAGCATTTTCAAGTTGGTTTTAAATGGAATTGTTTACATTTTTGCTACAGAGCTAATTTCTCTTATTTGTGTTGCTACTGATGTGGCATTTAAATCCTTGTTAAGAGCTAATATTGGAATAAGCTGTTTATTATTTGAGTTTAATTCCAAGTTGCAGTAGACTGGAGGACTGATGACAGAACTGGCCTTTAGTTATAAAACCATCTTCTTGGGCTTTAGGATCAGTCCACTCAAATCTTCATTTCTTTTTCAAAACTTCGAAACTATCATTAACTGTCAAGGTGATGATGGTCAACCAAGATGAAAATGGTAACTTTGGCAGGGAACTCTGCCAGAAGAGACCATCATGAACTCATCTTTTGACTTCTAAAAATCTGCCTGTCTGCCATTCATTAGCCATGATTGAGGGATGGAGAGGGGAAAACTAGAAATATAACTATTCTGATGATAGGAGAGCTACACAGTCCTCTTACACCAACCCTGACATTTCTAAAGGTTTTTACATTTGTCAGCTAGGAGATTTGATTACAGTCAAATAGATGGATGAGCAGACAAATTTCAAATGTGGTTAGTCACATACTACCAAAGACAAACGTACTCTAAGTAATAAAACATGAAGGGGGTAATACGCCTGACGGCCCAGTGCTCACAGGTACAGAACCAGAGTAGGAACCTCACATCACGTGATCATTTATAAAACACCCATAACCATAGTAGTATTTAGGTGCTGAGTAAAGGTACTGGTAAATGCAACATAAGGGAGCTTGTACGCCCAGGAGGTTACACATACCACAGGAACTGTAAAGTGGCAGACTATATACAGGATATATACTGTATGAATAATTGCCTCCAAGGAGGACTAGGACAAAGAGATGGAAGAGGACGTCAAGGTCAAATTATTAGTATTTTTTGACTACAGCAGCCAGACGGCTCTCAAATGGTTGATTTGAACAGCTTTAATAGAACAATGTCATTAAAACCCAACAGTCAGTGCTCAGGGAACAACATTGCTGAGTCGCTACCAATGTCTTGGCAGGTGAATATGAAGGTTCACGCCGTTAATGACTAGCATTTATAATGACTGTTTTATTCTGTTTCAGCAAATGCTGCATTTCCAGAGGAGCCCCAGGATAAGGATGGGGAATTGAATCAACATGCATTTTGGGCTCATACAAGCCAGCAGCCTTTAGCTTAGTCATAGGAGGATTGAGCAGAGACCTCTTTCTACTTTATCACTAGCCAGCTCCTGACATTGCTAGTTCAATGACTTTCACACCTGTGGCTATTAGTCTCATTAATACTAGGCATTTGCGTCCTGAAATGGGTTCTGGACCACCATTTGTAAAGTTACAATTGCCTGTTCACCACCAGCATCATAACCTAGGTCTCAGATTCAACTGAGATCTTAAGCACATGCTTAATTTCAAACACAGGCATGTTCAACTCAGCATGGCAGGAGCTGTTCAACCTGCAGGATGGGGCAGGGATGCAGCAGATGGGAAATTGGCACAGCGGGGACTGACACAGCATGGCTAGCTATGTGTTTTTTTGGTTATTTATACCTGTAGGGATGAGTGGGAAGGGAGGGAGAAGGGGAAAAGCAGGCATAGAAACAGCAGAAGGAGGAAAGCAATGAAGTCAACAAATTACATGTCGAAGCAGAGTGACTGACAAAAGTTCACTAAAGAGACAGATTCCCCAGTCAAGTGCAGGTCTTTTTGTGTGTGTGTGTGTGTGTGTGTGTGTGCGCGCTCTATTCAAATAGCAAAAGGGATGTTTGCTAATGGGCACACAGAGGTTTAGTCACTGGAGGGAGACACCAGGCCAGGGAAGGACATGGGCATGACAGCGTTCTGCCAAAGCTGGCTGAAATGCATGGAGTAGACCCTGTTCACAAACTGTGGAACGAGTACTGCTAGTGATAAGTGAGCTACTCAAACCAGTACATGAACACCTCCCATGCATTTGACTGTGCAAGGAACAGCTTGTGCCACAACTACCACCACCAGCTTTCCTAAGTCTAGGGGACAAAAAAGCCTTCATCACCCAGTCACTTGGGAATGGATGCTGACCTTGTATCATGTAAAGGCATGCTCCCTAATTCAGCAAGTGTGGGCTGAATGTTGCGATATCATCATCGCTAGTTTAACTAGTTTCAGAATCAAAGGACACATCTTACTCTTCCCCATTGAAAGCAGGGATTAGAAGTGCTAAAGTTAATTTGGACAAGTAGGGAGGACTTCTCTCTCAGCGTTAAGAAGCCTTAAGAGGCAAACATTGATGAAAAGTCACCCAAATAGACAACAGGTGGGAGAAGGAGGAAGAGCAGCGCGGGGAATACAATAGGCCTCTTCACAGTCATATCATCCATCAGGGTGAAGAAAGGAACTGAACCAAAGACACTGGTCCACAAGTTAGTGATCTCTCTGTTAGATCAGGGTGGGCCTCTTTGAGACACCCATGCCAGGAACTTGTTTGCGAGGTACTTCACTGCTGATACCAAGAAACCTCGAGAGAAGGCTACATACACTTCAGGGAGCCCTGCCAGTGCCTAATCTCTGCGTGAAACCAGCTCTGGTAAAGAGCAACACTGGTGGCCAAAAATGCTGCCCTGATTTTCAAGCAGACTACAAGCTAATCCCCAGGATCATGATTAACATGTTTATTTTACTCAGTTAAACAGATTCTAATGTCCTGGGCTGGGTGTAAGCATTGCTAAGAACACAGTAACTAAGCTGCCAGCTTTGGGTTGCCCTTGGTGATCTAGATGACCACCTCTGACTCTATAATAACCCTGAGCTTCTAGAGACTGGAGAGATGTTTTTCTTTCCTTTTTATTTGTTTGTTTGTTTTATTTTTCAGACCTGGAAGCTGGTCTGATCTGTCATTGAACATTCTTCCCAAATATCAGACCACTGTTCTCTTTAATTAGTCACTTATTGACCTGGATTTAGGCAATATATTTTCTCTTTCTTTGCTCATCTAAACAAATTGTCACAGCCCTGGCAAAAATCTTTCTTGGTCTCAGTGAGTAGCAGAAGACAAGGAATTGAGAGGGATAGAAAAAATAGCTTTCCTCCACTTGCCCTGATGCTGTCAGGTTCTGCAGTCCAGGTTTCCCATAAGACAGGAAATGAAAGGAGCTTGGGCTCTTGGCTATTTGTTTGCTTTCACTCTCAGAAGAACAATTAAGTCACATAGCTTTGAATAATAAATGGTTCACTTAATAGCCACTAATAAGAAGACATTCTTGCAACCAACACCAGACCTTTCCTGACTGAGAGCCAGGATATTTGCTCTTATATGACTCAAGCCTGTGATGGCAGGAGAGATGATAACGCATGAATCGGCTTTCAGGACAAACCACCCAGCAGAGTGATATCAGGAGACCAGACCTCAGCTACAGAGCATGAAATACAGAACAGGAAATTTTCTACTGTGCTTTTTGCAAAGCTCCATCCTGCCACTGATATAGTCCAGATCCCTCAGAAGCTTTTCTCGCCCTCTGGAAAGCTTCCCACAACCAGGCATTGGGATGTGCCACACATGAGCAGTCACCAATTGCATCACAGGAAATTTGAGCTTAATTCAAATTACACAGGCAGTACCAGGTCCTTTGTTTTTATCTTCAAAGATCTAGGCAACCCAGTATCTCTGCCTTTTCACCACATCTGGTACTCACTGATGTCCTTTGTGGTCCCTAATGCTGTGCTTTGCATTGCCCTCTCTTGTGCTGTACCTTCCACTTGGAAAAGTTGTCCATTTTCCATCCACCTCTGGGCTCTATGTGTTTATCGAGCCCCAACACATCAATAGGTGAGTGACTCAAGGGTTACAGGTTCAAGGAATGACACAGATAGAATTAATCCTGCCTTGGGGCTTGAAGATAGGTTAGATGACCTTTGGCTCCATGTTTTATGATTTCATGCCTTATCCTCCCAAATAGAACTAAATGAATATGTTCCCAATAAACAGAAAAGTCAATTGAAAAACAAGTTTTAAGAGCTTTTGAAATACAGAAAACTGATGGAATTTTTTGCATGTTACAAAATGGCATGTTTTTTTCTTTTAAACAGAGAAGAAAGGTGGACTAATTCAGAAAGACCATTTCATTGAAACTCAGGAAAACTTGGCAGTATTTCTGGCTCTGCTTCTCTCTTAGTATGTTTTTTTTAGAAAAGTTCTTGGTCTCTCTTTCCCTCTGCTTCCTCTGGACCATCGTGTTTCTTTAGATGTTAGAGTTTCCAGATCAGGGAGTACACTGCATATATACACACAGCTCCGTATTTTGGAACCCAAAAGAATCACTGAAATACATATTTAGGGACCAAACTCTATGGTGGTTTAACAGAGAAATCGCACAAGAAGGCTAGTCCAGTAAAAGACATGGCTTCAGTTCCCACTCTACACTGATTTTTTGTGTGATTGCAGGCAAAAATCTGGGCCTTAGTCTATAGCATCACAGTACAATGGCGCTGGAGCACCATCATGATTGTCTACACTGTCTACGTGTTAGTGTACACTCTGAGTCTGATCAGGGGCAAGCCATGTGTCTCTGCAGGCAGAGAAACTCCTGCATGGACCAGAAAACTGGCTCATACTGGTGATCCGCTTACCTGGATACAACTGGTTCAAGCCTGTAGACTGAGACCTTGAGTCCAAACTCGAGTCCAGAAGTCCAAGACTGTTCAGCAGGGGCAACAGTCCTGTACCATGCAATGCTGCTAAGGGGCTGAATACATTCAAACTGTAGTGGGTTGACCCTAAAGTAATCAATCAGTTAAATGAATACCCGGGTAGGTAGGTTTTCATCAATCTGGGATTTGGCTTGGAGAACAAATAGTCATTGAAAACATCTAGACAAGCCTGGAAGAGTGCAGCTGTTAGCACTGCATACTATGTTATCACCACATATTTAGATTGTTATTAAGTGAACTTTAAGTAAGGCATTCTCCATTTGTCATTTTCCCCCTGGTGAATTCAGCTACCAACATTGATTTCTTCTTTTTAATCAGAAAACTTGGCTATTAACTTTTCAAAACTTATTAATCTGTTTTCACTCCATTCGTAGCAGCTTCCCCCCACCTTCTACTTAGCTTGTTAAAACTCAGAGTTGATTAAATATGACACAACAGTAAAATATTACATAAGCGCACGAGCAAATTTTTATTTCATTATTGGCACAAAGTGAGTCATCTTGAATATGACACTGACTTTGGCTCCATTTTCTCTCACTTTTTTGCTCTAGTTTTATATTTAATCACAGCTTTTTTTCCCCCTCTTCGCACATATGATTTTGTTTTTCAAATCCACAGCAGAACGATCCAACTTTGTTCTTATGCTATTAATTAACACCACGCTCTAGCTTCCAACATACTTAAATGATGAATAAGGTTAAATTCCAGACAACGTTCTGTACATTGCCATCAATTAACAATTTTCGAGGCAGTGCTTCATTAATAAACATTGATCAGCAGAGCCCTTGTGTGGAGAGCATTGGAGCTGAGAATTTGTACCAGAGCTTCTTTAGTATGTGTGCCGGAGTGTGTGGTGTGTGTGAGCGTGTGCATGAGTGTGTATGTGTGTGTGTGTGAAAAAAAAAAAATCAATGCAATATCCTAGGAAACTCATCAGCACATCATCTCCTTAAAGGTTAATTAAGAATTTGAGGAAGAACAGAGGGGCTGAAGCAGAGGTGATGGACATCCGTGTCTCTCCAGATCATTAAGTACTAATTAGGTTTGGAAAGTCTATTGAGCTTCCTTGGTCTCATCAAGCCATGTGATGGTCCCTGGATACCTCAGTGTGAAATGCCATCAGCACTATATCTCTCTTTATGAACAGGATGCACTTCAGTCTCAGGTGTGTCTGCTATCTCTCACTCTGTATGTGTCTATGTTTCTTTTGGTGTGCCTCTTATTTTATATACTTCATAAAAACTGTATGGAGGATACTGACTGTTTCAGAATGATATGTAATGCAGCGTTTTTGCTGGCAGACTGAAGAAGGGAAAAAAGGGGGAAAAGGCATGAAAAGTTCCCATAAGATGTAAAATGAGAATGAACAGGCAAAAAACTGACAAGTCCATATGGACCCCCTTGCTGTGCTGGAAATTCATTTAGGGAAGTCTTCCATACTGGCTTCCCATTGCTTATGATCTCTGAGCTCAAGATGGAGATGGGGTAACAGGGGAGCTCCACAGCAATTGCTATCAGAGCATGACTGCCACCATGCAGCTTCAAAGAGACCATAGTAGAGATTCATTAACTATCTTAAACACTTTAAAAAAGAATCCTAGCATAGTCAGATTCAGAACAAGTGGTGACTGTTTTTTTAGAGATGGCTTCCATGGAAGGTCAGATGTTGCTTTTAATTTAATCTGACACTCCAGTATCTCCCAGTCTGCAAGTTTTACAGGTACAGACTTTGCTCAGGATGTTACCTCTCAGTTGAACTGGAAATACAAATTTAGATGCCCAGCTATGGGCAAGGACCTAACAAGCAATCCAGTCAGTGCCTGGAAGGAACCTTTGAAGTTCCCAGCCCAGGGACTGAGTCAGCTCCTAGTGCTAATGGGGAGGGTAATTCAAACCAGATGCCGGCAAGTTCTGCTAGCAGCCAGCCTTGACTGGACTACTAGAAAAAAAAGCATAGCAGCTACTGTTGTGAGGGTTCCCTGAACTGGGATAACTCAATAATGTTTGTTAATTCTAGCTTTTAGGCAGCCTGAAGCTACCAGGTAGCATTTCAGCACTGTCAATTCAAACGGGTCCATAATCAGAAAGGAAATCTGCAAGAGGTGTTTTCCCTATATACAAAGAGCTACCCCACACCTAGTCACGCATCTGCTCCCTTTTTCAGAATAGAGAGAAGAATGATGCACCTTCGGATGTTAGCGGAAGTTTAACAAAATGATATTAGAAAGGGTTCGCCTCTGAGCTGGCATTTTCAAGGAACACCCAATATAAGGGAGCATGTTGTCACTGGAGAGAGTTGCCATTGCCTTTTTGAGCCCCATTTCACCCTGACTTTGATTGCACTCGATGGAATGGAAGTTAATGGTTCACTGGCTCAGACTGCCACCCTAACGATACTGTGCTATTAACATTTTGGTTATTAAGAGCAAGTCCAGTTGCATTAGCAAGACCACAGGGGTGAAGGGAGGAGTCTGGAAACCACTAGGACACAGGCTCATTTGGGTGCTACTGGAAGTAAAATCAACAGCTGCCCACTGCCACCACTACTGCCACCTAATTGTCAGCTGGAGATGGCTGAATTGAAAAGCTGCTGATAATGCTGCAGCCTGCATGCCTGCTCCAGAATATCAAGGACCCCTTGACAAACCCACCGCAATGCCTGGAGCACTTCATCTGCAGGCGACTTGCTCTCTGCAATATGGAGAGGATTGCCACTAATCCTGGCGCATTACTGTTCACTTGACAGAAGTCGCCTGAAAGAACTTGCGTCTGTTCTTGTCCTGATTTGCTGTCGGTACTTATTAAGAGCACTGTGTTTAAAATGGCACACAATGTAGCCTGCAGATAACATCTTAAGCTTCCCGTCCATACCAACAAAAAAACAAGCAACCCTCCCGAGAAAATCTCCTCCAAACATTGTCACTCCCCACTTTGGTCAGCCATGTAGCCACTACTGCTTCCTCCTCAAGAGGTCACTGAGAGAGCAGCGGTGGTAGCAAGAGGCACCTTGTCTCTGGTTTTACAAATACCCATTCCTGAGCTGCTGTAAAATAATTTCTAAAACTGAGCTGAAGTTTAAAGCCACATGCTGACCTAAAACCAAATATTAGCAACCCAAAACAGCTATATTTTCATGACTTCAGTAGAGAATAGAGTGGGAGAGACAGCATCTGTGGTCATCTATTGACCAACAAAACTTTTGTGTTTCTCCCCTTTCTGACGTAGCTGAACATTAACCTCCAGGAACATAAAGATTTTGTAGCTTCTCTGACCATTTAATCTTAACCATTTTCCTTAGAAGTAAACAAGACTCACTGTTGAGGGATAAATATGGTGATGGTTATATGGTGTGGACATTTATTTACCAAGAGGTAGAATGAAACTATTCACCACCAGACTTGCTGTGCTAATGTTTGTCTCAATGGCACTGACTTGCCAAACCAGCTAGATCTACACAGTTTAAGGAAGAAACAAGTTTCATAAAATCTTGTTTGATTTCTCATATGATAAAGACCATAAAACTCTCCCAGTAAGTCCTGCTCTGATTCTGGGCATATTTTCAGAAACCAATGGCTCTGCAACTTGAATTTTACAGTTTCCAATATAAGTCATACAGTATTGCCAGCTGGGGTGATTATAACTGTTTCTCCTAGGTTTTGATACCTCTTGGTTTCAATATCATCAGAGACCAAGAATCACTATCAGTTTGAGTAACAGAAGACAGTTCTCAAACATATTGACAGAGAGAATCTGCTCTTTCTTCTCCCCTTTCCTAAAAGTGTGGTTCTTCTGTCAAGTCAACTCAAAACTATCATACAGCAAAAATGTGACTGAGGGAGGAGATAGACAACCAGACTTTTTATTAAAGAAGATATTAGAAAACCTAAATGAAATCCCTTTGTGCTTCCTTTACTGGTCCTTGAAGGTTTTCTCTTTCTATTTTCAGAAACAAAAGCTGAGCTGAACTTTTGAGACCTATCAGGTCCTTACAGACTTACTTCTTCTCTTGAATGGAGGTTACACTCAAGAAATTAGCATCAAACAGACTTTCTCTTGTTCTTTTTTGCTCCCAGCATATTTGGTTTCTTGAGAAATTTCATTATTTGTGTGCGTGAAGGATGTGTGGAACTGAGTGAAGGGGACTGAGCCTGTGAGTGAGCCTGCATTGGGCAACTTTTTGCATGTGTAGTGGAGAAACTGCATCCAAACAATGTGTCTGGTAGATAACAGCTGGTCTTTATGCGTGAAGTATTTGGGATGATGAATGTATATAGGGGGTGGATAATGACAGACAGGTTTGTGTGCATGCGTGAGGGTATGCAGATGTAAGTAGTCTGGCATATTTTTAGCCATTTTATATACATATGTGTGTGTGTACACATATCTGTGGAGGGGGCATTTATGTGTGAAGAAGAAAAACTGTCATTTCTGGTCTAGATGTTTGTGTACTTTAGGCAGTGAGGAGACAGAGTGGTGTGAGTTAAGGAAGAAGGTATATATTATAGGAACACTCCTAGACAGCAGAAGAAGTTAATTTAAAGTGTAACTCTACTGATCTCAGTAATGTAACCCAGTGGAATATGTGTCTCTGTCTTTAGAACAAAGGACGGGTTTACAGAGCAAGGGCCCCATACATCAGCCTCTTCCATGCAGCACTGTAACATTTGTCTGGGACAAGCAACATTAGGTATGGCAGAGAGTAACAGCACTTTCAAATGAGGGACAGATGGCTGTCCAACACTGACACCGCAGGTGTCCAAGACTTTTAATTCCAGTTTCGTTCAGCGGACCTTTTGCTCCTTAGTCCCTTGCTACTGCTGTCAAACTTTTCCAGAAGCAAGAAAGAGTGTGGGGACAGTGTGATAGAGTTACAGAAGGTGACAGAGACATTTGTTAATCCATCAGGGAAATTAGTGCGTCAGACAACACTCCGCTTCACAAACTAGACCTCTGGGAAACAGATGTGTGTGCTGGGTGTGGGTGTGTGCGTGTGCATGTGCATGTGTAGGGGCTGTGGTGGAAAGCTGTGGATGCAGGGGAGGGAGAATCAGAAGAGGCCTGGCTCATGAACTTTAGAGTGGAAAATGGGGAAAACGAAACCAGATCCTGACAGGATCTAACAGGGTGTCCAAAAGAGCAAGACACAATGTATGACCTAGACCAGCCTCCTACCAATTTCTTTTGAAAACCTCAGCTCAGAGAGGGATACAAGCTCTTCAGCATCACAGAGCCTCATCTATCAACATCCTTGTGGGCACCAGTGGGATGAGATGTAGAAGAACAGAGGAAGACTGCCTTTTCCTTTTATCTCTTTATCTATTCCTGCAAACAGTGCAGTGCTTGGGGGCTTTAAACATTGAATGTTAAAGCTAGGAATGTCCCGACCAGCACAAAGCAAAGTCCTTGTAAGCCTGGCTCTGGCCTGGATAGTAGAAGCTGCACTGTATTATTTTTTTGCACTGGTCACCTTTCATCGTGATGGTCCTTTTGAAACTCAAAAAAGCTACCTGCAACTGAGTGTGTTGAGAGCCCCCTGTGATGACAGTTACACTTCACCTTCCCTGACATAAGGCCAGGAACAGAATCATCATAAATAACATTTCCTATCTGATGGTCCTAGGCAGCAAATATTGGTAGGCACCATGTAATCCCAGTGGAGTTACTCAGAGCTGGAAAGGGACAGGGAGCTCAGGATCACATTATGGGTTCATAATCTGTATGGCCTATAGATCTAAATCACCTGGCATTTCTCCTTGGAGCCTCATGTGCTGCTCCTACACAGACAGGCTATCAGATCATGAATGTGGAGGAACTGCTAGTAAGCCTTCCTTTGCTTTTGTTATCGCAACACAGAAGAGAGAAAGCAACAGACACAGTAAAGCATTTCAGAGAAAAGCATTTGTCCCACCAGACGTTAGAAAATGGAGGTGAATTTTATAAGAAGATAGAGTTTAGCATATGGCTTTTCAGGTTTGTAAAGTATTCCCTCGTCTATTTTGCCCCTCACAAGAACTTCTATCACTCAAAGTAGTCTCTTTAAAGATCGGTTAAATCTGATTGAAGAAGCTAATTTTGCTGCTATTTCTGTTGGAAATTTCACATTTTCTTTTTCTGAATATGAATGATTTTTTTTTATTTGGTCAAAAAATCTAACCCAGAAGGGAAGTTCCCAATACCTAATAGTAATTTTTTTAATAAAGAGAGAAGAGGAGAGGAACGGAGCAGAGAGAAGAGGAAAAAATCATAAGCTGATACCTAGAAATAGCTTTTGATAATTTTTAAGGACAAATCCCCAGAAAATACTTTTCCAACTTATAGACACTGAGCTTTCTTTAGAAATCAGGAAATAGCAAAAGGATTTCAAAAGCACCTTACGAAAGACAGGTTTGTTTGGAAAGATATTTTTCATAAAAAGAATATTGAAAATGATCACTCTTGACCAGCTTTTGGACTTAGCTCACATTGAATTACAAGCCTTCGATATAAAGTACTTTAACTTTGATGGAACATTATGAATAAGTAAGTAGTTTGCTTTGCTTTCCCTCAGAGAGACTGTATTTCTTCGTCCCGGTTGCTGGGGATGTTAAGTTGTCCTGTTTCTCCAGAAACAGGCAATGCTGGAGGAGCATATCCCCCCCTGCCCCAGCCCCATGCTACTGAAGTGCAAAACACACTTCGAGCATTGTTCAGGGAAACTGCATGTAGCATTTTTAGATCATTTAGGCAGACTTGACACCCACAAATCCATGGGCCCCAATAGGATGCACCCACGAGTGCTGAGGGAGCTGGCGGATGTCATTGCTAAGCCACTCTCCATCATCTTTGAAAGGTCATGGAGAACAGGAGAGGTGCCTGAAGACTGGAAGAAAGCCAGTGTCACCCCAGTCTTCAAAGAGGGCAAGAAGGAGGACCCAGGGAACTACAGGCCAGTCAGCCTCACCTCCATCCCTGGAAAGGTGATGGAGCAGCTCATCCTGGAGGCCATCTCCAAGCATGTGGAGGACAAAAAGGTGATCAGGAGTCGTCAGCATGGCTTCACCAAGGGGAAATCATGCTTAACCAATCTGATAGCCTTCTATGATGGAATGACTGGCTGGGTAGATGAGGGGAGAGCAGTGGATGTTGTCTACCTAGACTTCAGCAAGGCTTTTGACACTGTCTCCCATGACATCCTCATAGACAAGCCTCATCCTCATAGATGAGTGGACAGTGAGGTAGATTGAGAATTGGCTGAATGGCAGAGCTCAGAGGGTTGTGATCAGCAGTGCAGAGTCTAGTTGGGGGCCTGTAACTAGCGGTGTCCCCCAGGGGTCAGTACTGGGTCCAGTCTTGTTCAACTTCTTCATCAATGACCTGGATGAAGGGACAGAGTGCACCCTCAGCAAGTTTGCTGACGATACAAAACTGGGGGGAGTGGCCGATACACCAGAGGGCTGTGCTGCCATTCAGAGAGACCTGGACAGGCTGGAGAGGTGGGCAGAGAGGAACCTCATGAAGTTCAACAAAGGCAAGTGCAGGGTCCTGCACCTGGGGAAGAATAACCCCATGCACCAGTACAGGTTGGGGGTTGACCTGCTGGAAAGCAGCTCTGAAGAGAAGGACCTGGGAGTGCTGGTGGACACCAAGCTAAGCATGAGGCAGCAATGTGCCCTTGTGGCCAAGAAGGCCAATGGTATCCTGGGCTGCATCAGGAAGAGTGTTGCCAGCAGGTCGAGGGAGGTGATCCTCCCCCTCTACTCAGCCCTGGTGAGGCCACATCTGGAGTACTGTGTCCAGTTCTGGGCTCCCCAGTACAAGAGGGATGTGGCCCTACTGGAGCAAGTCCAGCGAAGGGCTACAAAGATGATTAGGGGACTGGAGCATCTCTCTTATGAGGGAAGGCTGAGAGAGCTGGGCCTGTTTAGCTTGGAGAAGAGAAGGCTGAGAGGAGATCTTATCAACGTGTACAAGTATCTGAAGGGAGGGTGTCGAGAGGATGGAGCCAGACTCTTTTCAGTGGTGCCCAGCGACAGGACGCGAGGCAACGGGCACAAACTGAAACACAGATGCTTCCATCTGAACATGAGGAAAAACTTCTTCACTGTGAGGGTGACAGAGCACTGGACCAGGTTGCCCAGTGAGGTGGTGGAGTCTCCTTCTCTGGAGATATTCAAAACCCACCTGGACGCGATCCTGTGCAATGTGCTCTAGGTGACCCTGCTTGAGCAGGGGGGTTGGACTAGATGATCTCCAGAGGTCCCTTCCAACCTCAACCATTCTGTGATTCTGTGATTTTGACAAGTCATGTTCTTTATGTACAGATGAACTAACTCAACTTTATATCATCAGTTTGTCCATGATCTTTGCAAATTTTTAAATTATTTATTGGATGAAAACATTAATGAATTGGTAAACATGAAATTTCAGATGCTTTCTAGTTTTTTTAAAAAAACCTTCCAAGCCTTATCATGTTTGTCTGTCTTTAGCTGAGGTGAATAGAGCAATTCAAATTTTTGTAAATGTACTTTGGTTGGTCTCAGAGAGGTACTCTGCACTGCAGAGGAATGAGTCACATTTTTGCTTTCACTTTTACACTGGGGATACTGCTCCTGCCAGGATCAAGCCATTTACGTGGAGGACAGGTTAGCAGATCTTTCTTTTTCCAGATTGTTGTTCTTCCCTTCCCTTTTTCCTTTCTATCACCCTCCAGGAGCAGCAGAACAGCTCCTGTGGAGCTAGACCTCAGGTTTCTGATTTTGTCTGATGCCTGGAGTAGCAAGAAAAACAAAACTCTGGCAAAACAGAACCTGTTTCCATTCACATCCAAAACAGGAATATGGTCCCTTTGTGCCAGTTGCACCATCATACTACTAGGCCTTATCTTGCCACATTTTTTTTGGTGGAAAGCTGCCTATGCAATCCGCAAGCACTGTTGGAACAGCCCAATTTTACAAGCATAAAGTATTATGATTGCATTGATTTCCATCATAAATCATATTTTCCATCCTCTGTCTCTCTTTCCTTGCACTGACTGAATTAAGCCTTGGTGTTTTCTTTAGCTGCTGCCAGAGCTGAGGCTTGAGATGATATTAGGGTAATGATGATAAATTTTACCCTCAAGCCAAACCATTTCCACATTACAGATAATGTTTTTTTCCAAATAAGTTCTGTTATTGGAATCCAGGACCCACCACATCTGCAGGCTCAGAGGCTGCCTCAACACAGTCTCTTTGCTGTAATGGGTTTATAGATTTGAAAATTTGCTCTAAACAAATAAATGAGAGAAGAGAGGAAAGAATGAATGAAGGAACAGAGAGGGAGAATGAACCAAAAGGAAGAGAGAAAGAAGAGAAGGAAAGGAAGGGGAAAAAAAAGGTGTAGAAAGGGAGAAGAAAAGAGATAAGGGCAAGAAAAAAATAAAATGATGGAAAAAGAAGAGCAAATAAAGAGAAAAATGAGGCGAATGCACACCACAGAGCACATGCAAGCCTCCTGCCAGCTGTGTGTCTGTGTGTGTCTATGAAAGAGCAAAACTGGCATTACAAACAAGCACATGTGCTGCACATACATGCAGATCCACAGCTATGTGTTTCTGAGCCACAGATTCACCCCTGCCTTCTGAAAAGGCCATCCCTTGGCATCACAGTTCAGAGAGGCCCTGGACACAGTAATGCATATTCCTGGAAAATCTCAGCTGTCCCCAGGATAGCTGACACGATGAAACTGAGGTAAAGGCTGACCCAGCCCTGTGAACTATATAGCAGTCTCAGGTGGTTTCTTACTGGGCTAAGGTCAGTCCCGTTTTCTGAATCTACTGCAAAACAGGTCAACTTCCAACTTTCATCTGAGGAAAACTAAGTCTGTGTACACAATCAGGCCTGAAAGACAGTGTCCCATGCTCAGTAGATTATAGATCTTGGGCACAGTTACCTTCAGGACAACAGATGAGGGAGCCCAAATACATAACTTATTTCTTCTGCAGCCAGCATAAACTGTGGCAGTTCACCACGTCACTGTGGCATCTTACAGGGGCTACCCGCCTATCTCCCACTGATGCACTAGCCCTGATTTGGAGCATAGCTCAACAAACCCTATGCTCTCTGTGTGGCTTGCAGCACCTAAGTCTCTCCCTTCATCCCCACACACAGACACTCCCACGGAAAAAACACCTGGACTCCTACTCCATTTTTCTCACAGATTCCCCTGCCAGGTGAGACTTTCTGAGAAAGCTGCTCAGTATCTGTCACCATTTCTGTGTGAAGAGCAGGAGCAGTTTCAGATCTCTAGTTCATCCTGAGCCGTAAAATTGCATCTCATTAGCTTACACTGTGAGGGTGGGGTTCGTCTGAACTAAAGCAGGGGTCTGTGATGTAGTGCTCTCCATCAGAGAGATCCACACCGGGCTCCCTTTAGAGTCAATGGAGACAGTCATTTCTAGCCTGTGATTCACCTCATCTTAAGATGGATGTCTAAGTAAGTTAGATGAATCCCCCATGAGCGCTAAAGGGAGTCTGGAGTGACTTGCTTAGATAAAGCAGCCTACATCTGAGATTAGATGAGTTGAATACTGCTCTACCTGACTTCTTAATGGTCTGGCTGCTTACAAACGGACAACTGACTTGTGCTGTATTTGTGCGGCTTACATAAGCATCCCCAGGGGACTTGAGCTAGCAAATAACAATACCACACAATGAAACAGGTATACTCCTCAGAAGAAGCAAAGAGGTGTTTATCATCAGAAAATTAATTTAATCACAGTGCTGGAGTATGAAATGAAGGTGGAGAAAAGGTGAATCCCACATGGTTTGCTGAAGTCACTCCTTGTTGTGCTCTAAAAGAAGGCATGATCTCACAGATAAAGGCTGACTTAGCATGACAAAACTCTGAGCTAAATTCTCCTGAAAAGGACAGAGCAGAGCCCATGGTTTTAAGCTCCAGAGAGGTGTGGAATCACAGCTCTATGCAGACTTTGTCCTTTGGTCCTGGAGAGGTTGATGGGTCTTCAACCTTTACCCCAATAGCTCTTCACCCTGAACCCACACAAGCAATTCAAAACAATGCGATGAGCTAAGGGGAAATGTCAGACTCACAAGATTGTTATCTGGGCATTTTGGGTCTGCAGAGAAGTTAGGGTAGTCTGGACTTTACTCCCAGTAGAACAGAAGCAAAGCTTGTCATCCTGGCTCTGAGGCAAAGCTACCCCCAAGGTGTCTGGTCTCTGATGCCACAGCTCCAGCAGTAAACTAAATAGGTCAGGGCATGGGCTCAGGCACTAGACTGAGAGCAACCAGCCAGTTTTATTGTTAGCGTGATCCTTGGCATGGTTTTAGTTTATGCCAACCAGTGCTCTCCCAAACAATGCCTTGGTATGGCATGGGGGATAGCGCAGACCAGGAACAGTTCCAGATAAACAGTCTGGACGAGGCCAGTCTGTTTTGGGAGGAAGAGAGTTTAGCCATATGGATGAGAATTGTTCTGTGCCACTTGCCCTCAGGGCCAGAGAACAGGTCCTGGCCTGTTTGACTTAGTTGTGTAGCTCCTGTCTTACTGGTCCTGCCCAGGTAAACCAGCTATCTCCTGCAAATTTTTTTCTCCATGCCTCAGGTTCCAGGCAGAGCAGAGGAACATCTGATATTCCAAGTCACGTTTCTTCCTCCTAACTTTCCCCCATAAAGGCAAAGCTGTGCTGGCTCTGGAGCTGAGAGTTACTGTTCTTCTTAGTCCTAAGCCGGAAGCCCTCACTGCAACAAGCCTGGAAAATGCTGAAATACAACCTGATGCAGATGGTAGGAGCCAGCTCTGATTCTGGCCAATGAATGTACAGCAGGGAGAAGGGAAAAAAATGGACCTGCAGATAGGTAGGCAGGTGGCAGGCAGTTTATTTCATTGGCAGTGCTGGAGTGCCTACTTCACGGGATGCTAAATGCAGTAAGTGGGGAGGAGAACAAATCTAAGAGGGAAGAAGGAGGGGGTGAAGCAGTCAGTGCTCTTCAGGGTAAGGAAAACACCTTCAGAATGCTGCCTTTGCAGTGCCCATGTGTTTATTATTCATATCAGCCCCTAAAGAGGTGCTCTCTGAGGACATGAGTCATCCGGGAAAGCCAGTAGCCCTACCATGTCCCTGCTGAAAGTCTGGGACTGGCACAGACAGTACATCCTGGTCTGACCATGCCAGATATGTCCTTAAAATTGGGACTTAACCATTTTACTGCCAGATATGTCCTTAAAATTGGGGCTTACCTTGCTCACCTGGACAAATCACTAAACAAACCAGGATCACCCCAACTTTATCAGAATGTCTAGCATTGCTACTAGCACCCTAAAATAAAAACTTCCCTGACGCTCTGCTGTTGCAACCAGAACCATCAGAAAACTGTGCTATCCCCTATCATTCCTCAAGGCTAACTGCTTCCCGGTAGTTCTGACTAACCAAATTAGATTTCCACTTTAAATCCATATTCATAGTACCAAGTCCATAACTCTCTGAGAACCTATGCAGCAGGATGCTAACACATAGGGCAGGGCTGAGGAATGTATTTTCTTCTATCCTTTCTGTCCCTCAATAACAAAATCAACAAAGATTTTATAAATGTGAGAATCCTTTCACCTTCAGAAAGCCTCCCTTTTCACCTCACTCAATGCAGGAAAGACTAAACCACTACAGAAACGTAGAATTTAAGTGCAGTAATACACAGCTTATAAAGCACAACTCCTTTCCATGAGCAAGTCATTGGAAACTACCACCATGGGAGGCTACCAAGGTAGACGATGGAGCTAGAAAACTGCATGACAGCTGATACTGTAACTATGCAAACTGAAGCAACCATGAAGCTAATCAGCACTGAGGCTTCAGGGCACAAACCTCTCCACTTGCAGATACCCAGAACAACCACCCTATTGCAGTCAGGAAGAGCCTAGAGCTGAGGGTCCAGAAGCTTCACCTCCTGAGCAGGGCTTCTGTGCAGTTTTCTCTCATCTGCCTCCACAAATGGACCAAAAGGAAAGAAAATTTTTTTGCATTGTCTGATAACTGTAGTAGGAAGGAGTCTGATAGCCTTTCCTGGGTCATCATGGACAAGGTAACTAAGAGGACACAGTCACTATCCCATTTATTAACGATCAGTATTGCTGTCACACCAGGGGGAGGAGGATTACGTAAAGCGCAGAGAACAACCCCATCTTTCACCTTGTGAGGAAGCATTTCTAACCCAGTGCAGTGGAGCATTTATAGTTACTATGGCTGTACCAGACAGCTTCAGTCTGCAGGGCTGTGATGCTAGGCCTGGTTTTGAACGAAAAGGAATACTAAACTAGATTCTGACTATTTCATGGATTTTTTTTTTTTTTTTTTGAAAAGTGCTTTGGTTTATCTTGCATTTAATTTGAAGGATTGAGCAGTTTCCCAATAAATCCCATACTAAGATCTACATGAGAAATACACTTTAAAAAAAAAAACAAACAACCCAACGACAACAACAACAAAACCCTTTCTTCTGCCGCTGCTGATAACACGGCCTATTACTTCCCAGCCTGTGTTTGGTTTCAACACCGTATAATCTCTCAGCTGCAAACAAGAGACCAAGACAGCTCTGACTAGAGCTACCCTATAAATGATTTTGTCCTTGATGTTTGTTCTCGCTGGAGAGGTGCCAAACTCCCTGCCATGTATTTAGGTACAGGTGGTAAATAGGCTTTTTGGCTGGTTCATAGGTAATTCACAGGTAGTTTGCTAGGGAAAGCCAGGTTTGTACCAATGAGAAAACAGAACTGTTAAAACAAAAAAAACAACCAACACCTGTTCTGAGGTTAACGTTTCAGTGTGATGCACATCAATTTTTTTCCAATTTAGACACAGTGGATGACCTTCCTCCAGTGGTACTTTTTATAACAAAGCACTGAACCTGGACCACAAAGCACTGCATCAGCTCATATCATGTTAACATGTCGCACACAGGAAACCACATCTATCCTTTGCCATTGCATTTTCCAAGCACGCAATAGCATTTCTTTCTTCACCTGAACCAACGCTGACACAGGCTGACAGAAGCCTGTAGCTCCTGGGCTGCCCAGAGTGAGTGAGTGAGGACTCTCTATCTAAACTAATGGGTATGAACTGGATATGATTAAATTTAGGCTAGAAGGGGAGAAGGAGATGTGGGAAAGCCTTCCAAAATAGAACAAAGCACGCGAATGATCGGACCAAACGCATATGCCTGCAGCTGAGCCTGTCCCCTTATTCTCAATGGAGTGAATTAGGCACCTCTCATGAATCACCTCATCCTAACAGAGGCATCTAAAATAGCTCAGATGAATCACAATCCAGAAACACCTAGCTCAGATAGAGATATTTACACTGTAGGTTGTTAAAGTTGGTTGAGATGAATACAACCAAACTGTCCCCTGTCCCCTCCAAAAAACCACAACTAACTGGTTTTAAGATGAAACAGGACAGTTGTATGAAGGATATGACTGAATCAGATGATACAAGGAGTCTGCTGCAGGTCAAATGGGACAGTCCTTGCAATAATCAGTTAATGAAAAGCTTTATCCTGATAGAAACTGTTCATCACCACCACTATGAAAACCCAGATACATTCCTTTGAAACTAATGCAGTATTTCTTGATTTATGCTGGGATAGTGCAGGACAGGATCTTTCCTGTTGACTTGAATGTAAGGCCTAAAGACTGAAGGGTTTATCTTCTGTCTCTAAATAATCTCTTTTGATCCAATATCACTGTGATTAACTGAGATGAACCAAAGAGTTGGTTTAAACAAGGGAGAGGGCTAGAAGTACAGGCTTTTTCAGGAATGAGGGTTCTTCTGAGGGCTGGTTTCCTCAGGTTTGTCTCAAATATCACATTTCAAGATTCCCTTCCTTTGAATAAAGCCAGCTTTCCACATGGTTATTTCCATAGGACTGCTACCATTGCTCCCCCAGATCTTATAAAAGCAGCTGATTATGTCAGGTTTTGCTTACCAAAACTGATGGGGAATGGCAGTAGGTGATGGAGGGGAAGGTGGGGAGGTTTTCCTGTTCTCCATGCTTTGTGATCTGTCTGTTTTGGGGGTGAGGTCTTTCTTTGATTTTTTTTTGTTTTTTCTTTGTTTTGTTTTTTACAAAAGCCTGTGTGTGTCTTCTTTGGCACAAGTTAGATCTACACTGTAGTCAGTGATGGACCTGCAGTGCATCCCGACGCACACCCAATTAACTTAGCCATAGACTGGAGCCAGCACACATCATCCTGAAGGTATTGGTACCTTCTCCAACCCAGGATGAAGTCCTGCCTTCCTGCTTTTGCTATTTGAGTTAGCTGGATCAAATCACACTTCTGACATTAATGGAATTATCTTTAGGATAAGAAAGCAGCTCAAATCTGACTAGCTTATTGCCTTCTTGGTGTCTTTATATTGAAGCTGACAACAAAGGACTCCAGTTCTTGCTATTATTTTGGAGGAGAGGGGTGAATTTTTGGTGCAAGACACACCTTATCTGGAATTAGATTGAAGTTACCATCTCCTTCCTAGCCAGCCAGGCACTGCCCCTGACAGCAGGAGAAATCTAATTCTGGGGTACGTTTATCTTGATTCACAAAACCCACAAAGATCACGTACAAAGGCTATCAGGCACAAACATCCCCAGGACACAGTGTTTGGCCTCTGATTTGGCTCACTTTGGAGAACAGATCCTGAAGCCAACTATTTGAGTGATGTGATTTCTTGTCATGTTTTTTTCCTTATCCATATTTTTTCCTCACTTCTCCACTTATCTAGTGTTAAGAGATTGATGTGCGCTGTCTGGATCATCCAGCATTTTGGATCTCCTGCAGACCCCCCCGCAACCTTCTCTTTTTTTACAACCACGGCTGGTGTGCTCTGAGCATGACTCCTCTTTTCCTGCCGCCTGTTTCGAAACCCCCATGATGGCACCAGCCCTGCCACAAATGAGGCAGAATCAAACGTCACCAACTTCCATTTCTTCTTCAGAAAGAGGATCTCTCCACACTCCCATCTCTCTTCAGAACTAAAACCACACAGCACCACGGGTTTATCTGAGCTTGACCTTCCACTGAGTAATAATAATATGCTTTTACTAGATCACCTGGTCTTCCAGGTGATTTGAAAACTGCTTTGGAGAAGTCTGCTAAGGTCAGCTGGATGCAGGTGTATCCCGAGCATTATCTGTGTCTCCTCACAGTGTAAGTTGTCATCTAGGGAGAAAGTCGCCCTGCCACAGCCTTCTCTCCCCCTGCCCACACAGGTAGATGTTCATAGCATGCTCCTTTCCCTCTTTCCTTTCCCTCTTTCCTTCTCTATTTCTGTCTTTACTGGGTAATTGCCTCATTTGGGGATTAACGTAACAACCAACCAACTTCATGAGTCAAAAAGCCACAAGATGGCATTATAGAGCAATTAAACTGAAAGTGTGTACTGGAATCTCTGATTTTTCCCTCAGCAGTGAAGGAGGAATTACTAACAGCAGAACTGAGCTCCCTGTAAAAGGAGACAGGTGTTTTGGAGCAGCTTCCAACACATCCACTGTCCCTTCTGT
Source organism: Apteryx mantelli (assembly GCF_036417845.1). Classification (NCBI taxonomy): domain Eukaryota; kingdom Metazoa; phylum Chordata; class Aves; order Apterygiformes; family Apterygidae; genus Apteryx; species Apteryx mantelli. The sequence goes on from NC_090020.1 coordinate 78,674,081, forward strand.
TGACGGTCTCACCTGGTTAACTCTTATTAACATTTCCAAGATTTCAGATGAAAGCACTTCAGGAAGCGGAGGACAGCACATGCCTCCTCATCTAGCCTTTGTTAGTGCTATTTTCCTCTTAATGCACTGCACTTTTTTTTTTCCTTATTCATAGGTGTATGTGCTTGTGCCGTGTATTGGATTGGGGGGGGGGGTGTGGGCATGTGCGTGTGCGCGACACATGAACCTGTAGGCCCTTGACAGCGTGTGGAGGTGATATAAAATGCCTGCTTGACCACAGCAGGTGCCGCGATCACGTCAGAAGTCTGTACAGGCGTACTGAGGATTAGCCTGGGGCCTGCCAGGGGGTCTGCACGGAGAGGGGAAGCGAGGGAGCGTGGTAGGGTGTAAATCTGTGAGCGCGCAAGATAAGCTGTGTATGCGGTGTGCATGCATCGGTTACGTGAACACACGTAGGCCACGCGACTGAAGCACATGCAAGCACGGTGGTGTGTTTGCATGTCTGTAGCGTGGCAGCCTGTCTGTGAAAGTTTTGTCAGTGGCACGCTGTCTTAGGGAATGGCTGTAGGCGTTAAGGGTATTATTTTTTTCCGTATGGTGGTAAGCTATTAAAGTGCTGCGTGAGTACGCGCGTAGTTCTCCTGGTGCGTTGACTTCATGGTGCGACATGGGAGCGTGTCTGGGGTGCGGTGGGGTGTGCAAAGAGTGACCGACAGACGGGGCACCTCTGTGCTGCGTAAGTTATTCTGGTAAGTGGTACACCTGAGGAAATCCCGGACACGGCTGCGCTGTGCACCGCAAAGTGTGCACATATCAGTATTCTCACATTTCGTGTTTCTGTGGGGTGGATGATTTACACATGCATGAATAATGTGGGGGCCACATACTGCTCTTTTTGGAAAATTACAGCCCACTGCAGCAGTGAGAGTGGGGAGGGGGAACCGGTAACATTCATCCTGACACTGTAGCACTTCTCAGCCTTAAAGGGGAAAAATAAGGGTGAAAAAAAATCCAGCCGGTCTTTGACTTTCCCTGCAGCTCAGGAGAGAATGCAGCACTAGCAGGAACGACCGAGACGCTCTCCAGTACCTGACAGAGACTAGCTTATTTTTGTAAATAATACAAACCGTCCCCTTTCTTTCACGTTGTGCGTTGCGATGGGCTAGGCCGAGGAAGGCTTTAGGGCCGATTCCTCAGAGCACCCTGCAAATGAGACAGAGCTCAAGCTGAACACGCTTCAGGATTCAGCGATTTGAAATAAAAGCTGGGCTCACCAGACCTCTCCACCATCTCCTTTCTCTCTCTAATGCTCAGTGAGGGCAGATACTTTTCTTGGGGGCTGCTAGTGAACAAAGGGATGCGAAGGTACAAATGGTGCTGTTTTATATGTGGTGCTGTTTGAAGAAGTGTGTGAAGAAACTATTTATCTTTATATTAGACGTAGTCTTAGCATTGTTATTTTTATTATTCCTACCCCATGTTTACAATTATTATTATTATTAAATCATTTCTTAGTCAAATGGACTAAGGGAATTTTTGATTTTTTTTTTTTTTTGGAGCTATAAGAGAGCTAATAAGTTGCCCCACTGGGGTTCCGAAAAATTTGATGCAAGATTATTCCCTGTTGGATTACTTTCCCTGTGCTTTGTCCAGCTTCATTTTAATATTAGACATCATCATTTCATATTTGCATTGTGCTCCAGTCAGGGATCGTTTCAGCACTGCATTTCCTTAAACATAAAGCTCCCAAAAGCTTAAAGGCAGAGTGCTCAAAAAAAGAGCACAACGGTGAGGTTAGCTGTATACTGAGGCGCTATCCTTCATGCTGTTCTATGCTATAGTGTTTTTCCTTTGCCTTCCTTCTCATGTCTGCTCCTCTGTTTTGCAGTGAAACTAGGTATTGGGGCTAAGCCTGTGTAACAACTCTCTGCTGTCACAGGGGAAGGCCAGTCCCTGTCCTGGCAACCTGTCCATGGCCATGTAGTCCTGCTACCCTCCCCTACAACAGTTTTGATGCTTGTCAGATACCAAGCTTGTCCAACTTGTTAGTCCAGTAAATAGCTGTTCCCTCTTTCTTCCAGTTGCCCTGCTATTTCTATCAATTCAGTGAGCTGATTTGGCCCAGATGAGCTACAGAGATAATGCCATGAAGGGACAGAACATGTGTCCTGGAGAAGATTCAACCTCTTCCACCTCCCAGTGACACTAAGCTGTTAGGCTCAAGGAGTAACATGCAGTTTTGCCCTTACAGTAAAATTCGAAACACTTTGGGGCAAGCTTCTCCTTTTTGGGGGGAGTCCATATAGAAAAGAAGCAGTGTGATCTGCCTGTCTGCCTGTGCATGTGAGTGTGTCATGGTCTTTCCTCTTCCCCTCGGTCTGCTTTGCCCAATTTCAACCAAACTTGACGAAGGGGCACCTACTTCCAAGAAATCGATTTTCATGAAAATAGGTGGCTGATGTTGAGTAGAGGGACTGTGTTAAAGCCTCTGTTAATGGAAAGGCCTGAAGATCTCATGCCAGAGGCACTAGAGAATCCACATAGAATGGGCAGAAAAAGATGAATATCCAAGCACAGGGAAAAGATACAACAGGACGCAGGTATCAGAAGATCAAACTGCAAGGCAAAAAGCTATAGGAGACCACTGCAGATGGAGTGGTTTGTTTCATCTGTGATCCTCCCTCTGATGCAGGGGGATCCTGGTCCATATGTGGGATCCAAGACCCAGGACTACTACCGCTGTCTGCTGCTGAAAATGACAGACCTGAAGTAGAGAAACAGAGCAAAAGCAAGAAGTCTGGGGAGCTGAGATCCCAGTAAAATGATTCCTTGGCATAGCTAAAAGAGGAAGGCATCTCTAACACTAAGAGCCCAATATCACGGTTATTCATGTGATACGAAGAGACAGCTCTGCACAATGCCTTAGAGAAGAAATCCCCTCCCAGGAACACTCTGAAGTCCTGATTTAGCACAGACTTAAAAATGCATTTGAGTCTCACTATCTCGAGTGACACTTACTTCTGTGTGTACACCATGGCTTTCAAAACTGCAGCCGGGTTCATAACAGCTTACACCCAAAGAAAAGCAGATGCAGGCACAACACAGTTGCTGATGCTGAGGACTCAGGCTGTCCGAGATCCTTGTTTTTAGTGGCTAACCCTTTGCTACACACAATGTGGGAAGACCTTTCTGGTAGGGCATTTGCTTCAGGCTGAAATACTCTGGCAGAAACGGTTTAGCCATTACAAGCATGAGATGATAGTTCTTGTCTGGGCAGTAGGAGACCTTGGCTGAACCCCTTGATTCAAAGGGACTCAAACTCTTCTTTTGGGAAAAGTTCTTTTCCACCAAGCTATAAGCTACATTTTAAGAGAGAGGAGAGAGTTGCACCCTTTACCCCCTAACGCTGTGGAACTGGTCTGAAAAGGCATAAAAAATATATGGAACAGAAGAAAGGGAAGCAGCAGGGGTATATCTCCACAGCTCAGAGATTAGAGAGCACACCTTGGAGTGGCAAAGTTAATACATTTGCGTTTCATCCAATACTGATGTCATATAAAATACATTCAGACTTTTTTTTTTTTTAGACTGAAAGAGAGGTTGGGCTATTCTTCAAGAATATACCCTATGTATATGGTTACAATAACGAGGAAAGAAATGTTTTATGCAATTATTATAGAAGACAGTACGATTAGACAGGCAGAGGAAGATAGAAAGAGAAACAGGCAGACGGGCAGAAATATAAAAGAAAAAGCAAGCGAGCTAGCTAGCTGTTAGGAAAGCCAAGTATTATGAGAAATTATTGTGTAAAGCAGGAGTCGTGTAGAACAATAGATTAGGGAGAAAGAATCCTTAGCCTGTCATTGGGAAGGAAAAGCAGCGCACAGTTCAGGATGCAGCGAAGCATCCAAAGGATGGTTGAGTGGGTTAATAATGTCACAGCGACATAATCAAATTAGTAATGCTATCTTGGCTATGTGGTCTAGTCTATCAAGGCATTTACCTGGCTACACTGTTCAAAACAATACCGCCGGAGAGGCAGAACAGTCCAGATGCCCTTCCCCACCCTGCGCCCGGTGCCTGCACGCGCGGGCTCCCCTCTCCAGCTCGGCTCTCTTACGTGAACTCCGTCACTGCCGCGAGAGGGGAATTAATGGGGCAGAAATCGCAGCCCTGCTCCTCTCCCCACCGCCTGCGAGCTTACGGCCCGAGCCCCAGCCACCGTGGAGGCATCGCTGTGACACAGACTTGGGGCAAGCGCGGGGCTCCGCTGCCTGCGACAACCTGTCTCCCGGCTGGCATGGTGGCACGACAGCTCCCCAAAACCGGAGGGAAATGGCATGAGCCCCCAGCCGCGGACAAGGAGAGGGTGTGAGGAGGGCCTGTCCCGCTGGGAAGCAAGAGCTCGTGAACACAAGCACCACCTCCCCCTCGATCAGTACCAAGCGACGCAGCTTCACGAGGGCTGCAACATCCCTTTTTTTCCCCATGGCATCCTTGGTCATCCTCTGGCTATCTACTACAGGGCTTCCAGACCAAAAGTAAGGTGGCCTGACCGGAAGAGACCTGAGCTAAGACAAATCCAGCTAGCCAGGGGAATAAGATAGGAATAACAGGAATAAGGATTGATTTTAAATGGTGCACCAAACTGGGGACACAGCAAAAAGGAAGTAGAAGAGAAATGCATGGGGACAGAGGGAAGGCATACAGATAGATGGACGGACTCATATCACCAGATCAGTTGTGTCCAGTCTAGAAATCTGTATGGGGCAAGGGCAGATGAAAGAGAGGAGAGCTCTCCCAGAGACAGTGATATGTGAGATGGGCCTAGGAATATTTTCAGAGTTTCACAGAACTAATTCAGGCTGCTGTTTTGTGAGAAGAAATTCCCACAGTTTATCTGACTGTGATTAAATGGGTTTATATTTATACAGTTATGTTTCGTATATATGCTTCATTTAAAAACATACATATAAATATGTAAAAAGGAAGAGGAGAATGGCGGGCTATAAGGTTCTTCTCTTCAAATTTCCACAGCCAGAGATAGACCTGTAAAGGCCACTGCTATCTGCCTGAGAAAGGGCCTCTCCCCAGCCCCCTCCCTCTGCTCTTCTCTTCCAGGATGGCAGGAGAAAAGGAAAGAAATGCAATTCTCCCTGTTCCACCTCAGTGAGGAAGAAACAGCACAAAGAGTCACCGTGTCCATCGACAGGACTCAGACACAAGCTTGGGGCTCTCAGGGAAAGAAATAGAAAATAAAATCAAATGAGGCTTAATCCAAAAAGCAAACGTTTGCAGGGACAAAGCCACCACAGGGATTGTCATTTCACAAATTGTATTAATCTGGGCAAATAGTGCTTCAGAAACAGTAACCATGGTGTTTATGTTCAGTTCCCCCTCCTGACCTTATCTTGCCTCCATGGTTCCCCTCAATATGGGCCAAACCCTTATCAGTTTGCACCAAAGGTCCCTTCCTCAACAAGGCAATCATGCAGACCTGGAATTCGTGCATGAATCTGATAAGCAAAAGATATGACTGAGATGTGACTTTGTTCCTTCAGTTTAACAAGCGGCGGGAGAGGGTTATCGGGCCAAGATGACAAAAGAGCTGAGCACCCAGGTCCCCACACAGCAATGCCCGTACTTTGTAGGGGAACTGTGTTTCACTAGTAGGACTGCATTAATCCCCTCCGCATCTAAACACGTATCTGAGCACCTACAAATCCACGAGTCTATTCTATGTATGGCTCACATCATATGGGAGAGGAGAGGAGAGGATACGGGAATATGAAATCTATGCATTGAGCCATATCATGAACAATTCAAGAAAAACAGCCCTGTCTCCTAACGAATACTGACTCAAAATGATGCTGGGGAAAGAGCTTTTTGGCTTGTTATGCTATAAAATCTACTAGATCTCCTCATGAGCAGGGGAGGTGGAGGCAATTGTTTTTGCCTAATTTCAGAGCCACTTAAACATCATGGGTTTGAAAATCTCTGCTCAATCTCTAATGCTATTGAGTTCATGTTCTGATTAAGAGAGGCAGCGAACAAAGGAGCAGAGAGTGTGTGGGGGAAGAAGGTAAAAGAGTAAAAACTAGCAGGGTGAAAAATGAGGCAGAGTGAAAAACATATTGAAACTGTGAAAAAAAAGGTGTTAGAAATGTGGAGAGAGAAAAAAAAAGTTCCAGAAAAAAATATATCCACTGTATCTATCTAGCAGTTCCCCCTAATCTTATCTGTCATGCTAATTACCAGATTTAGGTGTTTGTACTTTATACAAAGATGAGTGAGCCTGTGAGCGCATGTGCGTGGCTTCTGACAATTCACACATACAACACGCTGATTTCCCCCTTTAGCTAGGGAAAAGATTTTTTCAATTGAATCACCGTCAGAATGAGCTGAATTACAGGAAAGATGAGGTTAGGCAGCTCATGTAGCTTTTGAGAAATCCAATAAAAAAAAATCCAGAGGATTCCCCAAACCCCAGAACTCCAGGAAATGTACTAGTTCCTGTGTATTACATTGTTTCCTTCCAAACATATTAATGTCCAATATGCAGCAATATGCAATGCCATGCTCCAGGTTACCTTTTCTTACTAAGGCTTTCGTGCAACCTGCCAGTCTGTACAGACAGCTCCCCACACACCTCTAAAATTGCACTGTTGCACAGCGTTTTGCACCTATATTAATCCCGCCTGCACCCCCAAAATCACTAGCTCTTGCTAAGCTGTGCTTTAGGGTTTAAATGAACGGGGCCGTGCAGAGGAGGGTGTGCAGAGGACAGCTGATGCTGGCTTAGCAATGCAGTGAGGTATGCAACAGCTCAAGTGACAACTACTCATTAGCAGCTAATCCAATCGCTCCTGCTAATCCAATCAGGCTGAGTAGCTGGAGCGGTTGCTTTGCAGGGTGGTCATTTTGCTTTCTCAGGCATCTTAGGAACTTCAGCGAGGAGTAAAGGCAAGCTTCAGGCTGGCCTGGTGCACCGAGCAGGTTCAGCCGAGGTGCTGGGGGTCAGCTGCAAAACCAGCTTTGGTTCCACATGGCAAAACAGGGACACACCAGGAGTCAGGGCATCCCGTACAGTCTCTTTGCACCATGACAAATGAGCTTCCCGTTAGCCTGCTCTGAGCAAGGGGGGGCTGGAGGTGCCTCGGGTGAGGAGGAACGAGCTAACCCACCGTCCTTCCCTCCCTGGGGCCTGCGCTCTCGCTGGCAAATTGCCGTCCAAAGCTGAAATTTTTCAGCAGCCGCATGGATGCCATTCCACTGCGCCTTCATTACCTCATGATCTCTAAATAAGGGCCAGTCGGGCCCAGAACACATTACGTGGTGGTGTTATGACTGATATAAACCACAGAAGTGGCATTTTGCAGATGAGAAGAACGAGCAAAAAACCCGCAAAATCCTCTGCAGTTCGCTTTAAACGAGGGCTGTAACTTCTCACACATGTCCCGCTCCCAGTGTACAGGAAGAGGCTGATTAATCCTGCATGTGTTAGGCTGGAATATTGCATTACTGGAAGCAAAGAAACCCCTTAATCATATTGCTGCTTATGCCAGAGGTCTGTTTTCTCTCAAGTGCATCACATCAAGAGCCATCTCAGGGCTACAGCACCATCCCATGCTATTTTTCGGGTCACAGAACTACATGCAGATTTTGTTCATTCACGTTTGTTTTAGTGGCAGGTGTCTGGCTGTGCTGGGATTAACCTCCAGAAAGCCACCAACACTGAGGAAGTTTTTGAGGGGAGAGATAGAAGGAGACGCGGTTTTGTCACCTGCAGTCTCCAAGAGGAACCCTGATTTGCAAAGAAGAGCCTAATCTCCCTTTGCTGCTTTCTCCAAAAGCAGGAGAGGGGACCAGCTAATGAGATACGCAGGATGGGAGCTGGTGCTCTCACCTGACCTAAAGGAAGGTAAGAATTTCACAGGGAGGATTGCTGTCTGCATCTTCACCCCTTTGTGAGGGCCCAGTGTAACCCTGATCAGGTGCGTGCCAACCTGCCAACCTCATTCCCTCCCAGCGCAGCAAGGCTGGTTGTTAGCGAAAGGAAGCCAGGCTCCATAGGATCATACTCACTGGAGAGATCTGGAGCTTTGGGAGTCCATAACTCCCCCCAGGTACATTATGGGAGCAGACAGGGAAAGGAAAAAGCTACCTTCGTGGCACAGTCCCTCTCTAGGAAGCACAGAGGGATGTGTTAGAAACACAGACGCCTTCTGAGATGATGCACCACACGCCTGATCTCAGTTCCCTCTCCCAACATACACAGAGAGACACATTTCCTTGTGCCAAGGAACAAAGGATTTCCTTTCAGACACCACAGAAAAGTTCTTATTCTGCATTTTAGCTCCTGCCGGAGGTTCCAAATTGCACCATGGCTGAACTCCTACAAAAGCAGCAAAAAAAAACACACTTAAAAAAATCCCCTCCCCTCCCTTCCCTGACCAGGATATTTTCATAAGCCCAACAACGAAATAAAACAAGCCAGCCAGCACAGGAAGTCCTGGCAGCAGCTTCAACAGTTACAGACACACAGACAAGACCAGTGACAATAAACGACGTCCCACAAAGCATGAAACTAAGCAGAAAGGTCTTTGGGGAAGGCTGATTATTGCACTCAACCCCAGGGAGGAGGAGGTGACAGAAGGAAAAGAGCCTCTATTTGTACAAGCCACTTTGGACCTTCCCTTTGAACAGGGCACAGGGGCACTGAGTCTTACGGCCTTTTTAATAGGAGCATCTGCTCTTGCTCCCGTCCCAGCTGGATGGCGTCTATGTGTGTTTGCTGTTAGTGAGATGTGCCATGTGTCATGAGGAGGAGCATATCCTGGGCAGGGAGCACACGCATGGCTTAGAGGCCTTTACACCACAGCAGCAGGTCCATTTGTTTGGCCTGAGCACTTGCTTTGGGGCAGCAGCTGCATTTTCCATCTTCTGTGGAATTTCCAAATGGATAAAGCCCTCAAGGGCGGATGTCGTTATCAGGGTAATGTGTGTGAGAGCGAGGGTTCAGAGGGAGGGAGCTTCACGGGCAACTTTCACTTTATTTTGTCGTATGTCATTTTATTTTACTTTATTTTATTTCTACCGCAGACATCTGGAAACGAGAGCCGTCACACTCCTACAGACCTTCTGAACGCAGGCCATCTGTGGGACCATCTTTTCCTCCCCCTCAGTGATGACCTGCCTTGCAGGAGATTGATGGGGATGGGGAGGGGGTGTAGGAAATGTCACAGGGATACCCACATGGTCAGTAGCAAATCTGTCAAAATGGAATTTCTGTCTAGTTCTGAGGCGTGTTATGCAGCCCCTTGAGTTCACTAGGTGTTCACAGGAACAGAAATGCCAAAGCAACCCTTGCTTTCTGCCCTGTGCTCTCCCTGTTCCATAAATGTCCTTTCCCTGTGGAAAGGTTCATCAGCAATTTTTAAAAGGCTCACATTTATAGAGTAAGTGGAGGCAGCTGGAGTATTTCATCCCATCCTATCCGTTGTAAAAGACTTCAGGGGCCCCATCGAAACCTACAGCAGTCTCCCTCCTTTGCCCATCAGCAGAGAATTTAACTGCCCCATCTGCCACCTCAGCCCTCCAACAGGACATAAAACAGGACGGCCCTTACAGCTAAAGGCCAGATCATGCACAAATTACCATATGCAGTGGTTTTTGCAGGGTTTAGTCCAAATGACTTGTATGCAAGAGCAGTCCTAGTGTGGTCAACCCCTAAATTTGAGGTCAGAGCCACCAAAGAATTGTGAAGAGTTTCTTCTTTGTAAAGAAAGCTATGCCTGAAAAAGCTTACTATGAGATTTGTACGAGGAGTCTGCATTGATTCGAGCTGGGTGTTAACAATAAAACTGGAGAGCTACAGCACTGCCTCCCCCCACCCACCTCAGCAAACCTCACCGAATCTAGCAGACGCAAATGCAAGTCAGACTCCGTGGGCTGGATAGACAACAAGATACTGTTGTCCCATCTGTAGCAGCGTACATGCCAGTGGAGATCAGCTTAACTCAGAGCAAGGAGGTACATGGGGAAGCAGTTGCTTTTCTCTGTCCTTCCCACTTTTTCCCGGTCTGAGCTGGGAAGGGAGCCTGGAGGTTGGTGTTACGTCCGTGGTGCTCCCAGTAGATTGGCTTTGAGAGCGCAAACAGAAGAGGATGTGCGACATATGCTCTGCTCATGCTACGACACCAGGACACACGACAGGGGACCAACGTAAGCGCTACCCACCATGCTGAAACCCCGGGTTGTCCACCGTGCCTTAAGACACCAATTCGACGGGCTCTCGCCGCTTAAAGAACGCACCCGTTTCCTCCAGAAAACCCCAGCGTCCGCAATAGGAACAACACCCTTGCAGTGGCCGGTGGGAAATTTGCTGGACATGACCTGGTTAGCGTCTTCAAGGCCTAATTGGCATACCATGCGATCGGTCTGGCTTCGGCTGCCAGGAGAGAGTAAATTGTCTCCTGCTTTCACAGATGGGATGGGGGAAGGGGGTGGCCACCGCGTGTCTGTACGATGGTGTCAGGGGATGGCAACAAAGGATGTCAAGAAAATGGCGCTGCCAAGGCACTCGCAGATTTGGCTTATAACCTGATGAGTGCGAGGCAGGTGGCAGAGTCTATGTCATGCCCGGTGGGGAGTGGAGAGGGAAGGGAGAGAAAGGAGAGAAAATAAGACTGGTGCAGATGGGAAGTGCCAGCTCTTCTCACTGGAGCAGAGCTGTTCGATTGGGAAAGCCAGCCAGAGAAACTTCAAAGATCCAGGAGGGAAAAAGCCGAGCTGGTCAGCATCAGCCATCATCCCCTGATCCTTTCCTACAGCCTGCTTCATTGCTGTTTTAAAGATCCCATTTGGAGAGGAAAAAATAAATAAATAGAGCCCACAATTAAAAAAAAAAGGAAAATGAGAAAAAGCTCAGAGATTTCAAGTAAGTGTGTGATGTGTGTGTGTGTGAGTGAGAGAGAGAGAGAGAGAGAGAGAGAGAGAGAGATTAAAAAAAAAAAAAGCAACTTCTTGGAACAAAACACACACGAGGCAATGCCAAAAACTTGAGAAGGAGAGTGGTTACACACTAATTTAATTCTCTAATCCCCCTACTCCTGTCACTGTTTACTCACTGATAAATGTGCAGTAGCTTCAGCAAGACAGCCACATTTGCAGAAACTGACAGCCTGACTCAGAGACTATTTACCTAAAGACCATGAATATTAAAACAGGTTTCCAAAAGGGCCCCGTCTTGAAGGAGAAGATTAGCATGGGGCCTCTTGCTGACAGACTCTTCCCTCTCCACCCCTCCTTCCCCCACGCCGTGATGCATCTCTTGTGCAAACACTCCAAAAGTATCACCTAGCTGAAGAACTGAAATATTGGAGCGATGCCCTGGAGCTGTGCATTCAGCTTTAGCCTGACAGTGAAAACTCCCACCCATCCAAGACAGAAGTTGGGGTCAGGGTTCAGTTGTTTTTTTTTTAAATAATTAATTTAAAACAAAACTCCAAACCAAGCCATTTTTTTCGCCCATCTAAAAGGTGAACTGTGAGTGAGTGCAGAGTTTTTTAATGGAAGTATTGAGAAGGCAACAAAATTACATTCCAAAGTGCTGATCCTTAAGTGAGTTTGGATGTGTCTCCAATGATGCCTCTTGAAATTCATCAAAAAGTTGGAAAAAGGATAAAGCAGAACTGGAAAGGACAGAGCGAAGGCTGACAATAAAGATCAGAAAGAAGAAGTATTTTCCATAGGATTGGAAAGATTAAAAGGACTAGATTCCCCAGCCTGGAAATGAGACAACAGCATGGAAATATAAATGAGGTGCATAAAAACATGAATGACATGTCAAAAGGAATATTGAAGGGAACACTAATTGCCATTTCATGTAACAAAAAAGAAAAAAAATAAGAAAAAAGTGATTAACAAGTTAAATTAGCTGGCAACAAGTTTGAAACCAAAGCAAGAGCTTTTGGACTTTTGTTTTGTTTTGTTTATGAAACATATATTTAACTAGAGAAATTCTATGCCACAGAATCTTATGGGGCCAAAATATAAATAGATCCCCCACCCCGCAAAAATTTAAGAAATTCATGAAAAAAGGTGTATAAAATGCTTTTAGAGGCAATGAAGTGGATACAAAGAATCAGAGATTTCTAGAAGTAGACAGGATGTAACAGAGGAAAGGTAATTCTGTATTTGCTGTATTCTTGTACTCTTTCCAAGGCCATTTGCCACTAGCCAATGAAAGCAAGATACTCAGCAAAATGGATTTTTGTTATGGGTTTATAGGGCCTTCCTGGTATCCTTCTGATAAAGGGGAAGACTGTAGTACACAGACAAGCAGAGATGCACTGAAGTTCAGAGATCATTTTTAATCACTTCGTATCCAAAACCTAAGCACCTGGAGGATCTGATTTTCCTAAACACGCTAAACTTCCTCTTCCACGAAAGGAGTTGTGCCATACTGGGCATACGCAACAAGAAGAGTTTGAAAGCGCTCTTGAAAACATCATACGCCTTCAACGTCCACCAGGTCTGTTACTGCTTTTTTGCTTGTATGGTTGGATTGGAAAATGTTTCAGAAGCACTGAGAGACAAATTAGGCCTGTCCTGTAGCTATTTGGCAATGGAGTTAGAAGCATAACTTATTTAAGCGGGCCTTTGTTTCTCTCTGTACTTACTACTCCTCCTCTCTACTGGCCATAAGGAATATTCCCTTTCCAGAAAGAAAGGAATTTGTGAAGCCTCCACACACACAGAAACAGGCACACGCACATGTATGCAACTTGGGCATTTAGCTTATTTCCCATCATGTAACCTGGGATAGTAACACATAACCCACTGTCTGATCTGGTCTGGTTAAAGCAATGCGACCAATGTCTCTTCCACTGGATGACAACTCTACAGTGTGATGCGCTTGTTCTGATAGAGACAGTGCTTGGAAATGGGTAAATATCCTGGCTTTGAAGACAGTGACAGTCAGCCTCTGTCTTAGGTCAGTGAACTATTGAGACAGAAATAGAGTTTGGGATTTTCCAGCCTCTCAAGCTACCCTGAAACTCCTTGACGTAGATGCTCATTTGGCATAAAATGGCCCAGCTCTGCTGAAGTCAGTGGAGTTATTCTGTTGTTTGTTTGTGCTCCCAGATGAGGATCTGCTGTGCTGCGCAAAAGCCTCTGGGGGCTTTACTGCCAATTACATGATGGACAAGGCTAACACAAGGACAAGCATATTTGGCTTCCAGAGGAAAAGGATAATAGTCATCCTATCTGCAATCTCTCAGCATCCCTGGACACCTTCCCAACTGCAACCAGGCAGCCCATACCTAGAAAACTACTGTTAGTAAGGCTGCACCTCAGCTTTGCCTGTAGCAGAAAAAATGGATTTCAAAAGAGCTGTGCCAGAGACCACTTGGTCTGAAAGGCTTTGCGAGCACTTCATGAGTGAGTATGTGAAGGGGTTAAACCATGTGAACACCTACCATACAGCTCTTCTCTGGCCAAGGTCAGGCTACAGCCTTAATATGAGCCCCAGAAACAACCCCAGCTTCCTCCCCTCATTCCCTCTTCATAGTTCGCAGCTTCCAGAAGGCTAAAAATACATCTAGCTAATCCTCTGAGATGAAGATGAAGTCTCCCTGTGAATATGCTGAAGGCTACTGAAAGAGGGGGTGGGGTGAGGTAGGAGTCAAAGTGAATAAAAATGTCTCCTAATACCGATAGAAATCTTTGATAAACATTTCTTGTAGGCTGAACTTAGTATTTCTTTAAAGGAACAGTTTAATTATGATTGGAACTACCATACTGAATGGGAGAAGATGGAACATTAGGAAATCCCCCTAGAAGCAGAAACATGCTGTCAGGGTACAGGCGAAGCAAGAGTCCCTCTGGCATCACTGCTTGGCCCCAGGGAAGTATAGCTTCCTCTGGCTTCTCTTTCGAGTCCCTTCCTCCACCGTACCTCTTTCTACTACCTGGATGCACTTCACTTTCTTTGCCCACCTTATGCCTTTGGCAGAAGCTGCAAAGCTCTCAGTCATGGCCCTGAGTACGTACTTGCATGGACAAATCAAGCCTACTTCATGTCCAATTCTAAACACAGGCCCTAGTTCAAACTCAAAGGTTAAGAAACAAACGCAATGAAGTTTAAAAGGTGCAAGGGGTGTTTCTTGATGACCTCACAGAGACCATTTGGCTTTCAGGGACATCTTAACAGAAAAGTTTTTGGAAGCACCTTGGCATGTTTGCCAGAAGCTTGGAGTGGGTTAATGCAGCAAGCTTCACTCCATGCTACATTTGTTTCTTAAATGCTTTCTCTAAGGATTCCCTCTTAGAGCATTGCCTATATGGATCTTGTGTCTCTCCCCGGAAGGCTGAACAGGTATGGTTTTCTGTATTCCCTGACACCTCATTGTGCACTTAATTATTTGGGAAGCTTTTATCTGAATGCAGTTTTCTCTCCATTAGATATCCATACCTACATACATGGAATTACAGCATCCTAGATGTATAGGCACTCTCCCTCTGGTTTAGGATGGTCTTGCAGCCTTTATAAAGTAGAGCTGGACCTGGAGTGCATGTGTGTGGGTAACATGCCACAGCACCACTGCAAGGGGGTGTGCCTCCTAGCATGACTCCTTGCTTGGAGGAGCTCCTGTGACATGTTGCCCGGTAATGATGGTATGCACAGGCTATTGCTCTTGTGATGTACCTTAGGAGAACAATCACGGATCCCTCTAGGCACTTGTGTGCTTTTGAGGCAGTTCTGCACTCCTGACCTGTGATAAGACCCCATGTATAGAGATTAACACACTGGGACTGAACAAACTAGAGTGATCTGCAAAGACATCAAGGTAGCTAACTCCTGTTTAGGTGCTTTATGTCCAATACAAGGAAGGGAGATTAGGGTCCTAAATAAGAATTTAGACACATAAACATTTTCATGGGTGTAGGAGTCTGTCAAGGAACATACCTCCAAGACTCTGAGAAAATAGTTTCTACTTTAACACCCCCAACCACGCATTCATCACCCAGTAGACATGCAGACAATCCTCCTCTTCCCTTTCCCTTCTTTCATCTACAGCAAAACCACACTATTCAAACTTTTCCACTATCAGTAAGAGAAGCTGCCATTTACACATTTACAGAGCAGCAGACACAACACCAGTTTAATGATACAGGAAGGAAAGAAATAAGGAGCGAGCTGTATATAACATATACACATATATTTTAAAGACTCAGCAGGAGAGACTCTGCTGTCATCTTTGTTTATAGAGAAATAGCTAAATATTAAAGAGGGCCAGGGCTGATGGAATTGGATGGAAAGTTATATCTCTGAATCTATTTGTAATCACCCGTGTCTCTGGTTCTTTTCTCATAATACCTGCAGAGACATGACATACTGCTAGCTACCCCTGGAGCATCTTATAAAGAATGCAAGGTTTTTCCAGCGTCTGGTATTCAGGTGGTGTTGGACTGGTGCACAAGTCAGCCCTGATAAGGCAGGAGAGAATAGATCAGTTCAGACCAGGCACTTGCAGTATTTGCCCGGAAAGGGAACGTGTCATGGCTACACTACGGGGGGGATCACAGTGTCAGCAGCACTGGTCTGACTGAGCTATGTGATTCTGAGAGACCTCTAAATCTCCAGCTCTCATCTCATGATCTGCACTTGCTCTTTGCAGCTCCTGCACTGAGACAAACCCCAGTCTCACGTGCCTTCCAAATACTCCATGTGCATGCACTGATTTCTTCATCTCTGTGCGTCTGCCCTTTCCTTACCATTTCATAACAGCTCCAGATGGGTGTGATTAACAACACATAGCCCTTACACACCTTCCGTGGGAAATAGCTTTCAGAGAATTTCCCCAAATTGCTTTAACTTAACAGGTAGGCAGAGAGAAAACGAATAACCCAAGTCATGCAGCAAGTCCCACGGAAAAAAAAAAACAAAAACGTGGGAATAGAACCCAGACTTTCTTTTTCTTAGGAAAGAAGATTTACTACTCTCCAGACTATGCTGTGTCCTGTAATGCTAGTATCACTTTAAAAATCAGTCCAAACTGAAGGGCTGAGAAAAGAACAGAGAGGCTTTTTCGAAATATTTCTTTTGTCTTAAAATATATATACCATTGCCAAATTGTTTCTGACTGGCTAGTGACTCCCTTTTTTTTACAGTTATTCACTAAGGTGCGTGAGGGAGATAATGTTTAGCCTACAGCTGGATTGCAGTTGTTTGTCACTGAAGCAAAGCACACAACACCTCGTTGTAGTGGTTGGTTTTGATCAGATAAGGAATGTAGCTGGAAGGATGGATACCTGTTTTTATACCTGGGTTCAATTCCCAGTTCAGTCAGCTTGTCTGTCCTGTGTCTAACTCCCCACATCTAGCACATGGAGTTAATATTTCCCTGCTTCTCCACAGTTTTTGAGGCAGTAAGTCAAGTAATGATCGAGAGGTAATTCACTGTCTGACACAGGGAATACAAGCACCTAGGCAGATAAATTGTCTTTGTTCTTTGCCTGGAAGAGCATAACTTTTGCAGTTGCGTGTTTCTAGTAGGAGCATTCATAATTATGAATGCAGCAAGTCACTGTGCTGTGCATATTCCACAACTGCTCATGGAGAAATCATTGTCTGTGCAAAATGCTCCTGGTAAAAGTGTTTGCTGCAACAGGCATAAAAACTGAGCACAAACTGGCCATGAACAGGCAGAACAAATTCAATTCAGGAGTCACAGGACTATTGTGACCTGCGCAATGCTCTATTCTCACCGAGTTCTGCATAGGATCCAGGGACATGGATAAGAAACTTTAACTCAATTTTCAAATTATTTTTAGTTTGGTGTGCTAAAGAAATGCAAGATTTGGTGATCATTCCATATCTTATTATCTATATATGTATGTCTTTCTTTACTTTTCCTCTCAATATCTTTGATCCAGTTGGCACAGGGGGTTTCATTTGTAGCTTGATAGACATGAGAGAACGTAATCATGAGTTGAAATGCTGTAAGGAAATAGGCTCTGTTTTTTTTGCTTTCCATTGAATGCATACTTTTGAAAAACTTTCCTGAGGAAGTAGATAGGTTCTGGAATATTGTCCTCTCTTGCCATTAAAAATGTAGTGAATAAGTGCAGACCCATATCTGAAATAAGTTCTAATCTGAGACACCTGTTATTCATGGTTTGCCTCATTTATGGAGCAGAGACCAGAGGTCCTCCAGCCCTTTGCTGACCCATAGACCAAAGTATTGAGCATAATGTCTCCAGTACATGGCCTTTGGATTTTACTTCTTTAATCTTCCATTAATGACACTGATATTGGGGGGTCTTAAAGGCAACATACTCGAAGCTCAGGCTTAAGGCTTAAACTCATCTGAAAATCAGCAGTCATGTCCACTGCTCTATTGCCAGTCAGTCAAGACACTGGTCTGGCTCCAGAAACTTGTTCTGTGATGTAGGGCCAGTTTTGCAGCTGTCCTCATAACTTGCTTAGGCTTCTCTATATCTTGTCAATCCTTAAGGCTATTATAAATTGCAGTAGCCTTCATGCTGTTCTGACTTTTACGGAAGAACAGATTCAGACAATGCCCAGCATAAAGGATCTACACAGCCCATCTCCTCCCTGCCTTCACCGACTCGTCATGGAGAGATCAAGCCTGACCTTGCAGCAGAAAGGCCCAGTGGGTAAAGACCCAGCATGGGCCTGAGCTGCAGGCAAAATCATTTAGCTGTTTTCAGCTGCCAGCTCATTCATTTTTATAGGTGCCTAAATAATTTCCAGGACCTGGACTTCTACACATCTGTCCCTTGGTTTGCCACCTACAAGATAAGATAAACTGCAGAGGTCTGCTTCGCAGGAGTGTGGTGAGGACAGACTTCAGCAAGGAAGCCCCATTCTGTGGTGCCCAGACACTGCAGAAAAAGAAGCACTGGTAACAGGACCAAGGCCTTCACATATACCCTTTTAGATCCTCTCTTTGCTTCATAGAACAAAGCAGGCTAGGCTTGATCCTCAGCTAGAGTAAACTGAGGTAGTCAAAAGAACTGCCAGTTTACTGCAGCTGAAATGCCACCTGGCTGGCTCTGGAGTAACTTGATAAGCTATATGCTCCCCACAGATCTCTCCACTCTCCTAGGAAAACTAGTCAAGCAAGAATTCAGATTAAGAGTAGCGTGCACAAATGTTTTCTTAATAATAATTAATACATGATTAATAGAAACAGATTCTGAAAATAAATGATTATAAGATGTCTCTATAACATGCCACCGAGATGATGGGGATAAATGATGCCGAGGCACCTGAAAGTTGAGAGCCCATTACTAAGCATTTATAAACTGGAATGCATAAAAATATTTATCCACGTCTTTCTGAAACATTCTCTAATGTGTCTTCAAGCAATTTATCAGCTAAAAAGTAATTTCCATTAATCACTTATTAATTATTAATAAAGTGTTTGTAAGTGTCACCTTAATTTAAAAGTGCTTCTGATTCAAGGTGCACTTCCAGACTTTCGTTCTTGAAGGAGATCTTGACTCCCAGACCTGAGTCCTTCAGACTCAAGTGACCTTGGTACATCCTCCTTCGCCCACCCCACCCTAGGTCTCCACACCTGTTAGGCTTGCAAATGGGACTAAGTCATGTTTTTGGAAATCACAATTTGTCATTTCAGAAGGAAACTCAATCAGATCCTCTCTCCCCACTTGCAAAGCTGGATGCCCAGACCTGGGAACGCAGCATTCAAATGTTTCAATTTATCATTACAGTGGAACCCTGAAGAGATCACATCTGCTAGGACCATAAATTGGACAAGATCCCACTTCAGAAGGAGCAGCCTCAGCTCGATATTCCCATTCTTGAACAAGGGACCAATTAGGCAGGCTTATTTACCTGCCATAAAATGAGATGTTAGCCAGTGGGAGAAGTCACTTAAGGACAACAACAACAAAAAGTCTTTCTGAGCTGTCTGTTAGAAATAGCCAGCTTAAGAAACAGCAGCTCTTCACATTCTAACTTCCACCTGAATATTTTCCTTCTCTTCCTCCTGTTTCTTCATTCCTCCTTTCAAGCCAGTCTCCTGCCCCTCTCCGTCTTTTGCCCATTATCTTACACATTTTATTCCTCTTTGTCCCTTCTTTCTTTGTTCTTCATTCCTTTCTTTTTTCCTAATTTTTCCTCTCCCTCTTTTGCTTTTTTTTTTGTTTACACACATGCACATCCAACTAAGATTTAATTTTGAGCCTTACTACTGAATCAAAAAGATCTTACACCTCAGAATAGAACCTGAGCTACAAAATGAACAGATTGCTCATACCTTCTTTCCCTTCATAAGACTTTATAGTGAGGAACTGAATTTTCCACTTGCCAAAAACTGGATTCAGGCCCAAAGAGTCATTAAAGGGAAAATCTTCAGGCTTAAAGTGATATTTTCTCCCTCGTGGCCTCAATTCAGCTTCTTGACTACTTCTAGATGGATAATGGTGTGAGAGCATCCAGAGTGGAAGCAGAGTTAAGCAGACACACATCTGTCAGGGATGGTCTGGGTACATTTATCCTGCCTCAGTACTGGGGGATGGACTAGATGACCTCTTGAGGTCTCTTCCAGATGTACTCACCTATGATTCCATGATTAATTGCCTTCCTGATCCCGAGTTTATCTATCCAAAGAAATAAGCCTCAAAATCTCCTGCAAATACATATCCTGTGGACTGCCTGGGGTTAGTGTTCCTCCTTCACCCGAATTTAAAATCCAGGGAGGGGATCTCTCCCTGCTGATCCCTGCAGAAATATAGCCCATTTCACATCCCCTAATAGCAAAGGAATTAACAAATAAAGCTGATTTATCTCAGTAGAGAAGAGAAATTCAGCCTCTGAATGGGAAAGAGTATTTTTATGCTTGGCTTTCTGGAAGAGACAGGGAACTGAAGCTCGGTAAGAATTGCTGATGGCATATTCTGGTTTCCCTCCCCTCCACTACAAGCAGGAGTAATTTCTGCCTGTGTTCCTAGGGTTGCCAGGTGTGGTGTTGCACAGAGCACTACCATCACTATTGCAATGAAACCCCAGGAGAGAAGCCCATGCCAACTCCTCTGCTGAGCCAGAGGTTATCTCGAGCTAACACTGAATCAATGCTTCACTGGATAAGGATGGACATAAGCAAGGACAGGCACATTTTGCTCAAGTGGGCCAAAAGGAAAAGAAATAGAGAAAAGAAAAGGAAAGATGACAACAAAGGAGGGAAGGATAGCAATCTAACATGAACATCTTATCAAAACGAATGTGAAGGATGGGAACCTGTTGCCTATTCTGAAGAGATTTAATTGTGGACATCACCTGAACTGCTGGCCATCTCCAACTGATTTGTTCCAGACACTTATTTAACAGATTTAAATTCATCTTTTTTTTTCCATAGACTATGAAGGACTGGCTCAAATGGAGATTTCCACAGTACAGACATTTGGTCAGATATATCCCACCCAAAGAGATTTGAAACTGAGCTTCCACTACAGCAGGAAAGGCTTATAAGTAGAAGAGCGAGTCTTCCTGGAGAAGCTGGGCATGCAACACTAATTTACTGAAAATGTGGCTGGTTAATGAACAGGAGGCATAATAAAGATATTAAAGACTTAATGTTGCTTTTTTAGACTGGCCAGATCTAGGCTGTGAGGGATTTATATTAGCATACCCTTTCAATAGCAAGTCATGACAAAAAAAAATACAGGAAATTAGTTTGGTTTCACACTTTCTGTCTCTTCTGAATGATCAGAATTTAAACTGAGTTAAAAATTAATAGGGGTGAGATTTAACTGACTAAACATACATATCTACAGTAGCTGGGTACATCTGAGCTAGTCACCCTAGACTTCCTTGTTAATCAAAGGAGAGAATTAGATACTTCCATGCACTTCAACAATTCATCTCCTCCTAAATTACATATCTAAACCAGAGATCAGAGGCATTCTAGCCAAAAAATCTCCTATTTCTGTCCATTGACCATAAAGGGAACTTACAGTAACTAGTTCAGATGCAGGTTTCTAAAGCTCGCCAAGATTTCTGATTTCCAAGTCCAAACATTTACAGATAATAGTCTCCCTTTTTACAGAGTTTAGCAGAAAAATAGTGTCATCTTTATGGTTTTCTCTCTTTCAGACCTACAGAGCAGAAATACAATTTTCTACTGAATAATTCCTGATAACACCCTCTAACACAGGAAAAAAAATCAACTCTCCTAACCAATTTTGGGTTACTTTTGTTATTTCTTTATTTTTCCCTGTCTCCTCCCAACAATCTCGCTGCTTGTTTCTTTACTTCCTTTTCATCTTGAATACAAAGAGCAGGTTGATCCCAGCTCTGGCCCTGGAAATGTCAGGCTGAAAATGTTACTCTTGGAGTGATTTGCATGCATTACAAAGTGACAGGTGACAGGAGCACACAACCTCGGCTAATAGATGATTAATGATGTGATGTTGGCCAGCACTGTTGACTCGTTTTCCTGCTCTTCAGGAAACTTCAAAGGCAGCTGGCATTTCTGTTGCCTTATGACAGGCTCATAGGTGAGTGTAATTGTTTAGTCCATATGTGCATAGCATAGAAGTAGCCATGAGCGTTTTCATGGAGCACATTTATCTGTACGTGTGCATATGAGGGAATGTGCAGAATCATACGCATGAGCTCCTGGGTGTTTCTGTGTGCATATGAGCTCCTCATATACAAACTACCTGGTTTCAGTGGCTTATTGAGAGCATCATTATCCAGCTACTATATCCTGAATAAAACACCATGGCCCATTTGGGGTTACAGTCTAAAGGAATGAAAGAAACTCACTGGAATTTTAATCTGGATGGAGAAAAATCAGCCCTAAAGTAAACTACTTCTGGAAGGGAGCCCAGTAACTAGCAATCAGAACAGGATTAGAGATAGGTCAGGGCTGTAAACTTGGATCTTTCCTTCAAACCCCTTTTCTTCTCAGCAAGATTTGGGAGGGTTTAGGTCATTACAGAGATTAGGGATAGTGGTGAAATGTGAGTTTGGATTTCAATCCAACCCAAAATTCAAGGCACAGGCTCACTTTTCATGGAAGCATCATCAGTCTGGAGTACAGTTAAAGAAGTATTTGGAGTTTTCTAGAAGAATGTTCTTAGGCAGGATCCTCCCAACTCACACAAATATCAACCTCTTTTTGTTCTCTGAAGTTAAAACCAATTTACTTTGTAAATGTGAAGGATCTCTCATTTCCTGTTCCACACATGAACATCTCTCTCATCCCCAAGTACTCTATATTCAGGAAGTCTCTTCCAAAATTCCTACTTCCTTGGCATTAATGGAAAAGCAAACCAAAATTCTGGATCACAGTTATGGTCTGCAGTTCTGAACAAAGATCAGCCAGATGTGTCTCTTCTAACAGAAACAAGTAGATTTCTGAATCAAAATTCTGCATCAAAAGTGATTTTTTTTTCTTTAAATAGAAAAGAAAAAGCATGAAAATTGGTCTCTCCTTCAGACATCAGATTGCTCAGAAGCCAATATCGCGCGAAGCTGCTGTAGAATAAAGGAAGAATGTCTTTAAGGAGAGCTTGAAAAGATACATTTTGTCATTGTTCTTCCAAAAGCTATCATTTGGAAAAGTGCAATGGAGATGTCAAAAGCTGAAAATATATGTTTCTAAAATCAGAGACAAATGGCCAGAGGGGTCCTGGAAAGATTTGCCTCTTCTGCTGATTAAAAGGGGAACATACTGACCACCAGCTGAGATAAATCTTCTGAATAGTCATGTAAAATTGGAGTTGAAACGCCCACCAGAGATCAGCTAGTCCATCGACGGGTTCTGGGTAAGAGCCTGTCCTAAGCAACTGAAGCACAAGTCTGAGCTCCAAACAAGTCCCAGCTTAGGGCACACTTGACATCTTGGCTGGACTCATGACTGAATTTGAGCTGGTGTGTGTGTGTGTCTGCCTGAGCTAGAGAGCTTGGCCCCACAGTACGGAGGTTTCTCATCTCTCTAGCTTGGACACAGAGGGGAAACAGACTCACCAGTTGCTCACAATCTAAGGCAGAAGCTTCAGTGCTTCTGAAACTGTCGCTTTTTTTCATCGCCTCACAGACGGTTCAGTTTGTTAACTCAATCTAAAGACTTGTCAAGCCCTTTCCCAGCCCTCGTTAACCCTTTAATTTAAAGGACAGCACCACTCCAACTCAAACGTTGCTCCAGGCCGAGCAAGACACTAAATACCAAGACACAAGAAAAGCAAGAGAAAGAAAAGAGCTGTGAAGGTTTTTATCTATTTCAGACCTGTCGGATTAAGCCGGTCTGGAGGTTCAGGGAATGGTACTGTGCTTCATGCCTACTTATGATGCGTTGCCTTGAAGAAAGCTGAGCTTTCTCCACTATTGACAGAAGGAATTTGGTGGGACCAGCGCTGGTAGATTTGGTTAGCCTTTCTGAATCCCTCCCCCTCTTCATTTATTTGATCTCTGCATATCTTCCAGAGTATATACAAGTCATACAAGGGAGTTTCTCAGCCCACCCTCAGCAGGAAGACTGGTCTGCCTTGACCTAGCTGGCTGGCAGATGGAGACGTCCCTTTGCTTTCTGCTACCTAGTATGGAAGAAATCAGATCCCTGCTCCCTGAGACAGTCTCTTTTACTAAATTGCTACTTCTGTTTCGACTGTGCTTGGCTTTTCCCTCATAGTGAAATCTGTGTTACCCTAGCTCCTCCCATGAGCAGTGGCAAAAGAAGCCTCAACACTTTGGGCTTGTGACAAAATCCAACTCCTAATTTGTAACATCCCTGTCACAGACTTTTAGGTTAACCTGCTTTCTCAGGTAATGTTAAAAATGGTGATTGTTATTTCTAGTGCTCTTGGAAATGTAGTTGATTGCATACATTTGGACTGATTCACAGCCTGCTGATTAATATGCACGTGCAGGACTTTGTGTGTGAATATGTCAAAGGGGGAAGGCAGAGTGACAGAAAGAAGAAAGTAATAGTCAACAGGCAGAAATTAATACTTTAACTTTTTAACATTGTGGCACATGAAAATATAGATATTGTGATGGTAGATAGATAGGTGCATACAAACGTACAGACTAAGAAAAAGAGAACTAAATAGATATGGTCATTAACCAGTGGTGCTGACATTTTTAAGTGATACATTAATTTAAACCTTTTTTGTTTCTTAGCACTTTGACAGGTTTCTTTGAACCTTTTTTCCCATATTATTGATAAGTACTAACTTCTGGTATCATTAGCTCTGCTAGCTTTAAAAGCTTGAAATTTTAAAATTACAAAAATCAATTTTCTTCCAAATGAGCTTTGTTAAGTCTAGTAAGTTCCAAAAAAAGGGGGGGGGGGGAACAGAAAGAAAGAAAGAGAAAGAAAGAAAGAAAAAGAAAGAAAGAAAGAAAGAAAAAGAAAGAAAGAAAGAAAAAGAAAGAAAGAAAGAAAGAAAGAGAAAAGAAAGAAAGAAAACTTAGAGTTTCTGCCTCACACTCTTTTGGTAAAAATTAGCACCAAGGGCAATGGAAACGCACTTCATGACAGTCAAAAATCTGGCCATATGTTACCCTATTATTTTACGAAAAATTTGGATGGCAACATTTAAGAACAGTGGTTGGTTTGTTCATTTTATTTTTCTCTCAAAGCTTGTACTGAGGAAATCAGGCAGGTTTGATTCTACACAATCTTTCTGGCTGACACTAAGAATGGAAATTTGCAATAAAAGGGAAATTGTCTTGAGGAAGTTTTCAGCAAGCATAAAAGGGAGAATTTAGGATGGAAGTTGGTAACCGGTGATTGCTACTGACACTTGCTATAGTACTGGAGTCATTGCTCACATACTACAGAATTGCAGCCACCTCAGGGTGGAATGCACTAGCAGCTTTAAGTCCCAGTCCTGCTGTCATTGAAGAAAACAGGAGTTTCACCATATCTCCAGTGGAATCAAGATTAGTTACTTATATTATATACAGCAGCTAAGTACAGGAGGAGAGGAATAATTTCTTTTAAAGTATTTCTAAGTCTTGCCCTGGCTGAAAAATATACATGCATATTTCCCCCACCCCTCAAATGACAAAACACAATTAACAACAAAACCCATACAGCTGTAGTAACTGTGGCTAACCTAACCCAAGTTCAGGGTTCACTCCAGCTCGAGTCTGAATGTTTTCATTTTATCAGAAGCAAACAGTACATCCTGGCACAGAGTTTGTGAACCCAGCCGATACGACAATTTCTGCACGCAGCTCTTGGTAGAATGCAAGTGATAAATTTCCTATGGCTCTGCTGGTTAAGGCCTGTTATGTAAAAGTGCTCACTGCAAACAAATAGCAGAAAGTTCATGGTATGCTCTAAGACTAAAAGGCTCCTACTCCAAAAAGCCTTGCATGCTGCTGTGTTGGACGCTCCCGAGAGCAAGCTCACTCCCCCAGCTGGCATGATTTCAAGAGTGAAAGTGGCAGCACTGTAAAACAATAGGAGCAACCACACACTCTGGAAACAACTAGGCAAGGAGAGATGTAACATCCTAAAGCTTTTCCTGTGATCTCAGTCATAACTTTGGACCATTACATCTTCTACCATCCAGCTCCCCAGGGCTTGCCAAAATGCTGCTCATGCCTTCTAGACACTCAGGGAGCGTGTGTATCCAATCAATCCATGTGATTTGTAGGTTAAGACCAAGTCTTACAGTCAGAACCAATGATCTCATTGCTGCTAGTGTGAATGCAAAGTACCTTGACTGAAAACAGGGGGATTGATATAAAAGGACACAGGTAATTTAGAGCAAAAGTTAGGCATCTGTGTATTAATTAAAAAGTTCCCTGTAACCTATGGGACACATCAACAGTCTTGCAAAGGTTGTCATCTCTGTGCAGTCATCCATTTGTTTTGCTTTCTTTCTAGAGAAACTTGATTTCCATGATGGGATATGTCTTTTGCTACTATATCCTCTGGGAGAGGGGTCTGGTCAGATGATTAGCATTATCTTCTCTCTTAAATATTACATTATTAAAATTGGGCAGGTTTTTTTATGGCAGCTGACTAATTAGCCCCACGTCTCATCTCAACTGTCAAAAATCTCTATTCATTGACAGTTTACTTTAAGTAGCTCAATTAGCATAACAAATGACTCACCAAAAGTTCTGTAGGCATCCTGTTGATTAATGTCATTTATCTTGCAAACCGGCAGTAGATGGCTGAGTTGCTCTTAACAATTACTATATGCATTTATATACATTATGTATTGCTCTCAGAAGCAATGCAACTTAAGAGTTATTTGCAGGCATTTAAGAACAATACAGAGCTTTCATCAGCTGTAACAAGACAGACAATTTCCCAGTCAAGAACCAGATAGAGGGCTAGACCAAGTTTCCTCACTCCTTACCCTACACACATTTGAGTGATGCAATGAACAGAAATTTCTTAGAACATGTGATGGGGCTGAGGAGGAAAGAGACTGATCAGAAGTCCTACAGTCTGTCTCTCTGACTTTGGCCTGCTGCCTCTACGCGCATTTCTGTACCTTGGCCTAGTATATGGTACCTTTGCTCATGCATTACTTGCTTGATGGATAATGCACAGAAAAAGACATTGGATTCTTCAGTTTCAGCTTCAAAGACTTGCCTTAGGATTTATGCTCCTAAAACTCTTATGTGATTTTGAAAAGTCCAGTCTCCGAAGCCTCCGTGGCCAGAACTGATAGCAGATCAAGGGGCACAGTACAGCAGCAGGATGGCTCATTTCTTATTAAAACAGGACCCTTGATGAGTGACAGTGCAGCAGTACTGGACAAGGAATGGAGAAAGATGTTTTTTTTCTTATCTCTACCACTTGCCTTTTGGTGTGGCCTTACTTAACCTCCTCTCTGCTTCTGTTTCTCCCCTCTTTTTTTACCCACTCTGCTCATGAGGTCTATGCGATCTTTGCCACAAGGACAGTCTCTCCCTGAATGTTTAGACAGTGCTTTACCCTACCTCAGGTCAGGGCTTCAGAAACCCCCGTAATATAAAAACACAAGGCTTCACCATAGAACAAATTTCAGGTATTTGCCATTGCTAGAGAAGATGAGCTTATTGTAAGCTCCAGTCAGATATTATCTCTGATCAGATGACAATATTCTGAGACTTCCACACATAGAGGTTTTCTGCCAATGAAATCACCGATGGCCATTTCTTACACTGAAAGGCATTAGTGTGGGTGCCTCTGCATCATTATGAAAAAGTATGTGTGGGTTTCAGTTGTTTCAAAGTAATTCTCCTAGAGGAAGAAGCTTTTATCACTGAACTCTTTAATAAGGGCTCTTCCCCCCAGCCCCAGGAGGATTGTGCAAGCTTTAAAGAAAGTACAGCAAGTGCTCTCACCACTAAAGCCACTAGGAGTATATTTTATAAAGCAATATTAAAGAAATACTGAGAGCAGAATAATTTAATCAGATTCATGAAATCAAATACCCCCAAGGCAGCGATGAAGATGCAACTCAACAAGTGCTGGCATTTCATTCCATAGGAAGAGGAAAATTCATCAGATCCTTTTTTTTCTCTCTCCCTCTTTTCCCCTCGCAGAAATAAAACTTGATGCTAAATAAAACTAAAGTCAAATAACCCTTGGATGTGAGGATGAGTGCAAAGGCACCTTGGGCCTCCACTCAGTGGCACTCTGTCCTCTGTCTCTCTTTGTATGGGGGCTGGGAACTATCCTCTAATGGGGAATTGGAGGGAGGGCTGTCAAGTGTTTCTTTAAGCCAGTTTTTTTCCTGATCACACCATTGGTCACTGGCAAAACATTTCATCACCTTTTCTCCCTCTACTTGCAGCATATCTATCACGGCTGTATTCCCTTCTGGGTGAAGGGCAGCACAGCAGACCCTGATCTCAGACTGGGGTCTCCTCCTGCTGCAGAGAGATGTAACGATAATACATGAAAACTAGATTAAAAAATCAGCAGAGAGAGAACAAAGGACTCTCTCAAACTTGAACCTTACGGTGTTCAAGAGTCCTAAGTATCAAATAGCTCTTGTAAGCAAAAAGTCTAACATTTTTGTTCATTTAAGCTGCATCCAGCTTCTGATGGCTGCTGGCCTTTCTGGAGTTGATGCAGGAGCAGCATTTCTGCAGCTAATCAGTGTAGGTTATGAAAATGGGGAGTAAGCTGACTTTGATGGCAGCTTGTACTACTAACTAGAAGGTCTGGGAAAAAGCTTTTGGAGGATAAAAAGATATGATTCCTGCACATCTACTATGGCTCCATTTAAATACTGTCTGAGCAACAACTTTGAGTATAAATAACCTTGAAACACCTCTGGAGAAATCAGCTTATTCTCAGTTGCCAGGTGCATAACTGAAGCAGAGAAATAAATTAATCTTACTTAAATTTTACTATCCAAAAGTTGGACACCAGTTTTTTTCTAAGCATCTATGCTTACTGTATCATCAGCACCCCTTGCAGATGAATCATGCTGTGCTGTGAGAAGTGACATCCATTGCCTTCTAGAGGTGTCTGCGTCTCCCTATCAACTATGGAGAGAGCTGAGACTAGAAGCTTAGACAGTATACCTTCTTTTTTATAGAGCTAAAATTGACTGAGAATATTCCCGCCTAGCTGTCTTCCCCAAAGTTACACAAGAGAAAGTAGAGAGCAGAGTAAAATATGTCTCCAATTCACCAGGCACACAGACTGTGCACGGGATCTGCCTTCCTTTTGAGATGGCCATCAAACCATCTCTGCACTGAGGGAATGGGGCTGAAACATCAAACCAATACACTTGAGGTGCTGTTGAATGCAGCCCACAAGCACTAAGGTAATCTGGAAAAGCTGAGTGAGTACGGCGGAACAAAACATTTAGGCAGTGCATGATCCTGACAAGTGGCAACAATATCCCTGGGACAGACTTTTGAAAAGTACAGGGAGAAGAGCCTTCAGTTTATGATGCATATTTAATAGCTGAAGTATAGCAGCAGTACTGTCCTGTCCTGCCTCACGGCTTCTTTCTCCAACAAGGTCATCATAAATTCTGCCTAGAGCAAAGCAGAACTGATTGGACTCGATTTATTCTTCCTTAAAACACACACACACAAACACATCCACTAGGGAAGGATATAGAAGTTCCAGGAAAAAGCCGTAACTCAATTGCCATTATAGAACAGAAAGATAATTAAGTAAATGTTGGCAGGGAATAGCATTGAATAACTTTAGCAGAATGAGTTCTGCTTTGCTTTGCCCTTTGCAGAAACTATACCTCAATCTCTGGAGCCCCTCCCTAAATTGCTTTGGATAGATTCCTTTTCCCTGAAGATAATCAGAAAAAACAGGGCTGGAAGGAAACTCCAAAGGTCAACTTTCCCCATGGCAAGGTACGAACAACTCTAAGCTGGCAAAGACGCATGTTTTCTCTGCTGGTG
The DNA here is from genome assembly GCF_036417845.1 of Apteryx mantelli. Taxonomy (NCBI): domain Eukaryota; kingdom Metazoa; phylum Chordata; class Aves; order Apterygiformes; family Apterygidae; genus Apteryx; species Apteryx mantelli. Next base: position 78,703,479 of record NC_090020.1, read on the forward strand.
GGCAGAAGATTGGTCTGCATGTTGCAGTTAACTTATCCAAATTTAGCTATTTGGAACCTTGGGAGGAACCAGGCAACACTTGAACCACTTCAGTCTATAGTTTGGAGCAAAAGGAAGCTCTCTGAAAACACATACATAATACTTTAGGCATAAGTAGACACCCTGAAATGTAACTGGGTTCTGATCATGCCTGAGTATCCAGACTGCTAGGGAGTCATGAGCTGCAGTTACTAATTATTTCCAAGGGCAGCTAAATAGCAGCTCTGTTTTTTATTTGTCCCATGTGGTGACCACTGGGTTTGTAGACTTTGGCACATTTTATGACTGAAATTTATCATATGTTTATAGCCAGCCAATAAGTTAACAAAAGAAGAAAAAAAGCACCACTAAATCTTGCAAGAGTGTACGGTTTTGAATTAGAATTTGAGACAGAAAGCACATTTGAGAGGAGAAGAAAGAAAACAGAATGGGAAAAAAACGTTAAATTGGTAACTCTGGATTCACACCCACTGAGGCAGGTAGATTTCAAATTGGATGACTTGTCTTTGATTTCAGTGGGCCTTGGACTATATGTTTCCCATGCTTCTTTGAGAGTGCATTGAAAGAAATACCCATACAATTATGTGTGTTGCATATATATGCAGCCACTTTTTAAATATAATTATTTTAAATCAAAATCACAGAAATATCTATTTATCTATCTAGCTATCTATTTATCTGTCATGGAAGGCTATTCAAGCTGCTTCGTAAAGAATCTTTCTCTAAAACATATTCTCTAGATCTCTGCATAACCTGACTGCTTTCTGAATTTTGTCACTATATTTTATAGACTACTCCTCCAAAAATCACTAGATAACGAGTGAAACGAAGTAAAAGTAGAAGATATCCTTAGATTGACTTTGGGAATGGTAGTGTTAATTTTTCAACCTTCAGAAAGTTCAATGTAATCTTAAAGTTTAAAACAAACATCAACAAAAATAGCCTCACAGGGGAATGTACTTGTCAGCCTTTTTCATTGACTAGGAAGGATAACACAAAGCAGTTTTGGGCCATGGCCACTCCTGAAATCTATGGTAGTCTCAGAATGAGAAGAGATGTCTCATGATTGAACAATCTCAGCAGTTCCTCCCTTCCGTGGCATCTTTACTGATGCATTTTGTATCTTAGGCTTTGTTACAACCACACCTGTTCAGAAAGCTTTATTTAAAAAATGTACTTTCAACAACAATGTCCTTTGCTTGTATGGGAAAGGGAACAGGATCAGTAAGAAAAATGCATCCTACTGAATCAGCAAAAATAACTTACTTTTTTTTTTTTTTTAATACAGAATCATACGTGTCCCAGGCATTGGGTGGATACACAGTAAAAAGAGAAGTAATTGAAATATGACTCATTTCACCTCAGCCAACCCCACCTTTAACAGTATAGCATCTAGTTTGTTCTAATCATTCCAGCTCCTTCCATGGTCAAATAAGGCGAAATACATGCCTCCAAAGAGACATTTCTTTTGTTCTTAGTCATAGCTCTAGGATACAGCAGGCAAACTTTTGTCTTGTGATGCTTCTCTTTCTCCACTGACTACAGAGAGGCCCTAGATGACTAGATTAGCCTCAGTGCCTAACTTTCAGACAACTAGAGGTTGTGTGTGTTGAATACAACCCAGTGAGAGCTCGCACTTCAGCCTGAAGTGGTTAAAATAGATAGTGGCTGAATAGCAGCTGTAAAAGCATAGATGTTTCCGTTTAAATGTAATATTGGAGGATGTAGATGGCCTGATTATAATTTATGATTTTTATTTCAGTGCTACCAGGAAGCTTAAACTGCCTAAAGACTTTACAGTCTAAGCAGAGAAGACAGATAGGAAAGGAGGAAAAGTGGTCATCCTCATGTTACAGGAACTCTGGTACTGAGAGATTATGTGACTTCCTTACGGTCAAAACAGCTATTTTGTCTATGGAAAAATTAGAAATTGGAGCCAGATTTCCTGAACTTCAGCCCTAACTACAAATCCTTCTTCCCTTGTAAAACTGTGCTAAACTCCTTGGGTTTAAGGCAGAGCAACCATTCCTAATGTATGAGTTATGAACCCAAGTGGCATCAAAACACTTATAAGCATGGCCATAAGCGTAACAAAAATCTGCCTGTGGAATTGGGTTGAGACCCATCAGTGAAGCTGCAAGCCTCAAAGTGAAACCCAGAACAAGAGACACTCCTCACACAGCAAGAGTATCATTCCTAATTTGGTAATACATGTTCCTTTGGATGATCAGTTCTTCCACCTTACTGCTAACCTGCGCCTGTTTATCTGGTAAAACCTGATTAAAGTCCTTGTCATGGCTTCACAAAACTCATCTTAAGGTCTGACCTCAACCTCAACCATTCTGTGATTCTGCAACATTTGAAATCCTGTATGATTCCTAGAGCTCTGAAGCTCAGGAAGCTCTGGAAAGAGGAGGTATCAGCATTACAAGACTGCCATGAAAATCTGCTTCCTTGCAGCATTGTTAATGTTCAGTCTTTCATAACTGGAAAATGCTGGTCTAGAATCAGGATAATTAGACTACTGTAAAGGAAACATTACCTATCTTCCTTCTCTATTTTCCTGGTTATTCTTCTCTAGCCAGATCCAGGTTTCTTGTAAAACATTTCACCAGGCAAATTAGCTTGGTCACCTTAACTAGCTTTGCCAAGAACACCCTGAGCTTCCTTGTCATAAGATTAGCAGGGATTCCTCCAGTGCATGCTTGTGGTGTCCAAACAATGGACTAATGAAAGTATGGAAAGAGACCATACAGCAGTAGGTAGCTGGAGAGGAAATGGAGAGAGAGAGAGAGAGACAGACAGACAGACAGAGTGTGCACTGGACACAGACTTGTGTTCCCCTAGGATTTGAATTTCATCCCAGTTTTCATTAGGCAAGGTGCCTAAGTTAGTTGCCCCAGGTTGCCCCTCCAGTCAGCTGAAAAAATAAAGGCATCTCTTGAGAACGATTCAAATTGTCAGTAGACTGAATCGCCCTCTGAAGTGCCCTTTCTATGCATCAGCTATAAAGAAAGCTAGCATTGGCCACACTTAGAAATACAGCGTCTCAAGTTCAATGTGAAGCAATTGCCTGCGGAGATCAAACAAATGGATGAACAAACCATATAACAAGGATCTGGATAACTTTAGAATTATTCTGTGGATGGACAGGGCTTGACATTGGGCGTAAAGTCTTACAAGAGCTTTTGCCACTGATTTCAGCAGTGCCTGGATTTTACCTGGAATGCAGAAACCTTGAGGAGGAGCTCAATTTACAGATAGGACTGCCACAGGTTGGCTGAGCTTGGGACAGGTATCCAAAGGATGAATAGAACATCCACAGGTGGTCTAGGCTTCAATAATCCTTTAGGAGATGATTCCCAGCAGCAGATCTCTGTATCTGATACTCATCTATCATAATTTCTTAGTAAAGAAGAAACGAGGGAAAAGATCTGCCAAAAATATATATGATGGATCAGCCAAATTGTTTCTAAATGGTACCTTAGTCAGAGATCTCCACAGGGGACCAGCAGCCAGCTGCACTACACTACAGAGTAAATGCTACTGCTTTGGAAAAGAATCAGTGGCAAGTGATTTGCATTAAACATTTTTTTCTTCTTTTTGTTGTTGTTTTTGTTGCTATTTTTGGCTAACACAGAACTGCATCAGCATGTGAAATTCAAAGGAAAAGTGCCCAGTTGCTGATTTCCAGTATTTTTTTTGTCTCTGTGTTTAGAGATTTTACTGCCAACAGGGGAATAAAAGAAAGAGTAGTGGGGCAGAGGTGGGGGGGGATCCAAAAAAAACCCAAGCAACCAGAGAGACCACCCAGAGCCAGAGACAGCTTTTGTTTTCCAATATTTTCTTTCAAGCTCATGAATAAATAGAAATCTGTAAATTCAGAACACCTGCAGTTAGCTAGCCTTGGAATGGAGAACAGAAGAGGGAGAACTAGACCTGTGCTGAAAGCCACCGAACTCATGAATATGAACACGGGGCATAGGAGTAAATGAAGCCCAGGGATTCATGGATCTCGTCATGGGCCAGAGATGCTTTCAACATATGGTTGGTATGCAGCAGGCTCTGGCTGTTTTCCTGCTATTCAGGCTGTTTTTGAAATTGCTGCTCTCCTACACGTCTGTCCTGGAGGACTGCTCTCAGTGATATGGTATGAGGAAATTCATATCAAAACACTTGCAGATATATGAAGGGATGGCTCTAGCCATAAGCCTGGTCACTTGCCCGGAGCGACACACTGCTAGGGGCAGCAAAAAAGTTCTGTCCTTCTGCTTGCCAGCTCTCTCCAGAGTCGTCAAGGGAGGTGCTAGATGTGTAGGGTAATGTTAAACCCAGGGAGGCAGACCTTGCAGATGTCACTCTCTGCTTGCTGCCTGCAATGGTGAAAAGAAAGCTCAGACTTTCAGGGCTCTCCCCCCAGCTCCACTCCTTCTCTTCCATGACAGGAGCAGCCCGGCCCAATGCAGGCCCTCAGCTTAGAAGTGGAAAAAATCAGCCTTGGGTATAACTGCAGCGATCCCTTCAAGTGTATCTCTACGTATGTTTTACATACACCTAGACACACATAGAATTATGTGTAAATATAACCACATAAACTTCTATAATCATTGCTTTAACGATACATATACAGATAGGTGTGTACATTCACACACATCATAGTATATATACACAAATGTATGGATTAGAAAGACAAACAAATACAACAGTAAAAGATGCAAAAAATTTAAGGCCAGAAAAGACCACTGGAGTAATCCAGATGATCTTCTGCCTTGCATTAACCAGCCTTTTTTTTAAATCAAATGCAAGGTTTGTTAGGCTACAGAACATGCTGAAATCATACCATATGATGAGAAGAACAGTAAACAATGAAATATTTAAGATACCCTAGTGCTACTGACTTAGTCCTTAAGCACAAGGCAGTGCATTAACACTGCTCAGTATGCTTCTTAGCTCAGGTGGCTTCATACCTCAGCTGGACCCAGTTTTGGTCACTGTATTTCAATAAATATGTGGATCAGTCAGAGAACTCAGAGGAGAATGATGGGAGGATTAGAAGCTGAGGAAACCTGTGCCATGAGGAATGGTCAAAACAGTTACGCTTGGTAAGTGTGTGGTAGAAAAGGCTGAGGAGAGATATGAAAATAGTCTTCAAATACATAAAGAAAGCATGAAAAGCTTTTTGCCTGGAAAAGATACATATCTTAGGGCAAGATGTTTGCTGTCTTCTTGAGATGACACTTTCTGTCCACTGACTGTGGGGCAAGCCTAGCCAACTTGCCTAGTTTTCATGTGTGATAATGAGAACCCGTTCCAGGTGCGGTAGCACTGGTCTAAACACAGTTGTTTCATGAATCAGGGCCTTCACTGACAGGCTATATTTTCCTTCTTTTTGATACCTTTTCTCTGAGTATGTGCCACTTGCCACAGTTGGAGACAGGATACTAGTCTAAGTGAATCTTTAATCTGACTCAATTGGAAGTACATATGTTCTTACATAAAAAGTCATGCTAGAATACCACTGAATTTACTTGGACTGATGTGCACAGCATGAACATGACAACTATACCTCATTTGAGTTCTGTCAGCTCATAGACAGCATACAATGCTGGAATTCATATCCAATAATCAACAGTCACATTTTAAATATCCTGAGAATTCTTGCAAGTCTTGCACTCTTTTGATCAAATCCTTAAAAGGTTTGACTTCTTGTGTAAAGAAACAGCATCCAGGTCTGACATGGAAATGAAAATGTTCCTAGGATCATCCATATGCTTTCTGTTGGAAGGACTTGTTTGCTTTTTAGATGTTTTTTTCATAAAAGTTCCAAAACTCCATCTCTGCTCAGTGAGATTATTTTGATCACCTCTGCTTGCTGGATGAGAAACACACTTACAATTCACTAAAAACAACTAAAGTTCCTGCAAAGTCATAGTTTCTTTGGACTCCCTGAAACACAGTGCTTGTATGTATGAAAAGCACATGTGCACAGCGATTATCAGAACTGCTGTTCAGACACTTTCCTTCTCTACGTCCACCAGTCCTGGATGATGTTTTGACTCCACCTTGGAAAGGTGCAGAAGGGTATGGCATTCACTGTAGCAGAGGAATCAATTTAAAATTTAAACACCCTAACTCTTATTTGACTAAAGACTCTTTCCTCCCTGTACTTGCACCTGAATATTCTCCTGAACACAGCCACATCTGAAAGGTGTGTTCTAGGTCCATGTCAGGTGTGGCTAGTGCACAGGTGGATGGGGTCCACGTGACAGGAATGGCAGGAGCTCTCATGCAGTCAGCTTGTGTGCTCAGAGAAGATTTGGCAAATGAGCTCCAGTGCTCAGACTGCAGGTGAATTAATTCTGTGCTGTTAGCTGCAGCCAGGCCTTCACCTTCTTGTTAGGGAAGGGATAAATCACGCAAAGTGTATTCTAAGTACAAACAACAACTGCTGACAAAGCCATAGAAAAGAGAGAGACAGAAGGAAAAATGAAGTGGAGTCTGCAAAGATGGTCAGAGCAAATGCAACATTGCATTTGGAGTGATGGGAAGGAATTCTCGTCCTAGGCTGGATTCTAGTTTGCAGTGTGGCTTGAAGCAAAAGACTTAATCTTCCTTGTCCTCCACGTCCCCCTGTCTATTTGCAGTGACAGTCATGGTAGAGCAAAGACTCTCTCATCATATGCTTGCCCATGGTCCATATGTCCCCTCCTAGAGTTACTGTTGGTTTAGTTAAGACATTCACAAGAAATTGAGTTATATAAAACTCCAGAGCCCAGGGAGAAAAGCTTTTTACCTTATATCCCAAGCAAAGTGTCCAAAAGGAAGTCTATTCCCTGACACCTCTTTTAAAGCCTGGCTTTTCCCCGATGACCCTTCCTTGAAGTATAGCAGTGGTATCAAGGTGAGCTTTTCTCTGGGTTCATATTCGATTTTCTTTCCAGACAAAAACAGTGGGGGAGAAAGTCACCATGTGAAAACTCCCACATCCACCTGAGCAAGATAAAGTGTCTGAAGTGTGGGCAGGAAGAAAGTGGTTGACATTAGCTTAGATTCCAGACCCCTCTCAATCCTCACCCCTGCAGGACTGTCAACATGGTGACCAACCATTCTGGCATTCATCTGTGGGAGGGAAATCCTGCCAGGAGCTGGGCTGGACTCGCATTAATTTTCTCTTGGCCAACAAAGACTGACCAGATTGCAAATACTGTGAACTCATGACCTTGATTTGTTTCCTCTTCAACAGCTCCCTGGAACGCTTCGTTTCTCAGCCTCCTCTCTGCTTCCTTGCCTTTTTCTAGGAGCTGTCAGGAGAGCAGAGAGAGCCCTGACATTTTACCCTTGCTGTGAGCCCACCCCACTGGGGCCTCAGAAGGAGCGCCGGATGCTAACGCGGCTGGAGCTCATCACTCATTCTTCTAGCACAGGTAGGACTGGCTGGAAGGAAGGCTCATCAAAGACAGACTACATTTAGCTGGATACTTTCCCTCAATCACTGCATTAGCTTGTCCTGATCCTATAGTTAAAAACAGCTATTTATTCTATCACTACATGTCGGCAAAGATATATTGCACCAAGTCAGTACCTACAATTATTATAGTACAGAAAACCTTTGCTGTAGCACGTTTAGTGCTGCTATTTATCAGACACAAGGCTATTACATCCTGGCTCCCAACAAGGCTATACAGTTCTGGCACCCAGGAAGACAGCAGGTGCTCTGAATTTAACCAGAACCCAAAGACATTCTCTTCACCTTCTGGCTTTTCTTAATAGCCTAGCAAGTTTTGGTGGGCCATCAGGAAAAAAAGAGCTTGTAGGAAACCACTCTGCTTAGCTGACCCTGTGTTTTGGTATCAATAAATAACATGGTGGGGGAAGAGTTTGCTGAGGTATAAGGGAGATGACAGGACCTGTAGAAATTAAAATCCAGGTAGGTCACACAGTTCCTCCACATGCCAAAGCAACAGTATTAAATTATACTAGAGATTTCTTTGTAAGGTGTCTATCTGTCACTACCCAACACCCTAAACGTCTACCACCAAGGATGTTAAATATCACAGTTCACCTGCTTACCAGCCATCAGAATTATAGGGTTTTCTCTCTCTTCCTCTCTCCTCTGTCACTAATTTTCAAAAGAAATTCAAGCCCGAATCTAAGAAACTTCCTTGATGATTTCTTTCTAAAAAATGATGCATTTTTTTCAAACATCATTTTTCAATTCAAAATGACTTTGATCAGCCCTTGCCAACATCTTTCCAGCCCGGAGTTGCCAGCAGCTACACCCGGTAATCTGGGTGTGGTCTCAGCAGAGCTGTAGAAAGCACTATCATGAGTAATTGCACATGTTCAAAATGCCAAAAGGCACTTGATGTCTGTCAAGCACAAATGTTTATAGGGAAGAGGCAAATGAGGAGATTTATAAGATACGTAAGAGGGCTCAAAATCAGAGGAGAATATATAATAATAGCCGAATGGGAATCAATACTCAGCCAAATACATGGGAATAAGTAATACTTTTCACTTTGAGCTGGATGTAGAGTACATTGGGTCACTGCTGTCAAGGATATTTTCCTTAAAAAGTTCTTGGGATACTTTGAGACGTCCAGATTTAGCTTTATTCTCACCAGCTTCCTGCCAACAGCATTTTTTCAAAGTTGCTCCTGAAGGCCTTATGCTCCTAGGCCTCCTCTTAGTGGGAAGCACATTGTCATCTGAAGCATGTAGTCTCATCATATCATTGAGCTACTAGTGACCATGACTGCCTGATTGCTTTGCCTTTGAAACATGATACAGGTGGCTCATGGGGTTTTCTGTGGTTTGTTTATTTAACTTTGATTCTCCCAGACAGCAGTGCCATTTTGCTAGAAGACGACACTGAAGAAATGTCTTCATTCTTCAGAACAGAAGAAATGAACCAATGAAATCATGTGACAGAGGAAAGCAAAGCAAAGGAAATGAAAATATTCTCAACAATAATACTAGTCTTATAACACTAATATAAAAGGAAGATTTTGCTTCTGCCCATCATTGCTGATGTACAAGACACACACAGTGAGTGGATCTATCGACCTGATATTCCTGCTTACTGTGCAAGTGTTGCTAATGTTAGGATGACTATATTTAAGAGACAGTAGCCCTTAAAAGGCATCCTCTGATGGAGCTACAGACACCACCAAAGATTCATGCTACTAACTAGGGGAGGGACCCAGACAGTGGAAATAATTTGCTTAAAAGCATGTTGATTTGGACATCACTAATCTGGGCATTGATCTCTGCCGGCATTAACTTTGCTGTTAATGCAAATAACCGAACCTAAGGCTGCCATTAATTGTATTGATATAATGGAAGGCATTGCCCTTGACTTCAAGCCTGTCCCCCTGCCCTTGATTTAGTGCCTGCCAACAACTCAACATTTTTGTCTTCTCTCCCCTTTCTGCTTGTCCAAAATGATGTTTCATTCTTTTTTATGTCCCTGCTATGCTTGAACACCCTGTTTCCATGCTCTGCTCCTTCAAATGTTCCTTTCATCCTGAAGGTCCTACATTTTCTCCCCCCCCGCAAGTACAATCTCACAACTCTACCAGAAAGAAAGCAAAACCGCATATCCAGAAGACAACAGTGGCAACACAGCTGAAGAAAGCCATGCTTCCAGCATGGTAAATTCCATTTGTAATTCCTTGGACCAAGAATATTATGGCTTGCAGAAGTAAAGGCTTAATGAGGAAAAAGCAATGAGTGTGACTTATCACTGTGGCATTATTGAGGGTGGTACTTCAAAATAGTGTTTTTTTCCTACAGCTCTGTTTCCAAAGTGAATGCCACAAAAAGGAGATAGATCTAGAAGAGTTACAAAGATGGCTTGAAGACCTGAAACCCTCTTTTGTAGGGATGAATTTTTGGGATTCTACATAGCTTCTTGAAATGAAGATTAGGAAAAGTCTGTTGCCCTTTACTATTACCCATCAAAAGAAATAATTTCTGACAACATAGGGCATTTTAGTTTAGCAGCTAAAGACACCACAAAATATCAGACTAGAGAAACTAAGTCTGAAGTTATGGTACACTTTATTTTAACTGTGAGTCAACTTTCTGTGTCTTAAAATCTTTAAATCAACTTTAGTTTTCTACAAAGCATGTTTAAGAGATGAAGCAAAAAATAACAAAGCAAAAAAAAACCTAGGGTAAAAACCTATCCCCAACAGAACAGTTAATTTAGAGCAGAGACTTGCCAAATACATATGAAAATAACTTTCTCTGACCCAAAGATTTTGCAGTGCCACAAGGAAGATACAGGAAGAAGAATACTATTGCATATCTATCACGCACAACTACAGTTTTTATTGAATAATAAAATAAGCATCGATTAACTTCACATTTTTTGCAGCCATTATTAATTGTTTGGTTTCCTGAGGGCACAGTCATGGTATAAACTGGTATTGAGTGGATCTGAAGAAGTCAGGGTATGGGGAAGATGTCATATGTGTAAGTGGCTTCCTGGATCAGGAGGCCTTCAGGCTGTCTTTTTCAACCAATCACCACATCTTAGTTTAAAACAGGGTTGCTGACTGCTTGAAATGCTGTCAACTTTGAGATAATCAGAGGCATAGCCTCTGGAAACTAGTACATTGTGGGACTGTAAAAGGAAGCCCCTGCAGGGGAGAGCAGGAACAGTGTACGTAGCAGCATTAAATTGGCATCTATTTGTCAAAAACATCCTTTGCCACCTCTTCTCCCCAGCAAAAAATTCCACTGCAAAAAAACACACTCATCCTCCAGTTCTCCAATTAACATCTGAATTGTAATCAACTACTTTGCAGTCCAGGAATCCTTGAATATACAGGAAAACAAATGTTGTTTTTCAGGCTCAACATGAAAATACAATAATGATAGCGGGATTATATTGGAAATACATGGCCAATAGGAACCTTGGAGGGGCTTGATCCATTCCAAATCCAAATCCCTTTTGGTCCCTTAATCCATAAAGCTTACTAAAGAAGTATGTTATTGCTAAATAGTTGCATTTAGGATTTGCAGCTGGATTTTCGTGTACAGTTGTCTATCATCATACATCTGTAAAAGCATCTTCAATAATTGCTGTGCACTTGTAAAAGGCTTTTCTCTTTGCAAAACAATGGTGAAAATGTTAAATTTTGAATAGCAGTTTTGTGAGTGGGAGATATTTATTAGCTCTGTTTTACAGGTTGAAAAACTAGGGGACAGCAGGTTAATTGAGCCTAATTAAAAAAAAAAAATCTTAATGATTTGTATCAAAAGAACAGATAGAGCTCCAGACATGAACCAAAACTCCATTATGATCAGGAGGTAAAGAAAACAAAGTAAAGAGAATTCCTGTCTCAGGTGGCTTTCAACCTAATTATAAGAAAAGAGCATATGGACTGGTGGATTATCACAAAAAATAACAAAGGTAAAAGTTACTTTGTTCTTTCCCCTTCTTTTCACTGCATGGTATCTATGTGCATCTCGGTCTTTGCTGATTTAATGAAAAGCTGGTCGGGGACCTAATTTTTTGACATTTTGACAGGAGAAATCAACACGGAATTTCCTGGTAAACTGAGGAAACGGGGACACGCCTTTAGCTTGTTCCTGACTTACTTCCATGTGGCTAATACCACAGGGACCACTTGCCCAAACTGCTCTTTCTCTCAAGCAGGCTATGAAGAACGCAGTCTGGGAAGCTCCTGCCCAGCAAAGCAGCAGGATCCTGGTAGCATCTGCCTTTTCATTAGCACGTAGAATATAACATGATCAGTCTCTCCTTTGGACTAACAAGCAAGCCAAGTCACTTGGAAGGGCCAAATTTCATGCTGATTTAGCTCCACTGACTTCAAAATCCAGGACCTAACTGGAGACCCCAAATATGACACTGATCAGTCAAATTTCAGTGGTTCCACAGTTCCTGAGGAGGAGGAACAGATGGACAGGAACACAAAGAGGCTGATTGCATAAATCCTGTTTCTTAAGAAACTAGGCTAAAATTAGGTGTTTTAAAATACAGATTGAGGGTAAATTCTGTTTGAAAGTAGGTGCCTGAATACTAACACATATGGCTAGGACAGTATTTCTGTTACTGTCAAAATCAGGTTCTGATATACCAAAATCAGTTCTGGTACATCATTACAGACCATTAAATCATAAAATGAGCCTTGAATCAATGTACAGCTAGGTAAATAGGTAAATAAGCTTTATAGTCATTTCCATTTTAGCCATGCAACCTCCTAACAATAACTTCTGGTTCCAGTCAATTACTTTATAATTACGTTTTAAAGTGGCGTGCCCAATTTGAGCCAAACCCTTGGCTTTTAGTCTTGCCAAGAGAAAGAAAGTATGGCATGAAATTGCAATACTAAAAGGAAATGCCTTGCCATCTACAGACATACTCGCAATTCAAGGCTATATGAATAACTTAGGGTGTGGTTCCACAATAGAAATCCTTCCATAGTAGAGCCATCAGAAAAGGTTTCAACTTAACTGCTTGTGAAATGATCACAGAGATGATCAATTTGCAAAACAGTAAGTCAAAAAAAAAAAAAAAAGAGAGAGAGAAAAGGATCAAAAAAACCCCAGGCCTAAACCAAACCTCACCAGCAATAGATCTGGGTTGAAGTTCACCCAAACAAGCAATCGAATTGGTTGAGAAGGGCAGTAATCCCTTGTAGGGTGCTCGTGGGGACACGAACTTCTTAAGCAGGCTCTAACGCTGAAGGTTGGTAATTTATATTTATAATGTATATAATGTATATAACCTCTTTCTGAGAGGCCAACAGACGACTCTCTCAATCCTCAGACACAGATCATATCTCTCAAAATGCCAGAAAAACTTCTTCCTGGACTCTATTTCTCCCCTGCCCAGAGGTAAAGTTTTGCCCTGTGCTGAATTTGCACAGTGTTATGGAGTAGGTGAGCATTTCCAATGCCATCCTGGAATATGCTCGCCATGTGGCAGGGTCAAAACCTGCTACCAATTCTCATCCAGCTGCAGCCTTCCACAGATCTTCCTTGCACCACTGTCCCCAGCATTTGCCACCACCCACGACATGCCCTGATATGAAGCATCCTTCACAGTAGGGAAAGAAGATGCCGAAATTATCTGGCCATAACTAAATACACTGGTTTAAGGACTGGAGTTGTAATTCTGAAATTGCTTTTCCTTTGCACAAGGCCAAAGTGCTCCATGCTGAGTAATCCACCAGGACCTTCACTAACTGTGCATTCATGGCACTCACATGCAGCTCAAACCTCCACTGTGCTTTGAAAAATCTACCCCTAGTGTTACTCTAATGTAGTTGTTTGTCTCCTTGTGAACCTATAATGCTAATAATGATAATAAGGATAGTAATAATGACTGACATTTATATAGTACCTTTCATCCAGAAAGATCCCAAAGTGCTTTGCAAACTGATTTACAAACAACCACATGCCCATATTAAACACCCAGTACCTATGTTAATGCAATGTTAATGTTGCAGATCTGAAGCAGCAAAAAGACAGAAAATGCAAAGGTTATGGTTTCAGGAACAACATGCTGTGCATCTTGCATATGAAGTTCTACCATTCACAACAGAACCAGGCAGACCCTGTGCAGGAAATACTACTTCCTGCACTGAAGTAAAGGTGATCAAAACCTCATGCACCTGGGCATGAAGTTAATTGGAAGAGTGAGGCAGGAATTTCACTCAGTCTCCTTCCTCAGCTGCCAATGTGGAAAGTTGAGTTCTCTAATTTTCTATTTTTATTTGCTAAAATTGAGAGGGCAGGACTAGATGTAGAGGCCCAACTGTTAGAAGTAATGTGGCTAATGATGTGGCAATTGGGCAAGGAAGGGAAGGGAAAGAATCCTGCTGACTTCAATGAATGCTGACTCAAACATTTGTTGAATTATCTGAACGGCAGCAAAATTTCATTCTCCCCCTTTCTTCTACTTATTATTGATATTACTAGTTGCAGTATATTTTGACAAAGGGGAAACCATTCTTTTCTTTTCACCTCTTTATTCTTCAAACTATGAGGAGGACAATCTATTTTGGATCCAGATCTCACATGGCAAGTTTCAGCTGAAAGGCATTTTACATCCATTTGAGCTATGTTCCTCTGTTGATAGAACAGATGAGCCCAATGTTAATGGTGCAAACGGTGCTGTTTTCAATGCACAATTAACCAGGTCAACACCGTGATGAATAAAAAATAAAGCTGGCATCAGGAAGGACCCCATGGAAGTTCAGATCAGTTGCTTAGGTGCTTATGACTCTGAAAACATGCTTATATCTGAACAGACACTTGTTTTTTCACATAAGATCAAATCACCTGCATCAAAAGACTGAAGCAAAAGAGTTTGAAAGAGAAGAATCTATGTTTGAGTGTGAATGGTTTAACGAAAACAACAACCCAAACCTTTTTGACTCCAACCAGCTGTGAGTTACTTTTGGACCATCTGGAGAGGGAGGGATTTTCCCCCCCCCTTTTTCTCTATTGCAAGATGGCCTGGGGAACAGGGTGAAAGTGCATACGCAAACACTATAGAAACTGACTGTCTGCACAGGGCAAACACCCACCTTCTCATTGCTGTAGCTTCTTAAAAGCAAATATTAAAGCTAAGATATCTGTTAGGGCAGTCATTTCTCACAAAATGAGAAGAGGATTCCAACTATGCAAATCACTTAGTTGCCCTGGCAGGAGTTTGGCATTACTTTGGACTTGTCTGTCTGAGCTCCTGCCATACCTTTCATTGCAGAACAAACCTCCCAGCAGAATAAAGTGGGGAAAGATAAGTAAAACTTTTCTATCAGATTTCTCGAGGCTTTTCCCTCTCTGTTTTGAGGATATTTCCTGCCAGCTCTGTGTATCTTCACACAATGATGGCGGTCAGAAGAGGAAAAACAAAAAACAAAAAAACCCTCCAACCCCCCCAGTATACAGAATATAAATGGTTTCCTTTGAGAAGGACTTCAACATCTGTTTTCCTTCAGCATCCATGTCAGCACACAAGGATTAAAATTCACTCTTTCTGGAACTGCTACTATCAAGATACGTGGTAGAGTAGCTTCCCAATTCTCTTACACAGAGTTACCCCAGGGGTAACTTTAGCATATTGTTTCTGCACTGTGCAAGCTTTTGTTTCAGCTTCCATCCCACCCCTGGTAAGGCTCTGTACTGGCTGCCTTTGCTTAGCTCTGGAAGAAGAGTGGTTAATAGTGTCATTTTGGAATTTCTTATTAACAGGCCAGCAAAACTGCAAGGTTGACAGCACTATTAAATATGACAAAGTCTTCTTTAAAACACTGACTGTTTGACTGGTGGGAGAAAAAAAAAAATCATGGCATGATTTATGCCCGGCTGAACGAGTCACAGACTCTCCTCTATATCTTGTGTCCAAGGAATGATCGCTCATCTACAGTCTGCAGTGTCCTCAAACAGCTCGTCACAGATGGTTCATCTTGACTCTATAACATTGAAACATGCTTGCGTGTCACACTGCACCCTTCCTGGACAAAATTCCCCCTTCCGCCCCCACCCCATAGCAGGGTTCTCTCCCAAAATGAAGCATTGGTGACTGATCCTTAAACTGGACAGCCAGCTTTTCTGAATGGGAATATCAGGCCCATAATGGATGACATCACTCTTTGGGGTGGAGATTGCATAGCTGGATTAATAAGGTGGGAGGATGTCTCAAATCAAACAGGACCGAGGAGTTTATTAAACAAGACTTTATATATATGCCTGGTAGTTTTGAGGAACACAAGAAAAATATGTTAGGACTAGATTAGATGAGATTAGATTAATAAAGTACAGACATAGTGGAGCAGATCAACAGTCAGTCTCATTCAATAACCTGTCTCAGACAGTGGTCAATACCATCTGCTGCTCTGCAACAGGCAGGGCATCCTTCAGTGGGCAGCTATAGGGATAACATACTCATAAGGACAATGTCTTCCTAAACCCCATTAATTAGAAGTTGGTTTAAGCACTGAAGCAAGGAAGCTTATATCCACTCTGAAGCTCTGGGCTTTTTTTTTTTTTTTTTTAATCCCCACAATTGTAAATCTGGATGTTTTTGCTACCTAATAGAAGTCTAATCCCATTCTCCCTCTTCCCCTCCTCCTCCTAAGCTGCCAAAATTTTGGTTTCATAGACTAGGAACTTTTTTTTTTTTTAAACATGAATTACAGCTTTTGTTTGGGCAGGACTGAGAAACTTATGTAACAGCTCACAGCAATTCTGCCCAGCCTTGGAGAAACAAGAGAGAAGAATGACTTAAGTCACTGAAATCAGAGATGACCAATTTTGTATTATCTGCCTGCAATTGCTAAAGCAGCCTGAAAAATTTTCTTCTATGCTTTTTCATTTTGGTGTGAACATGGACACTTTGCACCCATTTCCTTTCTGAAACACGTCTAGTAACTAAACTAGCTTGGAAGAGATCCAGGCGACATGGTTAGCATCCTGTCTTTTAGATATCTTAAGTGCATGTTTCTTGGCTGGGCCACTGATTCTACATCCTATTTGAATAATACAAAGTTTTACTGAGAGGAAGAGGAAGAAGTATTATTGGAGCAAATACAGAGAGATGTCAGTTCTGCCTCATTTCGAATGCTAGTCTGGTGTTTCATTTTGCTGGATGAGTTGTGTAAGGTCAAGAATACAACCAGAAGGCCTCAGGAGCAGAGGATACAGGTAGTATTTTTCTATATGAAACCTGGGAAAGGTTTAAAGATACAACAGAGCATTTTTGACAATATCTGGCAACTGCCGGGTAGCTGAGGGTTTTTTTTTTTTTTGGTATGGCCACTGTTGTCTGTTTACATTTCACAAAATCTGGGCAAAATTGGTACCTGGTGCAGGGAACTCTGCATATATCATAGGAGGTACTATTCATCATTCTTTGGTTGGTTCATACTATTATTGTGGTATGTCCTTTAACTTGTCTAGCCATTAATTTGCCTTTCCATAAAATCTTATAAAAAACGATTTGCCTCCCATTGAAAATATTTGATTTTGTATCCAAAAGCTTTACAGAATAACCCAAATATTGTGATAATGGTCTGTCCCACATGGCTCTGGGAGCTAGTGGCAAATTGCCACAGGTCTCCTTTCCCCTCTATGGGTAATGATCCCCAGATGGACTTCACATCTTGTGGTGTACTGCTCCTGAGTTGAGAGATAAGAGAGGCAACCCAAAGACAGAGATGAGCCTACAGAGAAAAATGAGTATGAGTCATTCTAACTCCCATGAAGTGTTGCTCTGACATTACTTAATCAAAAATTGCAGTTTTCAGATGAAATATCTCATTTTTAAAATGTACTTTTAAACGATATGCCAACTTTTCCAGGGGAAGGGGCAACTTGCTTTGAGCAGAGGTGATTTTAGTATTCACCTGCTAAGTCTTGACTCTGAAAGGCAGGACTTCCTTTCTGCCATCCAGTCATGAGAAGACGGAAAGGATTTAATGACCAAAATGCACAGCAGTGTAGAGGTCCTGGGAGACAGCTGAAAAATCTATCTTCAAAAAGTGTCTGAAGAACATGTCTCTTTATCTCTGCTTGCATGCATATGTGGGTTTTTTGTTTTATTTTATAACAAGATCTATTGACTAACTGGGAGCATTTTATTAAAGAGAAAAGTCTGGGTAAAGCCAGCAAACTATTCACTGCCAAAATCTACCCAGAAGTACCTGTGTAATTGAATTTGGCCGGCTCTAGCAAGATATTTGATTTTCTATAATTGGATTGGCTAATGGGGGAAGAGGGTGGGGAGAAAAAAGGAACTCGAAAGTTATCTGTCTCCCTTGACAAAATGATCCAGTGACTTGGGAAATTTCTCTGCCCTCAGGGAACGAAGGGGCAGATAAAAACTTGAAAACAAAGCAAGTGATGGACTGAAGCAAGAGGAAGGGCTAGAAAGGAGGGGTTAGTCCATGGCTCTGCTACAGACTCCTTGAGTGTTTCTGGGCAAGTCACTTATTCTTCCTGTGCTTAAATTCTCCACTCCTTGTCTGACTTATTTCAGATTCTGAGTGTTTTGGGGTGCATGTATGTTGTGTGAAACACTGCAGTTGGATAAGAGCTGGGCCCTTCTAATTACACATTGCATATTACTTAGAATGGCTTATAAAATGCAGTGTCTCATCCTACCCCAAATAGCAAAGACTCACTTCTCATTGACAGAACAAAACCTGGTAAGCAGAAGAAGATATAGACGAGGATTTTTCAAAGGCTACTACATTATTGTAGAAACACTGAATCAGAGGACTTGGGCCACTGACCTGCGATTTTGTGGCATTCAGCAGTCCTGGCCATATCCACTACACACAGCTCTACTGCACAGCATGCTTGGCCTGAAGCATCCCAATTTCCCTTCAGCTCATTTCTTATGGTGACAGGTATCATTCTTCTGCCACAGCAGAATCATGATACTCAATGTTATTAGCTTTTATGAGAGCACCTCTACTGGACAGAGCAAAGGTCCATCCACCTAAAGTTCCTCTCATCAGCCTTCCTCTATTGTTCATGCTTAGGGCAAACACAGATAACAGAAATTATATTTCCCCTGCATACTCTCCTAAACTCCAACCATTTTCAGTTCAGGGGATTCTTAAGATATGGTATCTGCATGGTCAGTAACCGTCACTGCTTTTCCTTCTCTATCCTGCTTGCTAGACACAGGAAAAACAAGGAAAGAAAGACAGCTGCACCTTGTGCTATAGCCATGTGATTACTAAAAATTTCATTTTTAATGTGGAGTCTACCTTTGTCCCCATAGCAAGATCAGATGGGATGGAAACAAAAATCTAATAAGGGGGATGAAGAAAGAGACCTACAGCTTACCTAATCTCTCCCCATCTATATATACAATTAATACTGCTATATTGGTGGTATGAATGTATTATGTTTGGTGGTACTGTGACACTTTCTGATAACAGTATCAAGAAATTTCTAATGCAATCCTTACTCTTCATTAAAAATGCAACATTTTCATTTTCAAGGATTTTAAAATGACTAATCAATCTTCCCTAAAACATGAGACTGACTTAAAGTCAAGATAAAATAAAATCTTTGGTTCTTTGGTACAACTGAAGATTGAAATGAATGTTAGAGTCTTTTTTTTTTTTTCAGTAAGAAAAATCTGTTTTTCTAAAGAAATGAAGATCACACGATCAACTTGTGTGTGTGCTAGTCTATCACTCTCTCCTAATTAAATTATTGCATGCTTCATCTGAACATACAGCAGGATAGAAGAGAAAAAATCAAAGTTAGCGTTGTCACTGAGAGGAAGGGTTACGGTAGTAGCTCACTCTTATTAGACGACAGAGAATCCACAGTAGTGAGTCATCATGAATGTCTCAGCCACAAGCAAAGATTCAGCTGGTGCATGCACCTTTTTAGAAAATCTGAAAATCTAATCATCAGGCAAAGTCAGAGGAAATCCAGTTTCACACATGCATGTCTTACAGAATAAATTCTATTCTATTTTACAGATAGATGAGCTATCATACTGAAGATTGTAAAACTTTTTAGAATTAAAATAGAGGAGGAAGAAAAAAACAAAACAAACACATACCTAAATCTTCCTTTAAGATTTAATGAAAGTCTACTTCTAAGAACAACTTGTTGGGAAGGCTGGTTTTATAGCCTCACAAACTGGCAGTCTGGGTTACCCTTGGTATACTGTTCCTTGCCTGCCTGCTCTTTGTAGGGAAAGGTACTCTCCACTATCAATATACATGAAGTCAACTTCCTTAATCAGTTTAAAAGCCTTTTGAAAATGTATTTCGTGGGTGTCTCACTAGCTGAATCTTTTATTTATGGGCTTGTACCGGGATGGTCATTTGAATTTTTGTTGTGAGTCTGTATTTTATTATGCATTTTATTTGGTTTTTATTGAAAGCTTTCTGAAGCACTAAGAAAGATGCCGGGCAACTTATTGAATAAAAGCATTCATTTCAAAACCCCTCCCTGATCCTTCTGCCTCTTCTCACTGCAAATACGCACACACCTATACTTCTGCCCTCTATTTCATAGCACACACGACTATTTTCTTTTATTTTCATCTTCTATGGAAAACTAAACATTTTTTGCTATTTACATGAACAGCCAACTTTAGAATGCTAATAGATGTGATAGAAGCTGCAGTAAGTTCATTTATTCTGAAGAAAACCTTCAGAGAGAGAGGAACCTGCTTATTTTCTGAGAAATTCAGGATTTCTTTTCTCTGTGTGGAGGACATTTCATAAAAAATAAAGCTTATATCACTTAAAGATTTTTTGAAAACTTTTCAGTTTTAAAGAAAAAAATAACATGAGATTTTTTCAGATCATTCTTTTTCTTCCTTTATGAAAAGAAATCCTTAATATCATTATCCTTTTATTATGTGAGAAAAATAAATAAATTTTCTCAAAAAAAAAAAAAGAATGAAAGAATGATATGTGCTGTTTTCTGATTTGCTTTGTATTTTCCTGTGCTGTTCCTCATATACTAGCAATCCTTCAAAATGGGCTATTCCACAGAGATAAAGTCACAGCATCCAAGTCCATAAAGATACATCCCATTTGGTCTTCTGGCCTACTCTCACTTTCCTTTGGAAACTGATGAAAGATAAAATCTTAAAGGAAGCCAGTGATCTGTTCAAGAGCTTTTTACTACTGGCTGACTACGCTGCCAGAGGCTACCCAGCTTCTAAAATGCCATCAGTTTTTGTACAGAACATCCACTGATAGAGTTACACAGAAATACAGAAAGAAAAAAAAAATGAATACCAGGAATTTTCTTAAATGGAAAGTATATTAGGCTGTAACCACCATGGGAAATAAAAAGAGCCCCTTTGTTTTGGGATCTTGAACACTCAATCAGACGGATCAAGAGGAAATACATAACAGAAAACAACTGCCAAGTTCATGACCCACATCATCTAATCCATCCTCCCAGGTCTTTTTTCAGTGATCTTGACTTCTCCTGATTTCTCCTATATGTGGCTGCCTGCAGCCATGTTACTGGACACTTACTCATGATGAGTCTCTACCCCCCACAACACACACACCTTTATTCCAGATCATCCTGCTAGAGAAAAAAGAATCCCTTTATGTTTAGATTTTATTTAAAAGGTTAAGTCAACATCACTTGGCAGGATAAGCTATACATGTAAATCTAGCTTATAAAAAAACGCAGCAATACAGGAACAGCTTTTGGGGGGTTTCTGTGCTGCAGCTAACATATAGTGGGTCTTTAACACCAATGGCATGCATGTTTGTCAACAGATTTATAGCAGTGATTCATAAATTACACAACCACATGATAAAGAGCAGAACAGGTGATGAACTGCATTACCCATGCAGCTTTGACCAGGTCACCTGCACTCTGCCCACTGATTTATCACTTCTGCGTGAGAAAACCCAAACCAGGATTTCAGGAAAACAGCAGAACTGCAGAAGGCCAGTCCCCGAAGTGCTCAGACACCAGTGATTTCTTCCGCACTTCTGGATAAGAGTCATATGCTAAAGTCAGGCAGATAAACTCCTGTTGCACTTGACCACCACATGGTCCAGCTGGGCACAGAACTGCACATGCACAGTTCATGCCCTTGTTTTTTTTTTTTTTTTTTAACATGGGTAAAGACTTGAGACAACTTGAAGACTATCCACTTCAGCTGAGCACCTGAAAAGTTGTGATGCTTACTTAGTAGAAAATCAAATCTTTCAGTCACCGAGCTGTAAATCTTGCAAGAACATATTTTCCCCTAAGTCTTTTGCTTAACACTTGGGTCAGGAGCAGCCTTTCATCATGTTACAACTTAAAGGAATGAAGAGGATTGCTGAAGATTAAATACTCTTTGAAGCAAGCATCCTTGACCTAAGGGGGGGTGGGAGGGATGTGACACCAAAATGAAGATCACACTGACGCATAAAAGTCTGATTTATGTCTTTCCAAGAGGAAGGAACATTCAAATAAAAAAAATCCCCAGTCCCTTTTGGTAAAGCTTAAGGGCAGAGAAGTACCTAGGACATATCTACACAGTCTTTCATACACTGTTGCAACCGTGCCTTCAGTAATCTCTGAGCACACAGGAAACTAACAGCATGGATATCACAGTGCCAAAGTGAGTTAAGGTGTCCTGCTGAGAGGTAGGATATAATAGTTCGGGTTTGGTGCCTCTAGGACGTTCCTCCTCCAGAAGGCCTGAGGGAGTTTGAGTTTATCTAGCCAGATGTGGTCACTGAAGGTAGATGATTCCATATGAGCTAGTCACTTTTGATTTCCTTTATTATCAGCAAAGAGAAATAGATGCTTTTGGGACACAGTTCATTTGACTGATTTTAGTTTTCAACATTAGGATGAGAGGAATTACACCATAGAAGAGTGTACTCACCTACTCTACCACAAGAGAAACCCATGCTGATTAGCTCAAATGTATACATCTAAAAATCTCTGAAGCTGCAGATGATGTGTAGCATGTCTGTATAGAAAGACTGTAATGGGAGTTCTAGTAGGAAGAGGTGAGACAAGGGAATAATTAAATAAAATCTCATCTTTTTTAATTCAAAATTTAAATACAGAATATAGTAAAGTGGCTGAGCAACAATTAACTGACAGAGTTAATGAGATGGGGGGGAAAACACTCCAACAGAATGAGCACCAGGTCTGGTGTATCAGGATTCCTGTGTGTACCTTGCAAATTTACAATGTCAAACTGACATAATTTGAAGGAGATGGCGGGCATTATCCTGGAAAAAAAAAGGCAGCCCATTTGTAATTTGCATATGCATATTTATTTATTTGATATAGCAGCAAATTCTGCTGTTCTCTGAGCGGCACCTTTGCAACTTACAAATTTCTCCCCATTTGCACAATTAGTGCTGGCAGATAAATGGGTTGCCTGGTGAAGCATTCTCTCCTATCCTCTCCCCTGCCAAGTGCACAGGCCCTCAGATATCTTGTTGAAACACAGAGCCAGAGTGTAGGAGCGATAGGCTAACCTGCAAACTTTGGATCATAATCCAGCGTGAAAATACAAGTTTCCAAGAGATCAGAATTGGGAAATACACTGACTTCAGTTCCCCAAATGAGGAGAGAAAAGAGAGGTGAGAGCAACTCTAAAGAGAAGATATGCTAATTTTGGAAAAGCATGGTTGGATGGGTCAGAGCCTTAATGTTATCGTTTAATCATATTCTCAGCTTGTGGTTAGTAACTCAGTCTCTGTCTGAAAAACAAAACAAAACAAAACTAGGCATATACTTAACTTTTACTTTGAATTCAGTGAGACCACCAGTAAGGGATTAGTCTCATTTGATTTGGGACATGGAAAAGTAAGCAGCAGCAGAATCCGAGCTTGTTAAGTCCTGTGTCTTCATCAGGGAAGAGAGAAGTTTGTCTAGAGGGTGACTGACATCCTGCTAAGACAGATGTTGACAATCAGCTGGATGGTTTTCTAGAATTGCCTCTTTCCTCTGACTAGAGGAACAAGTGACTTATCTCAGACTTGGATGCCTCACATATGAATATCTAACGTTAGGTGAGAGGAATCCCACTTTAAATAATTTCATTTTTATTGACAACAAGACAAGGTCAAAAAAGTAAAACCTTTAAAATTAATTCAATACGCAGTCACCAAGGCCATGATACAAACAGGATCTTGGACACACACAAAACATTCAGCATTCAATAAACATATTAGGAACATGAAGGACTGATGCCCCAAGAAGGCCTCACCAGCTAGTAGTCTGTGGCAGAGCTGTCCTCTGTGGGTCAAATACAGCGAGGGGACCTCGAATGCATACTCGTCAATAGGGCAGGCACAGATTATAACCTGCACGAGCTACAAAGAGATGTGCGGTCCAGAAAACTATTTAGGATGAGCTGAGCTTCTGGTACGGATGGTGGGCAGAACTGCAGAGTGTTCATTCTCCTAGAACATCAATATCCCAAATGGCCAGAAGTCCAAGAATCAGAACTACTGAGTTCTGCTTCCAGTTTTGGCCTGTTTTGTTCATTTACATGAAAGGCCTGAACGCCTCAGTAGCTCAGTTTGCTCATCTGCATGACGCTTACGTACTGTAAAACAGCTGTAAAGCTTACTGGTCATAAATTGTTCCTTATTCCTCACTCCCAGAAGAGTGAAACACAAAATGTGTTTTCTCATCTAAGGCTAGTTTTCCCCTTACGTTTCTCTCTTTTCTCTACTGTAAAATATGTCAAGAAATGCAAAAAAGAAAGGAAGAATAGATTAATTGGGATATCACCTGTAGGGACCAAGAGTTACCCCTTGCTAGTTTTCCCTAGGCCCCATAAACCTCTCAGGAATAAGGAAGGGATTTTCAATTAGGCATCAAATTAATAAGGCACTTCTGATGCTCCATTCCTGCAGGAAGACATTAGTAATTTGTTTGTTCCAAAGGCGCCACTCATATTCACACAAAATGGCATTTAAATGTTAATCGAGTCAGGGGATGGGGAGTGCTTGCCAATCACTACGCAACTTAAGGTCAAGGTTTTTGTCTTAAAGGAGGACTCAATGTTAATTTTAAATTTAAAATTCTTGACAGATAGCAGGTTTTCAAATGCCTGCTACAATCTGGCTTGTTTGATTCATTTTAATGAGTAAGTAACTCCTGGCAAAATGAAGGTTTCCCTATGTCTTCAAGGAAATGGAAGGGCAAAGAGGCACAGTGGACTAATCCTGCATCCACTACAGGGAACAGGAAGCAAAACCAATTTAGACTCCTATTCATCTCCATGCTCCCCATATAGAGACCAAAAAGAGTAATTTACATTCCTATGAACACAAGGCAATTATTGGAGGTTTTCGTTTAAAAGAAAAAAATAAATAAAAGTTCTGAATATTGAATTCAGGTTTGACTCTCTGTGCTGGAGGAATATTTTATGTGCATGTCTGTGCACATGTTTGGTTTTGTTGTTTCTTTGCTTTACATACTTTCATAGCTTTTTTTTTTAACCCTCAGAGTGTGACATAAATAGGATAAGGAACCTGTGATATCTTTGTGTCTTCCTTCCAAATGTGTGAACCAAAAAGGAGGAAGATTCTCACACAGTGACATGTGTAAATAACTAGATATCCATGTGAATGGAAGATTCCAATAGTCTTTGACGAGCTGCAGGGATGGGTCTCAGAGCTGCGGTGGTGCCCAGCCCTTATTGCCCTCCTCTCTTACTCCACGCCCTAAGAGACTTCTCCTGCCGCTGCTGCCACTTTCTTAGTCAGCTCTCCAAAACAGCCAGAGGGGATTGCTGTATTTACTTGTGCTTGCTGCAAGCTGAGGCTGCGTCTGATGTCCCTCTCACACAGCTCTTGCCACTGCTGCACAGGTACATGACAGACCATCATACTTCCCAGGCCGCCTTGCAGGGGGTGACAGATTCAGTTTGCCACTGACTCGTACTTGTGACCTGACCCACGCAAGAATAAACAAGGACTACTTCTGCAGATTGTCTTGCTGGGAGAAGCCAGATGGAAAGGGAATGAGAAGGGCAGTGACAGATCAGAGCAATTACTGAAGTACCAATAGTTTTGAAGATGGTCTATAAGAAAGGAATGAAGTAATTTACATGAATCATCTGCCCATGTTCAGATATCTTAAGTTCCTACTGTCTAAATTCTGTTTATGGCCAGTAGAGAAATAGTGCTTCTAGGATACAGTTCATCTAGAGGTAGGTGAAAGAGGACATACGAATCTCATAAATGAAAGAGGCCATATGAATCACACTTGAAATGCCTTATTTCTCTAAGTTGACTATAAAGGAGTTTTTGTATCACTAACTCACACACGTAGACCTGCCAAGTTAGCTGAGATGAACTCCACTCTAACTGTTGACAGGAGCACCAGGAAAGAATTTACTTTGATCTCTTCCTAGATCAATGAAACTAACTTCTACCCTTTACTGCGGTCAGACTGGAAGTCACGTCTGCCCTGCTGGAAGGTCGGTTGTATATATGATGTACATATACGAATGAGCAGAATTCACAGACCTGGATGCCTAACTCTGTCTGAGCCTCTGTGAACCAGCCTCTATTTCACTATTTCATTCACCCCCATACACACTGTAAAATAGAACAACAGAATTTCCATGACTCACCAATATTTAATAATGCTGAGATGCTCCGATTCTGCAATCGTACAATTATTTTAGATAGGTAGTATTTGAAGAGTGAAAGGTTTTGGCTGGATTCACCCCATCTAATTTAAGAGGACCGATCTCCATAGGTTGACTTTATAGCAAATGGAGAGATATGGGCGACAGTAGGCCTCTCCAGAGAGCTATTCAGCCTATCTAGGATCTGAATTGACCTCTGAGAGTGTCAAGATTCCTCATTTAGGTGAAATGAATTTGGACCTTAAATAATTTTATGGTGCAGGAACTATCTATCCATTACATGCATACATAGTCCTCAGCAAACAGGCCCCTGAACCATAATCTTGACCTCTGCATGTTTTGATAACCGTAGTCATCATTTCACAACCCCAAAACACTCATGGTTGGCTCATTCATATGCCACAGACACATGCTGTTTTGTGATTACACTGGAAAATGTACTTTCACTCACTGAATCAGCATGCAATTGCATTGGATTGAGTTGCTGACAATCTCCCAATGCCTCTTAAAATCAGCAAGTCATGAGAATGCTAAAACCTTGTAACACTAAACCAAATCAAGCACATGGAGTAAGAAGGAATCTCAAGAAAAAGAAACAGATCCACCTTACAAAGTCAGGTAGTCTAACCTTCAGCGAACTCAGGACTGTTTCCCAAAATATACTGCTTAATTTGCAGCTATTTCAAAGCAACCAAAGAGTTTTGATTCCTACCCTCACCCTCAGTACCTCACATTTCTTCATTCCTGCCTCTTCCTCAAATTTTCTCTCCTTTTTATGGCATCAGCAGGAACAGAGAGAGCAAAGGAGTCAGAGACAGCTTCCTACAGGAGCCTTCTTGTAGGAAGGCTCAGGCACCTTTGCCTCTGGCTGTCCATTTTGCTCTACCATACTAAGCTTCAATAGTTCCTGGCCTATGCAATGGTGCTTAGGGAGAACTTTCTATGGATATATTGTCTCTAATCATAGGGGTTTTTTACTGTTTTATTTGTCCTTACACTGTAATTCATTCTGAATGTCTCGTGCTATTTCTCCTTCTCATGCCATCACTTCTCTTCATGGAGTTACCTAAATGCTTAGTTAATCAGGAAAGAGACTGATGAAATGAGTTATCTTTGCATTTGTTCATGGAATGAGTGAGTTCAAACACACAGAAATAAATTCCTTACTGGTCCTGAGTACTTTCAACTATATGTTACAGGTCACTTACTTTTCTTGCAGAGTAAATACTAGTATGATGGTAGGATACAGAAATATGGCACTAGTAACTGTCATGATTACTATCTTATTTTTCATTTCTCATTTAAGGAGACTAAAAGAATATCCCAGTAGGCCAAGCTGCCAAACAATAATATAAAACTCATTGTTTAATGCAGTAGTAGAAGAATGGCTTTCAACAAAATGAGACCAATCTATGATTTTCCATTCTGAAGAAATGGAAATCTATAGGTTTAGATTTGGTTAGTTACAGAAGCAGATATGTCATGTCAAGCTATTTATGTAATCTACAACCTAACCATTGTTAGGCACCTGCAAGAATTTCCGGTCGGCACCTTCCCCAGTTAAGTTTACATCATTGTCATGTCTTGGAATGTGACTACATCAAGACTAGAACTAGGCTTGGAACTAGACTGGAAAGCAGGAGAACTAAGTTCCCATCCAGTTGGTCACTAATCAACTATAACCTTGGGAAACACATTTCATCTCTCCCAGCTTCTGTTTTCCTTCCCAGTTTTAATCCTTGTTAGTTTTACTTGGAATTGGACAGTCTTTGCAACGGGGTCTATATTTCAGCGTGTGCATACACAGCACTTGGCACAGTGGGATCCAGGTTTTGGTGATGAGAACTAGGTGCTATTGAAATACAACAGTCAAAGCAAATATCATTGCGTGCCTCAATCCCCTCTCTCCTCCCCCCTCTTCTCCCCCCACACCCAAATCCAGGCTAAATAAATGCTTAAATAAATAAATCCACTCCTAGCTCAGATTATTATACCAGGAAAGGTTCAAAGAACCACTATGAGAGCTGTTCAGATACTAAAAATGGAAAATATAAAATTCAAAGAGAGGCAAAAAACACTAGATTATCCTGAAAGAAGAAATTCCAGATCTTCACTGTTTCAGCTTTCCTCTGGACTTTGGATCCTGGCTTCTTTCAGGTGCCCATTACAGACGCATACAAAGATTGCTTTGTGTGGCCCAAAATGAATCTATTTTTCCTGTGTAGTGTAGTGTAACTTGAAATATCATCGCTTCTTGGGAAAAGCAAAATCTGGGGCATTTCAGCAAGCATGGAAGAGAATTTCCTTTTGCTTTGTCTGGAGAAGCAGGGGAAGGAGTTAAAGTTAAGATGAACCGAACACATGAATGCACCGTGCCCGCTGGGGTCTGGCTGTATATTCATTATACAAGGTCAGGGTCTCACTTCCATTCCTCCTAGTGTAATTTAGGTAAAGCCACCACACAATGCCTGACCTTTCCATGGGACAAGCTCCCTGCCTCCCTCCTGACATGCTGCAGTAAATTTGTGTGTAATTAAACATAGTGTTCCGACACGCCAGGTCTCTGCGGCGGCCTGGCCTCCCCTCCCTGGCTGACCTTTGAGATTGAATTCGGCACAGACCACCAAGGCCGGGAAATGGCTAGTATCAGAGCGCGGCACAATAAAGCAGGGCATGTCTGTGCAGATTAAAACACGCTCTCCACCTCTCCCTCCATTTGGGCCAGCAGAGTCTGCATTGCGCTGCACACTCCATGTTGAAATAGGGGCAGGAGCCATGGCAGAAGAATATGGAGGCGGATTTTTTCCCTAGTGACACTTCAGATACCCTTTAGGCAAGGATACATCAAGGCTCCCAGCCACAATGAGAATCCAGTGGGCAAGACACTGAGCAAGTACGTGGGAAGAATGAGTCCTACTCTAAGGAGCTCCCGATCTAAATAGTCTTTGAAAGGACGGAGGCTCTTCACAGGAGTAGGGGGCCCCACAAGGTCACACATGTTGTCGCTGGCCTGGGCTGATCTGGTCAGCTATCAGACAACATAATGTCTCTGGGTCATGAAGGTGGAAGGAGATGGGGAATGGCTAGCTCAAGGGTCTGAGAATTAACTGCAAGAAAAAATTTAGTCCATAGAAATTCTCCTAAAAACTCAAGCGGGATTCCTACATGTAGGAAAATATATTGATACGGTGCCATAAAGGATACGTTTAGAAATAAAAAGGTACCTTGGACAGAAAATACAGTGAAACAGTACTGAACATCTGAAGACATTCCTCTGGGGTTGCAGAGATTTCTAGAAGGACTACAAGAATAAGCGACTGTTGCACAGGGTTTGGTGACAAGGCTGAGTCAAGCCACCTATCTTCATTCATCTATATCTGCATTTGAACTAGTCATTTAGTTTTCCTGTATAGTCAAAGGAGAGAAACCAGAAATTCAACTCATCTGACCTAATTTAGTTCGCTGTAGGAAGCCTAGATAGCTAGGCTAGATATAGGTTTCAACCACTTAGATGTATAAAGATTGGTTGGATGAGTCCCACCTTGACTTCTACATTTACGCACAGACCAGTGAGCACCATTCTGATGATATAAAGGAATCTCAAAAGACCTTTAGGGCCCTGAAAGACAGACCCTTTGTTCCCAGCTATATCAACAGTACACTACAGTATATTTAACGGAAATGACCTCTTTGTACCTTACTTCTTCTAATGAAAAAAAAGACGAGAGTGTAACAATACTATGAGAAATCTGGATTTCTCTAAATTACAGTAGCATGTTACCACTGGCTATGAGTAGAACTGTCTAGAATAATAGAAAGTGTGAGAAGCCTGGAAATGAACAATTCTGAAATAATATCCCTTAAAAGAAATGTTTCTGCAAATCCGGGTACATCCCTTGGAAACATTTCTTTGCCATAACAGACATTTAGGTCTAAGATTAGCCTTAAAATAACTGAATTCACGTTAGTCAGAAACATCATTATCACGCCTGCTTCTTTTCTACATCAGGAACGAAAACATCACAAGACAAAAGACACTGCAACACCCTTTCAGACAAGGCCTCATCATTAGAAAGTCTGCTGTTTATGATCACCTTCCACAGTCTTAACAAGGAAGTGACAGTATCTTAGGCATCTGAATGACCTTTTGGATTCAAGATTTTCAGACGCACCACATCAAACTTAACACTAAAATCTTATCACACAACCTTCCCCCTGCTTTCCCTTTACACTCTGATGTTAATAATTCTCAACCCCATCTTGCTCACGGCTCACGATCCCATTGTCCTCTAGAAGCTTCATGATATTTTCTGTCTTTTACATTCCATTATTTTAATGGGGAGAGAAGTTAGATTTATAGGATGGCAATTGCCAGGACCAGAAGTAAGAAACAGAAAAGAGACCTATTTTTGTAGGTCATCCAGCCATTTCCCTTGCCAGTGTCTGAATGTTCCTTCCTGCATATGTTCTTCTGTTTTGCCCAACGTCCACCCTTTCCTTTGGGAGACTGTTCCATGGCTTGATATACTTCACTGTCAGGAAGTATTTTATCCCTGATATTTATTGTGAATTTTTCTTTGCTTAATTGTGTCCCATTACTCTTATATCCCTGTGGACCATCTTAAATAATTCCCTCCGTCATTGGCATCTTTCCCCTTCAAGTCTGTGTATTTATTTCTTGGCCTGCTAATTGCCCTTTAGGAAAACTACAGTTTTGCAGTACCTTCATCCTTGAGATCCTGATTCAAGGTACTATAACATAAGAGTAACTTTGAATACAGAAGTACTCTCTACCTAGTTAAAGTCATTCTTCCTGTTTTGAAAGCCACAGAGATATCTAGGTAACTTCCTTTGCTTATAAACACAAAGGATAGTTAAGAGAAATGTGTTAAGCTTTACCACCTAGCAAAAGGGTGAGAATGTTAGAAAAAATAGCTGGAAGAAAAGTATTTTCATTCAAGCAACCGAGTCTAGCAGTCTAAAAAACATAACTATGGGAGTTCTCTGCTACTGATTCCTTGTGGGATCTTGGGAAAAGTGAGCCACATGGAATTGGTCTCCCCGAAATAAAAGTACCTTTGACCTTTACTCTGTATGGTGAGTGATATTCTGCAACACTCCTCTAAAAGACAAAAAATAAAATAAAATAAAATAAAATAAAAATAAATAGAATAAAAATAAATACATAATAAAATAAAATACAATTAAATTAAAATAAAATAAAATAAAATAAAGGTGGCATGACTTTTCTGGAGGAAATGACATATATGACAGGTATGCAGCCCTTCTGGTTACTGAAGTGAATCTAACCTAAGGCTGGTCAGGACTTTTTCAGGTATATTTTCAAAGGCTTTTGTGAAGTTTTCAGGCAGAGCTGACTCTTCACAGCTGAAAAAATGGGTCAAAAGCAGTAGTTTTTGACAAACTCGTATTTTGTGGAAGGAGCTAAGACAAGTCTATGAGCCATATTTCCACATTTTCAAAAAATAAAAGTGTTCTTTTTCAATTTGAGGACACTTTCAATGGTGAAATGGTAGTAAATTTATTCTTTAAAAAGATTTAAAAGAGCTGAAAAGAAAATGTTAACATTTCAAGAGTATCAAAGCAAAATACATGGATTGAATCAAGTAGGTTAGTTCTTTCTGTGGTTGAGCACTAGAACAGTGTGCCCAGAAAGGCCACGGAATCTCCAACCTTGGAGATACTCAAAACCTTACTGGACATGGTCCTGGGCAGCCTGCTCTAGGTGACCCTGCTTGAGCAGGGGGGTTGGACCAGATGATCTCCAGAGGTGCCTGCCAACCCCGACTGTTCTGTGATTCCACGACTCAGAAAGGAGCAAAATTCTTGCTGGATGGAAAATCTGTTTCTTGCCTGCTTTTATTCTCAACGCTATAGTCCAAAATTTCTAAGGATCTAAAATCCAGTATTTCAGTTCAGTTATAGGGTGCAGATTTGGCTGCAAAGAGCACATTAGTGCTAGACTTCAGTACTGATGCTGCCATAGTACTGCTTCCTATACCACCAGGGTGCTATGAGGATTACTTAGTTAATGCTTGTAAAGGGCTGGGAAGTGCTGTTTAAATGTTATTCTTATGAGCTCTTTGGTTCTTTGGGCTGGTTTCATTTCTGCTGAAACTACCGCTAATACTTCTTTGACCTTTTGATTCAGCAGCAGCACCTTTGGCAAGAGACCTCCCTTTGGAGGCTGCTGGTATTTCATCCATTTTATTCACTCTTGAGCCTGAAGCACACTTATTTACAATCATAATTAAAGCAGAGGACAAAGGGCTGTTGAGTTAGTTCTTAAGCCCTGGATAGAAATCTGCAACACGAAAATTAACAAAAGAGGAAATGGAAAACAGAGTGTGTCTGTGTGGATGTCCTTCTTGCCAACATCCTCCTTTTGCAGCTTTTGGAGTGGGAGGAAGAGATGTAAATCAAATCCAAAGGAGTGTTAGATAGAGTAGGATTGACATTTGAAGCTGTAATACCTTAAAGTCAATATCATTATCTCTGATATTTACTGTAGCAGACAATGCTTGGATGAAATGGTAAAGTTCACCTATTCTTCCCATACACATTGTGTTGTCACATGCACTGTTATATATATATATATACATGTACACACACACATATAAATTTGAATTAATCTTCACATAATCGTCCAGTGTGATAGTCCATCTAAGGCCATCTGCCACTCAGACTTTTCAGAAGTGCTGTGTTGGCGGGTGAGAGATTTTTTAATATGATTCAGTGAACATATAGGTTATCTCACTTGAATTCTTCTGTCAGGCATAGATGCTGGCATTATTTGGGGATGGGTGGCTGGTGGAGAAGATTAAAATATAAGAGATCTAGTATCTAAGGAGGGAGATGGTGAGATTTGGGACTCCTCAGGAGGTTGAGAGTTAGAGAGTTTCACATATACTTAGACATCTGCAGTTGGTCAGTCAGGGCTTATTTTGTAGTCAATGGAGAGAAACAAGCATCCCCTGGAAAAAACTCATCTGAGCTATCTGAGATGTTTATCTTAGGATGCGATGAATCATTCTCTGGAGATGCCTATTTCTCTCCACTGACTGTAAAGGGAGTCTACTGTAACTAGTCCAGACTTAGGTGTCTATCTTTTGGCCTTCAAGGTTAGGACAGATGGATCTCACCCTTGGGTTCAATTTTTTCTTTAGAAGGGAAAGACTGAGTATCTTTAATAGAGGGAAGAAGGGAGGGCGTGGGACAAAGGGCTCATGTACTACCTTCCTAGCACTTAAAGGAAGCTCTGAAGTGGTCTCATGTAAAACTTTCCAAATTAGTGTGGAATCTCTTTTACTCAGTTTAGGCACTGAATTCACAGAGTTGTTTCTAAATGTATCCACCAATTCCATACCTAATCAATATGGATTGCTGAGTGTCTTTGAAGACTTCCAGAGGGAAAGCCTGAACAAGCTTAGGTACTTTAATCACTCAACCACTCTCGCTCAAGTCACTATACTGTTAATGGAGAACTTGGGTCTAAGATACTTCCTCCTAATGCAAGGATATCCTTCAGAGTACAAATTGGATTCTATTTGATATTTTCTGAACTCCCTGTCATGATTTGAAGTAGCTTCCTTAAGCAAAGCAAGATGAGAGCAGATGCCCGTATTCCGAGAAAACTCTGTGTTCGTATCCTCTTTTCGATGAATCAGTATTCCTACGTACTCTATACAACTTTAATCAGCATACTATGTTCTACCATCTCCCTTAAAACAACTCTCACCTCGACATCACTTGTGCCAAGCTGAGCTGTCTTGCACTGAACACACAGCCTCTCCTTCTGCAGCCATGCAGAGAACAGACTGAGGTCTCAGTAATCTAGTGTCTCAGTCACTGTCATCCTCCTATTGCCACAGTATCATCTCAGAAAAGACCCAATAGTATAGAACAGTCTACAGTGGAGGTGCCCAAACTTTTAGTGGTGCCTATCACTATTGCTGCTGGCAGTGGGTAAAAACTATGTGGGAACTCCTGGACCATAGCACGGACAGGACTACAATCTCCTGCCTGATCACCTGAGAGACAGAAATGTAGGCTGTGAACAAATTATTCTTGCGTTTAGAGACAAGAGACAAGAATTTCTTTGAGTAGAAAGAGACTATAGGGCTATCTCAATGGATACCACTGTTTCTAGATACCAGAATGTATTGCATACTCCAAGCGACTTAGGCTGTTTCTCTTAAAAGATGAAAAAACACATAAAAATACAGAAGCACACACACACACACGAATCCAAGTTCTCAGTTCATTATTAATAAGCCCAGAGTTACCTCCTTGAGAAATGACCACCAAGATGACGCCAACTGTCTTGACTTCAAAAGGAATCCTGCTCATTTTCATGCCTTTGTAATTTTACATGAATGAAACACTTTTATGTGATCAAGAGATGCATTCATCATGTATGGCATTATCTTGGGAGATGAAGGTGTTTCTTTTTTTCTGTTTTCTTGATGGAAATATTCTTTCCACTGTTTTTGCATTAGTTGATAGTTTGGCCATCAAGAATAATCATTTTTATTACTACAGCACCAGCCAAAGTGGAAATAGCAAAACACACAGAGAAACAGAGAAGACCACATTGGAAAAAACACAAAAATCCTGCAAAGCACCTTCAGTTTCTTAGAGGGAATTTGAAAAGCTGTCAGTTTCCTGCTGCAAGCTGATTTGTTCTCTGTACATATAGTCACAACAAGTGATAATAATGAAGCTTTCCACTTCTTACTTCTTTACCTGAGCTTCTCAAAACTCTTGACTAAGTCTGAACTCCACAGTCTGGCATCTGAGAAAGCTAGGTAAGCTTTGCTGTGAATTCTTCCTCTCTTGCTCTCAGGATTCATTATTCAAAGGTATGCACTTGGATGGCAGGAGTTGACTTTTTGTAGGACAGAGAGCTGCTGCTGGAGTAGATTTGTTTTTCAGGACAGGCAGCATAACAAATATAGTGGGAAATGCTGTTTCCTGCCTTAGCTCCAGTGAAAAGAAAATGGTGGCACCTCCTTCCCTTTTTCTGACCGTACCAATGCTCACACAGATACTCTTTCCCCATTGTGTCTCAGGTGTCCATTCAGAAGTGTAGATTAATATTTCCCTTATAAGACCATCAGGCCCCTTAAATGAGTACATTCTACTCATAATGACTGCAGTCTCATTTTTACTGCAGTAAGTCCATTGGGTCCAGCTCTTGCTGATCCTATTGATCTACTCTGACAGCTTGAAATAACTTTACAATGGGTGGAAATCCCTGTTGGAGAAATCCCGCAGCCCTCTGATTGGAGGACGAAAGTAGTATGCTCATGCAGTTCTTTAAGCAGCTCCTGCTGGAAGTATCGAAAGCAGAACCCAAGTTAGAACCAACCTGAGGTTCCTCTAGACTTTTGCAGGCATACTCCAGCCTAGTCTCAAGAAACTGGAAAAGAAAAGATAGCTTTAATCCTATCCTACCCCTTCTCTATGGCCCCCCATTCCTAAACACAGGGATAGAAAAAAATACCACCAAGAAACAGGGTCTTCAAAGTCAACAATTCATATACCAAGACTAAAGTGCTTAATACCAGCCTTTTAGAATCACTTGTCCAAAAGCTCCAACTCTGTTTTCCTCAGGACTCTCCTACAGTCTTGTATGCCTGATCCAAAATGGGGAGCAAATGGGTGAAAACTTTAAGAATACACTTTGTTAGAGCATCCTGTACACCTACTGTGTTGAGTCAAAAGTTTCAGATAACTCTTCCCATTTCTTTTTATTGGACATCATGTTTTAGTTTGCTAGAAAAGAATGAGACATAATAACAGAAAGCCAGAGAAGAGCTTGTTGTCGCCTGCTGCCAGCGAAGAGCTGTACAAAAGAGACTGAGCAGACCAGTTGGCTTTTCTGTGGAGACAGGAGAGAGAAAGAGAGCTAGGAGGGTCACCAGTGAACCAAGATATAGTTCTCTGGAAGATCTGGTTTAGTTATTGGTTATTTCTAGGTGAATTTTGTGTTCTGTGCCTCAGTTGCTCTATCTAAAAAAAAGTAAAGATGAACTGAGAAGTTTCTGCTGCTTCAAGAAAAATAATATTAACTTTCTTTGGAGCCTGCAGCTTGGAACTTGCTTACTGGACAATATAATTGCCTCAAACCAGATCCTTGCCTTGAGGTGTATATCATCAGTTCAATAGCTCCCAATACTGTGAGGCCTTGACCTCAATTAAACCCATATCCTATGGAATTTAGAGGCAATAGCATGAGTGTGCCTTATATGGAATTTGATCAGGTTTACAGTTTGATAAACAAATGTGTGTGAAAAGAGGCTAATAAATACGTGAATTACTGAAAGAACAGGTTGCCTTTCACAGCCAGAAAAGGGCCCTAAAACAACCCGGTTTTAGTTATGATAGCTACTAAAAAGGAGATTTTTAGGTAAAATACAAAAATACACCTTTGGCAGCATTTTATTTACTCATTTAATTGATATTCACTCTCTGAGCTGACGTATTTTAGTATCAGAGTGGGGTGATCTATTACTTAGCAAACAGAATGATCTAAGGTAGAGATGGAAGAGATCTACTGGGACAGATTTTCCAGCAATTTACATGCACTCTTATATATACAAAATGTGAGCACCATTGCACACATAACTATACATGCAAGGCTGCATCAATGCATATGCAAATCAGGCTATTGTGTAGGGTATTATGCCCAATCAGCTATTCAATTGGTGCAATTAACCAATTTCTGTGCAGAACTCCTGTAACTGGGCATGCAAATTAATGCCTCTGTGTGCAAAGCTTATACCAGCATTTGTGTACCTAAATGTTCTGTGTATCTAGCCCATTAAATCAGAGTCTGTTTTAATTACACTGCGTGATTCAAGCCAGACCAGATCACAATGTACTAGGAAGTCCAGTAAATAGAAGCAAAACCATATTTTCTGGTATGCTATTTTGTTCAAAAACACCATGCACCCTCCACTATTTCCCTTGGATTATGAAATTGCAGTCACAGACTATCAGGCCTTAACATGAGAAAGATATTTCTCCTGATGTTCACTCTAATTTTTTCCTTGCTTAACTTAATCTTATTTCCTCTGGTCATCCTCCCACTCTAAACACCATCTCCCACAGAAACATAAAGTGGCTGCTGTGTTTGCTTAACACAATTCCAGTATTTCTAGGAGATAAATTATGGCTGCATGAAGAAATCAGAAGATCAGTGTGTACAGAAAGGGGATCTTCTTCTGGGGTTCTTGTTGGTGACAAGGGCCCAGTTTTGACAAGTCTTGACAGTGGCATTTCCTAATAAAAGCAAACCTTGTGCAGCATCTTTCCCAATACTCACTAGATCCTATATAATATCATTTCATGCTTTCCATCAGTTCATCTCAAAGCTGACATGGACCCTAGGCCCTATTTTACAGATGGAGAAAGTGAGGCAGAGATGAGAAAGCATCTTCCACAAGATGTTTACAAGACCTTTCCACAAGGTCTCACTGTTAACCAGTAATAGAGCAAGGATAAAGTCTAGACACCTCTTGAGATGAAGGATAACAATGAAACTGCGGGAGGGAGGATTTTCCAAAAAATCACATCCTGATTCTCCTACTGGGCCTGCCCTGGTAGATCGCTGCCAGCTTAGGCTGTGTTCAGAAGCAGTGCACTGATCTCTGAATCCAGGGCAGGAGTCCTTAGAATATTTTAGCTCTTGGTCAGAAAGCACGGAGTCATTTGGATTGGAGGGGGGTTATCTGGTCCAAGCTCCATGGAAAACACCACCAGCTTAGATCAGGATCCTTTCCTTAATGAACACTTGCCATGGTCAGTGAGGTGAGGAGAACTTGAGTCTTAAATGCCCTGAGACCATCTTATCCTCTGTTTCAAAACCAGAAACACATAGGCACGAAAATTTAGGCAGGTGAAAAAAAGAACAAAATAACCTGATATGGACTGCCAACTGAAAGTTTTGTTTGTGTGTGTGTGTGTGTGTGTGTGTGTGTATTTGTGCACGCAGATATACATTTATATAACATAATTTTGTAGAGAGTTTCAATACTTTGAAAAATATATGCTTTTTATAATTATGGGTTATTTTGCCTAATGCAACTCTATCATTGCAAAAGGGGAAGAATTTAAACCTTTTAACAGTAAAAATCTTCTCTAGATACAAAGGTGGGGGGTTTCTACAACCCTCCTTGAATAGGTGATAGTGCTATACCAGTACAAACTTCTGCTAGACTACTGGGTTAAACCTTCACCATTACAAAATCTGCTTCGGCTCAAGGCTTATATACATTCTGCGCTACTGGACTTATGTAATATTATGCGTTGCAGATCACATATCTCAGAGCTATTCTAGAAGCACTTATCCTATGTTCAAGGTCCCCTTTCCCATATATCAAACAGCACAATAATCAAGAATTATACTGAGTTGCTAAAATATTAGAGAGAGAGAGGAGGGGGAAACACATTTTTGTAATGTTTTGAACCTAGTGTCACTGGGACTTTTTAATGCTTAAGAGGCAGAGTAATTTTGCTCTTATTCCACATTAATTCCTGCACAATATGCATTGGGGATATTATTTTTTTACTAGACATTTTAAAACCAGGCCTGAAAACAAGCAAAATCCATTACTGACTTACAGTAAATTCCTAAAGGATTCTACGTACTTCTGTTCCTACTTCAAAATGGCTATACACACACACACACATACACACAGATTCAGCAAACATGGCTGTATATTTTAAGATTCACTATCCTGAGGAAAAAGAAGACAAGAAACAATAGCCCCTATTCAGCGAATTTATTGTACTTCCTTAATTTCCTAACCTCAAAAGCACAATGGGCACTTACAGTATATGATCTTTTTTAATTCCTAGAAAGTGATTTAAGATGGGAACATTCCTAACAGTGACTTCCAACAAACTATTCAAACATGGCCCTGTTCCTAGATTTGAACACACTAGCAAGGCTTGCAGCCTTATTAATGCTTTAAATTTAATATGAAGTAGAATTAAAATTTTAAAGCTATTCTTTACCATAAAGTTAGGCAAAGTTAGGAGTGGAACCATAAATCTGTGACATGTACATATATGTGTGCATATATATATATATGTACATATATAGATATATATACACACAAACATATGCATGCTGTATGGTACTGCAAAAATGGAAAAGACAAGTGATGAATCTGGCTGTCCTTAATTAAAAAGGGAAGGGGAAAATAAAAGAAGAGATATAATGTTATACTTATCTGTAGCATTACAGATAAGGAAGGAAAACCAGAAAGCTTATGAAGATTTCTGGGCAGAGTGTACAAAACCATGGCTATTGAAGCCATTCCTTGGGATTAAAGGGTTTTGGATCAGATCCTAAGCAAGTCTGTGCTTCCAGAGCTGGGAAACAAATCAGAAGACTAATGAACGAACCTCAGACCTTCCAAAGACTGTGGCTGAGAAGCTGGCTCTACATACCTGAAGCCCATGAAACTACAAGCAGGCTGAAAATACCACCAAAGTTTTGATCATCTGGCAAAAATAGTTTTGCCCATGACACTTTGAAGTACTCTAATATCTGGAAAGATACATGTAGGTGAGAAAGAAAGGGCACAAATGTGTAATGTCAGTGCTGTATAGCTCTTGCCCTATGTGATTTGGCTCAGACTGAGGATTAACTAGGTAACTGAACTTGCAGCCACGCTGTGAAAGCCCTTTGCCTTTGTCAGTAGTCAGGATAGCAAATAGCACATCTTACCAGCACTCCCCATGCTCGCAGAGTAAGTGAGTTCCAGAAGCCTTCTTTTGAGATTTGTGGATATCCCCATTTTAAAGATGGGAAGGCCAAGACAGATAGTTTCTTAGGTTTTGCTTTGCAAAAAGGTTGCAGTTGTGGATAGCCAATTCAAATCTTCTGGAGTAAAAAATTTTAAAGCCACTGGTTGCTCTGACTTCTCTCTGAGCTCAGATTCCTATTGCTTCTCAAAGAGCCTCACATTCGTTGTCTAATTTGTAGCAGCTTATATCCTGTTCCTTCCACCTCAAGCATCTCACTTTGCAGCAGTCAAAGTCAGACCCCACCTTGAGGGATATTGCTCTAAGTCTCCCATCTGTAACAACCATAGGAACCAAGTGCCAGGGCTGGGATTTGAACTAAGAACCTGTCAGCTTTGGTCACTGTATTGTCTCTAGCTTCCTAGACAGATGGGGCAGAAATGAGACCTGACCCAAACACAGGCTCTCCTGAAGCCTGCATCGCACCAGTTCTCCCACAGTGGATGCAAAGGATTGGGGGGCACAATACATACCCTCTACATGTATATTTAAAAATCTCTCCCTATGTTTCACATCCCTCACTAAGCCAAAGTTCTTGGAGATTAGAAGAAGAAGAAGTGAATTCAAGTGGAAACAGTAGAACAGAAAGGCATTTTGTTGTCACAGCCAAGGGTTTTGGTCTCTCTCCCACTACTTCCCCGT
The DNA here is from genome assembly GCF_036417845.1 of Apteryx mantelli. Classification (NCBI taxonomy): domain Eukaryota; kingdom Metazoa; phylum Chordata; class Aves; order Apterygiformes; family Apterygidae; genus Apteryx; species Apteryx mantelli. The sequence goes on from NC_090020.1 coordinate 78,744,112, forward strand.
AATGTTTTATTAATGTATAAGCAAAATCTAAACAGACACTCAGATTTCCCCATCAAAAGCAGGGGAGGAGGAGAACTTCATCTGAGTTCTATTTTTAAAGCAAGAGAAGGGAAAGAAAAAAAAAAGCGATTTTATATTTAGACTTTCAGACAAAGAAAGGGAAGATGGAGCTCGTAAAATGGCACCTTCAGAATATGTTTTGGGTTAATGGGATGCTGATAAAGCAAGCCCTCAGCCTTACAAAAATAAAAGATCCCTGGCTTCTCCAATAAATTGCTGTATCGTTTACATATAAATGACTCCCCTCCCTTTAGCCCCCTCCTCTTTTTTCCTTTGGACTTTGTATCATCTCCATCTATTCTGCCAGACAATAAAACAGCTGAACTCATCACCAGAATTTATAGGCCAAGGATTTGCTCTGGTCACCAGCCTAGGGCAATGCAACACAAAGAGGTTCAGTCAGGTCTAAAGAGAAGGAAGTTGCATGCCTGTGTGACAGGGAAAAAATCAGGGGAGTTATTTCCTATGATAATTTCTCTATGATAGTTACAAGATATGCATGCCTGTGTACATATATGGTCATGTATATACAGCTGAATTTGGGTTTGTTGAACAGGAGATTCTTTCGTGTCCAATGCGTAACTTGCCTGAGAAACAATGAATGTGTCTGTGCATAAAAGTCTTGTTTTCAGGGGAAAACTGCATGTGTAAAGCAACACGCCTACTCCTGCGAGAGGTGTGCTCCTATGCTGCCTTGTCCAGCAATATGCAAGAGGTTTTATGCTCGTGTTTAAAGAATTTATACAAATGTGAGCATGTTCTGGCTTGAGTGTGCTGCTTGTGAATGTGAAGTATGTATGCTTGTCAGAAAGTCGGTATGATCATTAGTGTGTGTATCTGTGTATTCAGGCACGTACTGATACACGCTGACTTGTATATGGTTATGTCACACGGTGCGCGTGTGTTTTGCCTTGTTTGAAAGTCTCGGTGAGAGTGTGTATATCTGCCTTTAAAAATTGCATTGCCGCAGCATATAAATATTTATATATGTAACTGTCATAAATCTGTCAGCTTGGCAAACGTATGAGTCGCCAAGGTAACTTTGGGAGATTTTTATTGAAGAACTCATAAGCTGGAGTTGAGGAATAGCTGAAAGAAATGAGAATTAATGGCTACTCAACATCACCATCATAAAGTTAGTTATCCCAAGTTTCAGAAAATGAAACAGACAGGGTGTGGGCGACTATGGACACAGTTTAAGCACACCAGACTCACTAAAACTTAATACTCTGATTCAGACTAAATCAGGATACTAGGTCAACATGTTATGTACTGCTGGGGAACCCTGGGCAGTCAAATTTTGGAAAGCAAAGGCTGTTGTCCTCTTGCGCTACATTATGATTGCTTTCGAAAGAGCCTTCAGGATTTTTAACTGGCATTTTGAATGTGTGGCAGCTTACAAAAAATCCTTCAAACAGAAATGCTTTTTTAATTGAAACCTCACTTGAGTACATGCAACTGTTTGCTACCATAGAGTTACTTAGAGGCACTTGATTCTACTATGTGCTTTGCTATGTTTTAGTTCATGGGAAGAGCACAATAGTTTGGTATTGTAGAGGTATTACCAGAGACTGAAAACTCCTTTTCCTTATGGCTTGTCTAAATATGGAAGTCTTTTCGGAGTAAGCCAGCCAAGTGTTTCCTCACTTCTGGCCCACTGGTCTCTGCTGGCTCGTATCAAAAAAAAAAAAAAAAAAAAAGGGGGGGGGGAACAGTTCACAAAATAATAACGTTAATTTTTGAATACACAGGCATTCCCTTGCAGTGAGGCAGACAAACAGGGATGAAAACAGAGGTTACAAACAGTCCAAGCAGAGCCCAATTTTTATTTGGCCATAAATGAAAATCATTGCAGCAAGACTGTATGAGACTGTCTATGGATTACTTTTTCTCATAAAAACATTCCATTGCTCCAGGACTTAAAAAGGTCGAGGAACAGAGAGAAGGCATGTAAACGTATCCAACATTAATTTGTCAATTGGATGTTTAGTCTACGCTATAATAGTTTGTTTGTCTGGAGTAGCTTACTCCACTTCCAGAGCCAAGAGGTCACCAGGAGATGTTAGCTGACAGCGGGCTGGGTTTTAATTCCCAGTCTAGCTTTCCATACTCTCATTTCCCAGTGTAGACATACCCTACTGCTATGCCCATATAGTTACTGTAGGTTGAGCTCATGTTATACGTTTGGCATACGTTTGCCACTGGCTTTGGTCAAAGGAACGGAGCTCCAAGCTCCAATTTGCTACTGCTGACTGCTTGCAGCCTCCAACCTACACAGGTCACTTCTGGCAGATTTGTTCATAGACACCAAGTTACAGGGAATAGGGCTGGTTACTGAGACAGACACAGGTCGGTTAAAAGTAGGAGTGTTAGTCCTCTACTGATGACTAGCTTACTAGATAATAGCAAAAAATGAATGTGCACTTTGTGGGCAAAAAAAAATAAGGGACTTTTTGAAAAGATGTGGTCACACTTTGTGTGTGCTAACCCAAGAAAAACCCTTTCAAAATCTGTCAACACAGCTGGTGTTAGGTTCTTTTACGGCACCTGGTTCAAAGGCAAACACACAAATCCACAGGCCCTGTTTGGAAGGGAGAAAGGTGAAAATCAGAAGCAGATTCTCCGGGATTTGCAGAATTAGCACAGGAGGATGGAAGATGAAGGCTAGAACCATTCTCACCTGAGACACAGAGCATGGGCTCACCTCTCCAGAGACACTTCTGCATCTTGCAGGGACCTCCACAGTATCACAGATATAAATGTCATAAAATCTGAACATAACAGGCATCCTATCATTTCCATGTAGTTAATTATTTTCCCTTCTATTATTGTCATTACTTTTAATAGGAGTTCATTAGGCCTCCTGTTTCATGTCTCAGATTAAGAATAAGCACTGCAATGTCACAGAGAGAAAGAATTTCCACTATCTCTTTCAAGCACTAGATCAATTTGCTTTTAAGTACATATTCCTCTTAATGTTTTGTCTTCAGGTAGCAAGAGAAATCATGAAATTTTCTAAGTTGTATGTCTCAATATATTTATACATATATGTATTTACAAACGTATATGCACACAGAACTGTAAGCATATGTGTACATGTATATAGTTATGCATACATATCCATCCATTCATATATGTACATACCCACATACACAAAACAAAGCACATTCCTAGGATTTTAAATCTGAGGCAAAGGCTTTAGTTGGCTGGAGAATTACATGTAGCTAGAAAGAGCCTTCCCTTTTGCAGGGAGCAGGATAAAAAAAGATAAGCTCAAGGACACAGGTAATCTTTTTCTCCCAACAGCCTCATGATTTGAGGACAGGTTCACACCCCAGCATCAACAGGCGGTGTTTTTTTAACACCCTTTGTCTGGCATGAAATGAGAAAAAATTCCACCGTGCTACTTCAAGCTCTCTCCTAGGGCAGCAGACGAGAAGTTTGCCCACGGCACCCGCTAACCCATGCCCAGGAGTTGTCCGGGGCTGCCTGGCACAGCCTAAAAGCATGCCAAGGATCATATTAACAGTTAAGGAGTGAGGATAATTGCAGGCCAGTGCTAGATCTTACACTGTGGCCTTGTTCACTTCACTAGCAAAGTCACAGACTCCTGAAACTGCACTCCTAATTTGGGAGCTTTGATAACGTGCCTAAGAGAGAGTGGGAAGAATCAAGCTCAAACCGCAGCCATCAGGGATGTGACAGCAGGGCGATGCTGGAAGCTCGAGGATCCTAATGCTGTTTTCCCCTTATGTTTCTAGGGAATACGTACCATTTTCCCCCCCTCTCGGTCCGCCTCGCTGAACAGGGCCTGCCTCCTGTGCCATTGCTGCACGATGCCTAGCGCAGGGATGTCTGGCCACAGTTGGCAGCGCTAGTTAATAACTTCTAAAGCTGAAAGCAGCTTTCGGCCTGATTTCCATGTAAGTCAGTCTTGCTTACTATTCATCAGACCCCTATCCCCTGCCCTCCTTCCTCAGGCATAATTGGCCTCTCATTATTTGCACATTATGGAGATATCTCACTTATTCGGGAGCGTAGTAGAGTCAGGCGAAGCAAGGAGTTCACGGTTTTTGCCTGTGCTCTTGCTGTTTCGCACACAAAATGTTTCTTTACGGCGGAAAACAAAACAAAACCCCTAGTCCCAAACAAACAAAAGCCGAGGATGCAAGTTGCAGGCAGCAGCTGAGCTGGATTTATGACATCCCAGAGCGTAGGACAATTCCTTAAAATGCACTCACAGTCAGGAAACTGACTCTGTATAAAATGCCATCTGGGGTTTCCATATTTTATTTTCTCTTTCTCTCTCATGACAATTCCAGGTTGCATTTATTAAGTCAAAAAGAATTTCTTTTGCGCTCCCAACTCTCGGCTCTGGCACGGTCCCCTAAGTATGGATCATGTGTTACTTAGCTCTTACATCATCTTAGAGGAGAAAGATTCTGCCGAAAAATGCAGTTAGATTGTTTCCACCCACCTGAGTTTACGCAGTTCCCTTTGTAAAACCCAGAAATTACGGTCCAGCCTCACACCATGTCTGCCACCTTGCAAAAAAGCGGGATTCCTTTCATGGAGCACCACGGGAGCTAAACACACACCTATTCTTTTGAACCTACTTCACCAGGGGGAAATTATTTTAACTAAAAAAAGACAACAAAACGGAAGAATTGAAATGTTTCTTCCAGATGTTTCAGAGCTGAATCATGTAAACTTACCATTTTGAAATTCTTTATTAAGAGAAACACTAAAACAGTATCTAAAAATATTTAAAGCTGAAAACTGCAAGGATACATTAGAAGTGAACTGAAATATCTGTTTGATTGTGCTGAGGAAACACACTTTTGTTGTTTTATTAGCAGGGCTAAAAGTAATCATTTGGTTCAATCTGAACATTAATTTTTTTTTGTTTAGTTAGAGAAATAAGAAAACTAGAAAAAATAAGTCATTGTTCCTTGCTACCTGTACTGATCGAATTTGGAGGCATGCAACGAAAGGGAAGGAAACAACCCACAGTGCAGTTCAATGAAAAAAAAAAAACTCATTTCTTAATTAAAAATTATGAATGTAACTTTTGTTGTGTAGAATTCCCTACAGAATAGCTCAGATCTTCCTCACAGTGACTTCCAATAGCTACTTAGAAAGCTGGCCTCGACATCAGTACAATTACGATCTTGCTGGCTAGCTAAAGTGAAGTGAGAGGCGTCTCTTTGTGCATTGAGCCTTTAATTAAGCAATAATAAATGAGATCTACCCATAGTTCTGTGTGTCAGGCTTTGGCTTAGGAAATATAAAGACTGAGGAGCTGCAATTCATGTTCAAATATAATGCATGGTTAGGTAACATCCAAACTGATCAGAGAGGGGAGCCAAGGTCCCAGTATAACCCAACCATTCATCACTTATCAGCTCTAACCTCTTGACAAACAGGGCACCCCTCCCTCCTTTGGTAATAGGTTAATTAATTACCAATTTAGAAGTAATCTTACAAATCAGCTGTTGCCCTTGATAAGAATTAATTGCAAATACTTTTTGGGGAGGAACATATTAAACGGACCTTTCTTTAAAAGAAAATATCATCAGAAAGCAGATGAAGAGAAAGACTCCTAGAGCAGTTCCAGAGATAGGAGAATTGTCTGAATCTTCTTTAGCGGGACTGGGGATGACAACAGAACTCATTAATTTTATTTACTGGGGAATTATCAAGATTGTGATAAAACTATTCTAAGATCATTTGCAAGCCTCCTAGCCCATCCATGTTCAAATCCCTCTGAAACAGAGATTTCACCCACTCGTCTCTCCAGTGGGGGATTTAAGTGTAACATAGTTTATTTTGCTCTGAAATAAGCTAAGTGGGTGGGTCATATCATGGGTGGGATTCCTGTCACTTAAGTTTAGGTATCTGAAAAGTGGATGCCTAGACTGCTTTTGTAATCAGTAGAGATCTGTTCAGTATATTCATGTGATCAAGCGCAAGTGTCCGCTTTAGGATGAGATGAATGGTGGCCTCAACTTTATTAGCTGATCTGTCTACCTCCCCATGGACTCTAAAGGCAACCTTGGGTCATTTGTTCAGGTGCAGACACACACATTCCAGGCAGGCTGTGTTTTTGGGTGGGATTCAACTTTATATGTTCACCACATTGAGACTTTTTCTCCTGTGCAAGTTGCTTTAGACTTCCTTTAGAGACAATAGAGGAAAACAGGAACCTTCCAAAATGTCTGTGTTCACTCAGATGAATCCCAGCCCAGTCAGTCTGTCTAGCATCTACCACTTTATATCACAAGCTTTTTATAAGAATAGGTCTGACATCCAATATGGTTTTGATCTACTTCTACCTATTACTTTTCACCGTGTCGAGACTGAGCTCTTGTCATGAATGCCCAGAGGCTTAGGCTGATCTTGGTACTATCTATGAAATTTAAGGTAATCATGACAACAGCAGAAGTCAAAGTACAAAATTGCTAGAGCCAGATCCTAAAACTACAAACCTCTTCTAGCTCTCAGAGGCTTTAAAATCCGAGATCCAACCCACAAGAAAAACAGCTACCAGATATAGAGTCCAGTGAATCTAGAGCTAAACTCCTCCAGAGTTGGAAGGGCTTTTCACAAATGGAGTAGAGTCTTCTCTAATAAGAATTCAAACTCCCTAGACCCCCTGATGTTTATCCATTACTAGAAAAATATATGCTTCATTTCCCATTCCCATTAACATGGATGGCTGTGGCAAAGGTGCATGGGAACCAGCAGGTTTATAGATCTGTAGCCATATGAATTATCAGCAAGATGCTTCAAATCCACTGGGGTCCGATATTTACATCTCCTGCACGAAGCCATCATGAGGTCTATGCATCACTTGAGTCCTACCTAAGCTCTCAGCTGGGCTCTGCTCTCTCATATCCAGTGCTGCAATGAGATCAACCCAAACTATCTCAAACCATCAGTAATATCTGGCTCAAATTTTCAGGAAGTATTTAAACATCAGCTTTTACTTTATAGTTGAGAATTTCCTTAATTCTCACTAAGTAAATTAAAGAGTGGCATATAACAGAGGCTTATACTTCAACATCATATTTCCTATTGGGTAATTATTAGACTGGTGCTGGATTCCCTTCCCACCCACCCCCACTTTTGCAGGGTTTGTTGGTCAGAAAGAATGGATTTTTGAACTGAAAATATTTGCCAGAAGATCTTATTAAAAAATAAAATCTCCCAATCTGTGCAAAGAAAATTGGAAGGAAAATATGAAATAACAGAACACTTCCATAATTTCAAAATAATCATGTTTCAGCAATTTCAAGACAGGAAATGTTGGGGAAATAACATCGTAAAATTACTTTTTGTTTTGAAATTGCAATTTAACCTAAAAGATTAATAAACATAGTAAGTTAAAAATCAAATTAAACATCTTAAAATCATGAACTTAAAATCTATTCACAGGATCTAATCTGCTTTTTAAAAATATTTCTTTGCCACATTTTTCCCAGTTTGACTTTCCATCACAACTGGAACTGAAAATATAAATAAAAAGCTATCTGAAACAGTCTTCTTCAATGGGAAGAAACAATTCCTGTCCAGATTTGATGTGCCATTGCCCTGTTTTGGATATATAATTAGAACAACATTATTTAGCCATTCCACTGCTAATGAAGATTCTCCTTGAACTCAGTGCTAAGGGGTAGCATTTGTGCTGTAGGAAGACCTATTTTTCTAGCCTCCCTGTCACCATGAAATTTTAAGCGGCTGCAGAATGCAGCATAACAAACACCACGAAGTCACAGACACTGATATGTTTGTTACAAAAGTGTTTGCTGCTAGGAATATGAACAGCATTGTTTTTATTTCTAACTGCAGTACAGTTCCTAAAATGTTTTCCCTAGAGCCATGCAAACCTGTTGTTGCAAGAAAATGAATGGAAACTAGGTTTCTTTGGTGGTTTAGTTTTTCTTTTTCCTTCCCCTGATCAAGACATGGGGTTGAAATGTGGCTCCTGTTTGTTTAGAGCCTTCTGAGTTTGTTTAAAAAAAAAGTTGGTCTCAGATCTGAGCAAACCATTTCTTAGTTGTAGGGCAAGATTGAGAGTTTCATTTCAAATTGGGCAAAACTGAGCTGGTGAAACCGAACATCGTTATGAGCTTCCGAGTAAACAGGGATGTGAAATTCAAGTGAGATGTTTTTTCTATGAACCTGTCCAAAACTGGAACATAGCCTCCTCTGAACAGATTCTCTAGAGATTCACAGTCACTGCTAACCCTTCAGCCCTGCATTCCTCACCAAACAGACGTCATATATCATTTCTGAAACTCAGACTGCAAACGGGAGCTGCGAATGTGCATTTCCTACAGGCAGGAGTAAACGATTCCCCTGACATCTCTTTCTCATATATGGAGTTCCACCACCCATTGTCCACTCCGTATGCTTCCCTCTAACTCGTAATACCCCCAAGAGATGGCTGATGTCCCACAAAATAAGCCAGAGAATGCATCTTTAATTGGGTCCAGAAGAAACTTTATTACCCTGTAGCTAGCTTCTTTGTTTTTTTCTATAACAAATTATCCTAATGATCTGACCCAGGACCAGATGTTAATTGCAATGGAAAGTAATCAATTTCCTTTACTGAGCGTGAACTCATTTGCAAGGTTAGTCAGTGAGCAGATATGGAGTTCTTAATGAGGCAAGAACCTAGCAGACCTTCTGGGTTCCTTGTGTCGATTCCAGGTTTACTGCATTGCACCCATTTTCACCCTACCCATCTTTAGCTAGGCCACCCTATTAAAAAAAGCAGCAACGGAAAAAATTGCAATCTGCGTCTAATCACTTGGTAAAAGAAGGAAAGAAATAATAATGCGACAACCACAGCCATCTGAGAGCGGTAGATTCTGAGAGACAAAATCACCCTCTGTATATATATAAAAATAAAAATAATAAATATGTAAATCACACAGGAAATTATGGCTAACGGCATGTTGTTTAATAGAGGGTATTATTATAAATATGGGAGATGCTCAAACAACAAATTAAGCCTGCAGTATTCCGAGAAAGAACTCGGAGGACGCAACCTAAATTCTAACTTGGCTGCTGTCTTCGGTGCTTCTGTGCTTTCGTCTGGGTTTTATATCACCACCGAGCGCAACTTTAAGAGGGAAAGGTTGGGCCATCCAGAGCGATAAAAATATAAAGAGGGGAGGGCAGGAACAGAAGGAAGTACTTAATCTTCCAGTGAACTTCTCAAAAGATAGTTTTGCAAGAAAAAGAGCTTTTGCTAGGTTAGATGTGAAAAGTATTTTCCATCCTGGGGAGGACAGGGGGAGGAAGGTTATATGTTCTGCAGCCACCAGGATAGCTGTAACAGTGCAACCTCTAGTGTATTTGCGCCAGTGGAGCTGAAAATTGGAGTAAACACCATTGCTGTTAAGAGCAGTTTAGCCTGCCTACCTAGAGGTTGCAATGGGGCAATTACACCCTATTGCTGCTCGTGGTAAATCTCTAGTCTACCCTGGCTCTATGAAATAACTTCCTTTTTTTTTTCCCCTTCCCAAGAGAGGATATCCTCCCCTCCAGATCTCTCCTGATTCCTAATTCTAAAGAAAGCCCTGCCTCCTGCTTTTCATCCAAATTCTTAGTGTACAAAATCCCATAACCACCATTTTATGTGTGAAAGGGGACCCTACATTTAAATCAAGGCCTTTTCCAACCAAGCTTGGCTTTAAAATATTTAAGAATTAGCTCCACTGCATCAAGATTGAACCTGATCTCTGTTAACTGGGAAACTTTAGCTATGAAATCAGATAGTTGTTTCTCATGGGGTGATCTTCCACAAAATCCTCCAAGGTGTACCAGCTCTCAGAACAATATCTATCCCAAGGATATTTCTGGACAAGAGGAAGAAAAGCATACCACTAGGCAAGTGGTAATAATGCCTCAGACTGTCACTCTTTTCCAGAAGGAGATGTCTCACATCTGCTGTCCCAGCAAATGATTCTGGGAATTTACATTTTTGGGAGTGGCAGCACCACTCGAGGGAGGTGCACAACTCAGGTGAGACCAAAGTTGAGGGCAATGTGCTTTGGAAGCGGTGGAAGCAGGTGAGCAAGAGAAATCTAAGGGAACAGGGAATAATTAAAGAGGAGGAGGGAAAAAAAAATCCATCTCCATAATATATTTTTATTCATATATATTATAGCAGCTAATTGCAAAACTGAAATCTCAGTGGCCCCCAATGGAGTTACATAAAGCACTAGTAATTTTCAGTGCATTCAGCTAGAAAGGGGTATTGGAAGGTGCATTCTGCATCTGTCTACATTAATAAATAGCGGTTCAGTAAGAGACTCTCTCAGTGACGAGGTCACCCCCATGTTGTGCCTATATTAGAGACCCTTTCAAAGTGCACACGACAGGTTGTTCTGCTACGTCAAGCACAGGGTTCGACAAAGCCTGGCAGCTTCCCAATTTGTTTGAGGTGAATACGAATTCTGGAGGTGAGGGGGTCTACCCGTCGCTGAGGAAGAAAATGTTCCTTTCGCTGTCATCTTTTGTGCACTTTCAGGGGCAAAATCTGAGTAAGGGATTTAGCCTGAGGCTGCTTCCCCACCAAGTTTAGTTAATTGGGAAGGATGTTTAAGGAAGAAAATTTATCGCCATGGTTCTGTCTGAGGAGCGTCAATGTGCATCGGCCCTGCTCACAGATAAAGAAGCTGCAACTTTCAAAATATGCCCTGGAGTTAGTTAAACTGAAGCAACAAGATCATACTTACTTTTTAAAAAGTCCTTTTCTAACATTCTTTCAAGCTCTGCTCTGGCCCATTTATACCTTAAAAAAGGAAAGCAGAAGATCAAGTGCCTGTCACTGAATCTGTGAGAAGATGGGATTGATAACTACTCTTAGTACGGTGCAACTGAAGATTCTGGACCACCCTGCTGCAGAGGCCGGCCTCTGGCCTCGAGTCCATCATGCCCCTCTGCCTGCAGTGAGAAAAGAAGAGCTGCTCTGGTGGCTGTTAGCCACCAAGATGCTTTGACCTGCTGCTTTGGCAAAAAAAAGTGATAACAATGCAACAAAAAACTCAAACCTCTTCACCCGGAGTTTGGTCTTATCTGCTCATAGCTCTGCAAGCCCAAAACCCGTTCATCTGCCTGTCAGACTCCAGCCCAGATATCTGCATGAGTAATCACTGCAGATCCAAAACATTGCATGTGACTTAGATGCCACTTTCTCCCTTGCTTCTCCTTTCCCCTTCTTGCCCAAAATAACAATGACTCGATTGTAATTTTCACCTGTTCCCCAGAAGTGACATCCAAAAGCACTTCGCTGTCTCCTTATCACCTCCCCTTTCTCCTCAGAGTCTTTGTACACACCAAGAAAGAAGTGCTGTCTGTTGGACATTCAGCAAATATGCCCTCACTTTCATGAGGTTGCTTACAAAAAACTTTTCAGCAGAGGATGCTGAATGTTATCAGGGAATGCACTAAGTCATTAAAATAAAGCTTCAAAGAAACTGCAGGAAATATCACCAGTTCACAACCTGTGCTGTGAACCATAGACCCCACACAAACACATTTTCTTGCTCCACGAAGGGTCAGCTTCGGACAGACTCAGACAAATCCAGCCAGGCTTATTAGCTTGGGCTCCTGGCCAGAGTGTCGGAGCTTGTGGCAGGACTCTGAAGAGGGGCTCGGAGGCAAGGTGTGGGCAACAGAGGAGGTGGGAAAGTACAGACAGCCAGGAAAGAGGGAGGCGGAGGCAACGGCAGGAGTCCCGGGAACACAATGGGGAAGCAGTGCAAGCTCGGGAACGAGGACGAGCGGCAGCGACTTGCCAGGAGACAGGGTCAGCAGCCAACGCGCTGGGAGCATACGGAGGAAGAGGAGGTAGCGCCGGGAGGCGGCCGCTGTGCTGGGCTCCGTAACCCGCTCCGGCGGTAGCCGATGCGCCAGCGTCCCAGACAAAGGCGCCCCCCCTGTGCCCGGCACTTAGCCAATTGTGCAGTGCTGCGTGTGGGGAAAAAGAAACTTCTTCCTGACCCCTGCAGGCAATCAGTTTACGCCCTGAAGCATGAGATTTGATTAGCCTCATTATCTCAGCTTACATAACTGTAAACGTTATTAATGGTAATAAAATTATCTAGCCTGTTTTAATAATACAGCCACAGTATTTGTCTCGATGACCTCCTGTGGCTGTAAATCCCACAGGGGGACTGGCACACAGCATAGTGGTTCTTTTTATTTATTCTAAATTTACCAGCCATTAATTTCACCAAGTCACCCCTTGTTCTCCCATTATGGGACAGAGTGAGAAGAAGCCGATTAGGTCTCAGTGTACCTTTCCTAATGCTGAATGCAAACAACTCCAGTCTGACTAATAGATTTGGGAGTAGACACCGCTGGGCCTTTGAGCTTTGGGATTAATCCTCTCTCCCTAGCTGTCATCTTACACATTCCCATTATACCATGGGACTTGGCCTGGACTCTTTAAAACCCACCATGCAGTTAAGGAGATTTAGTAGATTAAACCTGAACTCTCCAGTTGCTTGAAACCTAAGCTTGAGTTTGGTTTCCAAGTATCCCAAAGTAACACAACTGCCCTGATGTCTGTGGAGGGGTCTTGCCACATGGGATGCAACAATACCACCTTTGATTTCAGACATAACATGCCACCCCATCTCAGATGTTCTGCTTTCCTGTCCTGCTGAGGCAACCAAAGAACAGGACACATCACCCTCCTGCCAGTGGATGATATTCCCCCAGAAGTCTTTCCCAGCACATACTCAGGGAGTATTTGAGAAGGCAAAGGCTAGAGATGGACCACAAACACTTTTTTTAAGGGATGCATGCTCTGTTCCTACTGTGAGAGCTGATGGAAACTCCCTCCTTGTCTCATCTTATGCAGAGAAGTAGCTAGGCAAATAAGATAAAGAATGAGAGAACAACCTATTCCTACTCCTGCCTGCAGCACACCGTACTTATCAATACAATTTTTACAGAAATGCTGAGAATCTGCTCCTGTATGCACACTTTTAAACACAGAGGACTGTATTATGGGGGAAAGTTAGGGATGTTTTGGAGAATATAGGAGTAATAAACAGTAACTACTTTACTGCGCTACTACACACACTGCTGTACTGCATTCTTGCATAGGAGGTGGGGGGAAGTACAACTTCAGCCTTTTCTGTCAAGAGTAAAGATGCAGTGATATAATTCATATTCTCTGGGGGGGGGGGTTAAACTTATTTTTGCTTGCTGGGTACAAAACCCTACAAAAACATCTGTTTTTTGTCACAAGAGAGGTTGTCTCTAAGTCACTAAACCAAAATGAGCCTGGTTGAAAATAAAACAGTAAGGTGAACACAGGGACTGTGTTGGCTGGCCTAAGGTAATTCACACCTTAGATTAAACTCTAGCTTGCACCTTATGTGGAGAAGTCCCTCCACTTCTTCTTTCTTCATGTTGTGCTCTTCAACTTTTGGAAAAGCCATTCTGATCAAAACGAAATATTGGGGTAAAGAACTGAGCTGGCTTGTAGGAAAGAGGGCAATTGTTCAAAGATAAAGTCAGGGGGAAACAGCACAAGCCAGTGTGGCAGTTGGATGAAGGGATAATTTGGTCTTTGCCCATCTCACCACGATTACAACATCTATTCACCCATAGCGTACACATAACAGGGTCCTATCCTGCAAGCTGTTGTACCCTCTTCCCTCCCAAGGACCTCACGGTTCTTCAGGAACAAATCCTACAAGATCCAGATCCCTCATAACAAAGAGACCCTTGAGACATCAACATACCAATCAACCTACCCTACTTGGTAATTTGGGGAGGAGAGGTGTAGGCTCCTGCCTGAGGGCACAGTTGCTAACATTGCCATCAGGCTTCTTCCATTTCACCCGTTTAGCCAACAGCTCTTTAACATTAGACCTGAATCTAGCCAGTGTCCTCAGGCAATGCAAAGACAGAATCCTACATTTCAGACAAAAAACAGTTCCCCAATAAAAGCAGCAAGAGCAAGAGCATTTCCTTCCAACCCAGTCAGCTTTCAGAGCGAGGGACAGGTCTGGGGAAGCCTTCCAGAGAGCCAATGTCCTACTGGCCTCCCCCAGTGCAAACGCCGCTCTTAGTTACCACCACAGCAGCATAAATCTGTGTAGATAAACTCTCCACACACTGAAAGCAGAGCTGAATTCCCAATCCACGGCATTGACCTACTAGTTAAGCACTGCAGTGCCATTTGCTGGATTCCCAACGCAAACATATGCTTTCAAACACAAATTGGGATTCTTCTAGCAGATTAAAGCTGTTTTCCTTCCCTGGAAAACAGCCTGTAAGGAAGAGAGCTAAAGGCTCGCACTGTGCTCCATGGCTCAAGAGGATTTAATATTCAAGTCGCTTGTCTTCCATCCTCCCCCCCCCCTTCCCCTCTTCCCCCTCCTCCAGACCATCTCCACGTCTGGTGCCTTCCTCCTACCGATTTCCCTCAGGTCAGAAGAACTCTGTCATCAATCCCCCACTGAGACTTATTTCCAAAGATCAGCACTGACCCAGAAGTCACTTGGCACCGCACCATCAGAACAGTGTGTGCCGGCGCTGCTGAGAGGAGAATCTCACAGAGACCGGATTCAGGATGTCGGGCCGTCTGCTAAGCACTTGTCAGGCTCCCATATTTCAGAAAGAAGTCTTTATGCAGCTGACCCGGTGACTGGAGGATGTATTTATAAAACAACACACAAGGGCCAGGCTGGTTGACCCTGTCGTAATGCTCTGCATTGCTGAGCAGAAGGGCCCGTACTGGATTCCTGATTCTCACGGCTTGCTCCCAAAGAAAGCAGAGGAGCACGAAGATGTGGCTGCAAAGCCTGGAGCTGAGGAAAGGGATAGGAGGGGGGAAAACCCTTGGTGTTGGGGATGTAGTGTGGGATAAGGGCCTATTAGGAGGATGGGTAGAGCACCCAATGGGATGCATGTGAAGCACCCTTTGAATTCTGCAGCTGTGCATGGGCAAAGGCTACCATGGGGTCTCATGAGACGAAGGGCCTCTATCTCCAGGCTGCTGTGAGGTAGGGACCAAGTGAGAAGGAGTCTTTTCAGCTCAAGGACCCTCATTAGAAACTGTAACACCACCACATCATCTTTTCTGCTCTGGGACTTCAGTGCCTCCTCAGTGAATCGTGTGTTCATCAAACACCTCCATTGGGCACAGAAAGTCCAGGAACAAGGGAGAAGCAACAGCACTGACCTATGGACATAAGCAATCCAGGTGAAGCGGCAGGTCAATATCAGCACGAAGGAGTGTTTGTAGATTTAAGCAAAGAGATAGTTTGAGCCCAATGAAGGAAAGCAGGATATAGTCCTATGCTAAAGCGTAAAGAGGAAAGGGTCTTTCTCCCAAACTAGACAATGCAAGGAAATGCCTTGGCACTAAGGAGCTAGTGCTCCTACCTAGAGGTTTTCATCCCATTGGGATTTTATCTGCAGCCTGCAGAAAGTGTTTTCTGATAGCTCCACCCCGCTCATCATCTCTCAAGACAACATACATCTTTGCAAAGCAGGAAGATTCTCCTCCCCATGAATATCATGTACAATTTGCAAACATCCCTCACACAATCTCCATGGTAAAAGCCTGAACAAACTGATACATTTTTCATCGCAGCCTAAATACATCCCCTTGGTCTCTGCCAGCTCAGAAGACACAGAGGTTTCCCAAATATGGTACCACTGGATTGAATCCTGCATGCAGGCATGGGACAGCTGATCCCACAATCAGAGCAGGACAGATAGAGAAAAGTGCCTTGCCTTGGATACGCAGATGCCAAACATAAAGGAATCTCATGATAAAAACTGATAGCATTGGCTGTGTTCAGAAGCTAACTGGAAACATACCGTTTGCAGCATAAAGCGAACCCATGCCAGGGAAAATCAGTGCTGACTTTGCCAGTGTTAGTAGGTGTTTCTAAGCAGGCAATGCCAAACAACAGTGATTTTATTTAACCAGTTCTGAAAGTGGAGATCCGAAATTTGAACCACAGCTTTTCACTGTGATTTGTCAGAGCATGGTGCCATTACGGGTCTTCTCTCATGGGATGAAGAAGAGAAATTTTTGTGGTGATATTTCAAACTATCACATGCACTGCTTTGAATTTTAAATTCTTTGAATACTCCTGCTAGATCCTCAAGGGCTTAAGTGTTCATAGAAAGGGAAAAGACCATTAATGGGAGAGGGAGAATGAATTAAAAGGGGCCATATCATAACGTATAGCCAAACACACACATTCACGAACACACATACAATCAACTCAGTCCTAATTTGAGTCGAATTACTCTGGGAAAAACAATTCCTTTCACTCTGAATTACTGGGTGAGTTTCTCCAGCCCATGTTATGTAGGTCAAAGCAGATCATCACAGTAGTCCTTGGGCTTTAACATCTATGGATATACCCAACTGATTCCTGAGCAGGCCACTGAATGGATAGATACAAGTGCTTATACAGTTCAGATATCAAGGGTGGGCACATTACTGAGTTAAGAAAACTGGATCTTTTAGCTATAACTTTTCAGTGCTGAGATGCCAGGTTCAGATCCCAATGCTCTTACTTTCCCAGTCTTCACTTTGATTTCTCTTCAGTCTATGGCACTTCAGCTGTCACTGCAGATCCTTGGGATAGCTTCTGTTGACAGTAAGAGTTAAAAGCCCTTTTCACACCTCTTTGCTCATAACGACACTGATGTTTGTGTGACCCAATGCTAGTCCTAAACCAGGCCTGATCAGGCCAGTTGCCTGAGCTAGTTCACCTCAAGACTGATGAGCACTATGCTGGTGCAACAGAGAGAGCACGAGCACGCAGCTAAGGGCAGGAAATGACTCTGCCCCTTTTTGTGGCAGCTCGCCATCAGAGCTATTTACTTATATCATCGAAACACGTCCTTGCTGTCCTGACTTAGGAGCTCGAGTGATTTATGCCAGGCTGACTTCAGACATGACTTCCCTCTAACCTAGCTAAGTGCCTCGACAGCAGCAGCAGAAGAACGAACGCTGCACCCTCTGCTCAGTGGCTCAGTTGAGGACAGCTCCAGCAGGAATTGAAGCTGATATCTCTTGCACATTGTGTTAGGACCCCAGGTTTTGAGCTGTAGCAGCACAGAGCGGATGTGCCTCCTGCTCCACCGCCTTGTTGTGGGGAGCAGTGGATGCTGGGGAGAAGGTGAAACAGGAACTACCATGGATTTTTTATCCCAAAACACCAGGGACCATGAGGCAGAGCAGGAGCCACATCTCAAAGCCTTTTAATCTGCACTTATCCAAGCACAGGTCCAGCTTATGTTCAGGACCCTCTTCTCCCTGCTCCCCCTGCAAGTAAGGACTGAGTTATCAGGACCTCAGTATTCATCCTACAGTACAGGTAAAGCCAACATTAATTCTTTGCTCTTCTGCCTCACCATTTCTATTTCAGAAGCTCCGGGCACCCTGGGATGCAGCCCTTACACTCTGAGGCTAGCCCACAGGTAAATCCTCAGAGGTGGCTGTACCTACGCTTGCTGTGCCCACTGCTTTAAAGAAATAATAATAAAAAGATGCTCACATTAGTATGCAGAGAAAGCCAATTTATACAGGGCATTAGGCATGCAGTATAAATGAGGCTACAGGAAGAGCAGAGTGGATAGTGAATGTTTATGGAATAACTTAACAACTGGGAATGATGTTGCATTTTCCATGCAAGCAGACAGACAGATATAACATGGTCCCAACAGGGAAGAATAAATCCCTGTAGTTTGTGGCCTACTTTCAGCTTCATTAATGGAATAAAGGCCAGGAGGCATGATGTCATGAAATTAGCTTCCTAATTAAACATTGCCTTTGCCTCTCTTCCCCTCCCCTCTCTGGATGAAGTCAGTGGCTTTGCTGGCTCAGAGTGCTTGCTATTTGTCAAGAGTTGAAACTCCTTCTGAGCAGTGTGTTTAGAAGTCTTTTTCCAGCATCTCGTAGCATCATGGTCTACAGCTTGCAGCCCAGAGGTTGGAAACGTGGCTTCTCTTTTCTGGACACACTGAAAGCCAAGGACTCTTTGATTATCAGATGTACCCATCTCCTTTTAAACACTTGCCTATGCACAGTGCTCCAAGAGCTTCTGAAGAAAGGTGCTAAATATAATCATTAAGGATCCTAGAGCAAACTGGCTGGGTCATTTCAAAGATTTAGTGGTTGCTCTGAATTTGGTCTTCCATCCCAATTTTTCAAAACAAGAAGAGGCAAAACACCAGATATTAGTTTGGACTGTATAACCCAAACTGAGGATTAGCCCTCTGCTTTAGATAGCAAGAGATCAGCTCTTTGTTGTCATAACCCCTACTTGTTATCCCACGCCCATCATTGCCACAGGACCAGGCTGCATGATTTCCTGAGGAGATGGGTAGCAGATTCAAAATACTTTCCTTCCTTCTCCAATCCCTTTAACAATGTTGAGGAGCTGAGTCTCTCCCTCATGAAAGGGCCCCCTCTCCAGCCCTGCCAAAGCGCAGTAAAGAAGCAACCCCAGAGGGCACCCTATGAAAGAATGGAATATTTAGCTATTTCCTCTTCTTCTACTTTCACAATGGTTATTTGGTAAATCCACCTTTTTCCTCCATGGCTTATTATTACTGCATCTGGTTCATGCACCAAAAAAAAAAAAAAAAAATCCAGTATTTTCCCCCTTATATAGTCTTTTGGTTTACAATGTCAACTCCAGAAAGAGACCAAATTCAGTAGCATCATAAAAATCTGTCATAGGCTTTCAAGATAATCTGAAGCTTGTGGCATCCTGGTACCCTCTTATATTGTAACACCCTTAGATCAAATCCTTTGCATAGATATATAATGATAAACAATCTATACCTCTCCCAAGTTTCTGAGCATCCATCACTGGCATGAACATGTTACTCTCTTCTGAAACTACAACATGGGGAGCACACTGACCTTTCTCCCAGAGAATGTCCATAGCTCTACTTTGCTCATTCAGCTAAGAATGCTGCAAATACAGTACGGCCGTGAATAATAGAGAGCCCAAAGTTGATGTTGCCAAGAATGGGTGACTCAGGAAGCGGTGCAGACATATGCATGAGAACATTTAGCCCTGCAATTCATCAAACGTGGATGCACTGCTCATATTTATCATTTTTATTTCAATAGCAAAGCAGAACCTATTGTGTTTATAAAAAAAGTAACAGTCCCTGTAGCAGAGTTGTTCCCCAAAGATGAGCACACCCCAGCACAAAGGAGGTAGAAGCCAAGATCCTATTGCCCTTCCCTTCCTCACTCAGGTTGCATGATGGGGACACATATGTTCTGAAATATTCCTGTTAGAACACACGGTGGAGGGGCAGGAACATATTGTGGAGCTTCAGACAGGGCAAGGCTCTAGACTGCTCACATTAATCTCCATGTATAGGCCCCAGGAAACTGGCATCACTCCAGTTTCTATTTTACCACCCATGGGCACCCTACAGCTCCCTAAATCTCACCTGTAAAATCAGGGGATTCAGAAATGAGCTGCACAGTTCTGGAAATATGAATGGTGCCAGTGGAGTGAGACTGATGTTCAGAGGCTAGCGAATGAAACTCCCTTAGTCAAGCTGCCTATCTCCACTTGATGAATCCCACTGTTGTTGGTAAACTGAGGCACAGAGAGAGCAAGTGACATGCATGCAAGAAAGTGGTAATGCAGCGATCCACCAATACTCAAGACACGACCTACAGCCTGAACCCCAAATCAAACATCCTATCTACCCTGCTCTCCCCCTTCCCTCCCCCCTGCTTCTCTGTCATACAACTCCTGGTGTGATACTACTACAAGGCATCCCTGTAATGTATGTTAAGTAAGTGTGTGTCTCCGGGTACGCTTGTCTCCCATCGAGATGGAGCTATTTTCTCTCACTCGGCATCTTTTGTGCAGGTGCGTGCTTTACAAACAGAAAAATCAGCACTCTGCAAAAGTGTTTCTGTTAACATTTATCACCCCTTCCCTTAGTCATCACCACAGCAGCCCTCCCTGGGGAATAGGAATGCTAATTCAAGGGAAGATGTAATGCTAGCCCGTTGGGAGTCTTGGATTAGAACAACGACACAAAAGAGAAAAGGAGGAAAAAAAGAGAGAGACGGAAAGAGAGAAAGAGTCCTTCTAAGACAGAGCGAAAGAGTTGGAGTCTCATTCCCTTTTATTGCAGCCCCATGCTTTTTAATTGTTCCGCCTGAGTAAATCCTTCCTCTGTGATCCCGTTGTTAATGAAAAAGTCCATTGCGGTCATTCTGCTGGCTTTAAGCTTATGCTTGTCCAATGGTTTCTTGAATCCCAGAGCTGTTAATATATCTGGAGTGGAGCAGCTGCAGGGCAACCTATTTCTATGATAATGTGTATACAGAGCTTTTATCTTTTTTTTTTTTTTGGGGGGGGGGAAGGGGAAGGAAGTGATGCTTAACAGTTATCCCCTTTCCGCTCCCTCACCTCTGATCTTTCTCCTAAATATTTCCAGAGGGTCTACTCAGAGCCCCAGGTGTTACCGTACTTCAATTTTGATTGTTCACTGTTAGGGGCTGAGACTTTATCTACATCTGAGTTGAATAAGGCTCAGTGTTACCATTGCAAAGTCATGAGTAAAGTACAGTTAATCTTTATAAAAAACTGGCCTGGTAAAAGGAAAATCAGGAGTCATCCCAAAGCGCTTTCAAACTACAGCAAAGCATCTGATTCTGAATTCCAGGAGTAAAATTATTTCACTCTCAAAGCATTCCTATAGATACATAGTGATTGAAATTGAAATTCAGAAGTTCTTTCTATAAAATTGTAAAATGTTACAGTGTGAAACCAAATCATTCTTCAGACTACATCCAAAACCTGTCAGCATCCATGTTTGAGGCATCAATTAGTAGTACTATATGGAAACATATTTTAACTGGCATCTATACAGTTAAATTCCACATTGGTTACCCTGCCATATGGGTTAGTCAAAAAGTACGTTCTCTCTTTCCCTGCATTCCTCTTTCTGATGAAAACTTAAAAAAAAAGAAAAAAGAAAAATTGAATACTCCAAAGTGTCTCAGGTGCCCTCAAAAAACAACAGCTCTCTCTCCCTCAATTTCCCCCTCTAAAAGGCTAAATACATTTTCGATGGTGAAAAAAAATATTAACTACAGTTTTCTAGTACGCAATACTCCTATTTTTAGCAAGGAATGTAGTAGAGTGAGGATTGCCCTACAAAGCTAAGCATGACGTGCAATAAAATAATCAGAACATCAAGACACAGCACTTTGCCATACTGTCTGTAGAGATTCTTTGGATCTCATTTGTATAATAAAGGAGAGTCTTCCTTCAGTTATGTGCATCAAAAGCACATTCAATTTGAAGAATGTAACACACAATATTTTCCATAAAACTCTGTTAACAACAGAGAGACCTGCGCAGCCAATGAAGATATAGTAAAGGACTCATCTCTTCCTCTTTCACTTTTTAATATTGTCCAAAGCCAAATTATCCAAATTAAAAACTTTATGTGTGAAGTACCACAAACGCAACCTTGGGGGAGGGTGTGGCCAAAACACAGCAAAAAATCAAGTTGTTTCTTTCCATTCTCCTTCATCCTATAAGACAGACTTGTTTTTTCTTCCAGTAACAATTTAGATGACAACATTATCACAGAAGAATCAGAAAATGAAAAGCTTGACTCAGTCTCCCATAGATATGTTTGGTCTAAAAAGGTCAGCAGCAGGAAAAGCTCTCTTCTTCACTGACATAAAGTATGCAGATATTACTCAGAGGCTTTTGGAATACCAGAAAGGTTATATTCACCACCACAATGCAACCATGTTTCCCACTAAAACAGAAATGTAGGTTGCTACTTTTTCCCCCTGTATTTCTATATTTTAAGGGAAATGTTCTTCTGGTGAGTCCAGGAAAATGAAAAATTCAATGACCAGCATCCTGCAATTTTGCATTTTTCTCAATCTAAAGACAACACAATGTCAGTAAAAGGTCTTGTTTGAGCAGCTGGAGACCTGAAGATTTACATTTGTAGGCAGTGTAGAATAGTTTGCCAATGGGAACAACTCTAAAGGTGAAATGAAAATTCACTCTGCAAGCTTACCCAAATCCTTAGCCTCTACGTTGAAGCCAGCAGTAATCATTTTTAGCCCAGTGGGGTTGGCCAGTTTTGGTTTCACTGCAGCCCAACTAACGATCCTTAAGAGTCCTCTACCTGGCCTGCTGTTGCAGGTTATACTCTGCTAATCCTTCCCCATAATGAGTTAAATTCACATTCCACCTACAATTAGAAATAAATGGGAGAGGGCAAAGAAACAAGAAACTATTCAATGAACACAACCACAGATTCATTTGTAATCTCCTGCATAGGGCACACTACCTTTACAGTAGGGAGGTGCTATTCAATCAAGTTTCTATTGATGTTTTGACAAAAGTCCTTTCTTTAGGTTGTCTGCATGATCCTAGAGTGCACAAGATTAGAGCCCTGCTGTTTTAAGCAGTGTACAAGCTCCTCATAAGGAATAGTGACTGGTCCCCAGAGGACTTAAATTAAACAGATATGACAGAGAATAGGAGCAGTAGTAAAGGCACAGAGAAAAGTTAAAGTGCATCATTTTCAAAGAGGACTCAGATACCAGAAGTTTTCAAAACCTATTTAACTGGCGAGTGGAGTACAGTGAAGTTTGGTGCAAACACTAATTCTGGATCAGGAGACCGGACAGCTAGGTTAGCTGCTGTGTGGATATATCTACTGGCTCCAACCTAGCTCAGGCATTTGTACCTCAGAGCTCCACTCTGTGGTGCAGCTATCACTTGGAAATGAGTCTGAAGCTCTGAGGTCACTTTGTTGCTTTTGAAAGCCATATTCAAAACCAATGCATAAGGTTGGCTAGCAAAATCCAGCCAGAATTTGGATTAGAACAAAGGCTGCCAAAATGGTGGGCCAAGGTCCTAGACAGGGGAGGGAGGAAGGGGAAAATGCTTTCAAAAATGGCTGTATTTTTAAAAACTTTGATTTTGTCAATAAAACGCTGGACTTTCAATGGTATTAGTAGAGCTGAACTGCAACCTGCAGCACTGCAGGTTTGGAGCTATATTTGTAGCTCAGATAACTTTCTACAGGGGTCAATTTTTGCTGTTTAGCAAAGGTACAGAATCACATCTAGAGTCACCACTGGAGACCACAGATTTTAAAGGACAAAAAAACAAAACAGAAAACCTATCATGGATCCAACTGAGACTAATATATTTGCCTAGTTTATGGGCCATGTCCTGGCACCTTAACTGTATCAGATGGCTTGGGAGAAATGTTTGTGCTATTTGCCTTTTTCCGTGTGGGCCCCGAGTTGTAATCATGATGCTTCCAGGAAAGCTGAAGCTATGTGCAAGAGTGGGAATCACTAGCTGCAAGCTCAGGATAGTGATATATAATGTCTTTTTCTGAACTGGTCCATTTTTTCCTCCAGAAAAAATGTGGCGACTTGGTGCCTCAGAGGAAAAAAAAAAAGCAAAAGAAAAAAGGAAAGGAAGCTGGACCCACACCAGATCAGGCTATGCAAAATCCAGGCTTGGTCTCCTCAACCTCACCATGAGACACAGATGAACAGAGCAGCTTCCTCTCCAGGGGCACTAGCAATGTACATCGCAATGGTATCAGCTAAACTGCAGATGCTTTGTAGCAGGTAGCCTTTAAGGCCCTGGGAAGCCAGCCCACTGGCTTATTGAGCCATTACCTATTATATAAACATTACATTTACTATCCACATCCCTTCCAGAGGCTTTGCTATTCCATCCGTGCTTGCTGTGTACAATGGATTCTGCTCCACTAGGGTCTTCTCAGCTCTTCTCCTCTTTTGTATTTCCCTTCTTCATTGTCCTTGCTATTCTCAGGAAAGAGAGAACCCGAGACATTGCTGTTTCAAAGCCCAGCGCTGTCTACTGATCAGTGCAAAGCTGTAGGCAAGTGTTTCCATTTGGCCATGGTTGTCTGCTCATGATGAACAAAACTAGGTCTGCTTTACTCTTGTCGGAAACTCCGGACCTTGAGACAGCAAATGCATTCCTGCCTTTGGTCTAGCGTTACAGCAAGCATATCCTTATACACACTCATTGTGAAGCTACACTAAAGCATCGTGCGTCTTTCTAGCTGCTGCAAGGAACGCCAAATAATAATGCAGCTTGCAAATTATCATTTTCAATACAGTAGTTGCTGGCTCAGGCAAAGCAAGTAAGGGGGGGGGGCAGCAAACCCAAAAGGATTCTGGGAATTTTTTCCCTTTTACCTCATTAAGCTTTGCTTCCAATTACTTTTTAATGATGCTTGATGTCTTCTGTATGCTAGCATTTACTGCAGTCTCTTTAAATTTAATCGTCTTGATAATGGGTTACTCTGACACTGCAAATTAGGGGCTGAAAGAAACCTTTTGCTACATCCAGAAAAAGCTGTGTCCACTCCACAGCCTGTTGCTATTCAGCAGAAAATGAGAGACCTGTATTGTAGGGCTCCTTCTGCCTCAGGCTTCCTACATCCTAAAGAGTGAGTTAAGGCCAGACAAACCACACGTGGAAAAAAGAAAATCAGGACAGAAATTCTTCAGCCCCCATTCCTGCATTTGAGGTAAGAATCACCAAGTTACACACGTCACCTCTTCCCTATGTGAGGTCCAAAGGTGAATCCCACAGGGTTCTGACTCTGCAATGACCTGCCCAAAAGACAGTGTGAACTGAGGAAATAATCACATTTCTAACCTCATCTCCCTTCTTCCGTTCTTGATTTTCAAGCCTCTCCCTTTTCCCCAGTGTATTGGATGAACCACAGCAGCTGTAGGAGCTCTTGCCCTGATAGTTTTAGCCCAACAAATGTGTTCTTTTATGAGGTTTTAACGTTTTTGGTAAGGCAAGGAACATACATCAGATTCAGATGTTGAATAATAGGGTGACATGGACCTTCAGAACACAATGTTTAGGTTAGACAGTTCTGGTCAAAAAAGGATCGAGAGCTGTTAGGACTTCTGGATTATTTATTGAACCTCCTAAAGAGCATCTCCCTTCCATTGCTGCAGAAAGCTGTCAGGGGTAGCATAAGAGAGAGAGATCTCTGGCAAGGTGTCTTCTATCAGCCTGTTTGAAACCACTGGAGAATTAGGTCTTACTCTGGGGTACAGAGCATCACTGCAAGATGCTGACTTTCTCTAGTTTTCACTGCCCTCACTGGAAGCTCTAAATGGTTGGTTTCTTGCTGTAACAGGCAGTGGAGGGGGAATAAAGGAACTCCTTTTGATCTTAGTCTTACGTTTTTCCAGTACCTTTCATCCTCATACAACAGGCATCCATGCCTAGCTGTTATCCATGCAAGCTGTAAAGCCACAGTCTCACAAAAAAAGATGAAGAGAATAAAATTAGAGGCTCATCACCCACATATTTTCACACCTGCTCGTGTTGCATTTTGGATGCTGCTTTCCCTGACAGTTTATATGTTTTCTCATCATCAAAACATCTAATCACCTAGCAACTGTGTTGGGTCAAACCAGTTTCTAGGAGTTGGATATTTTCTCATCCCTTCTTACTAGAGGAACACAATAAATGAAAAAAAATAATCTGCACTAAAAAAAAAGAAAGAAAAGCTAAATGAACACACACAAGGAGAAAGAACACTTGGAGAAAAAGGAAAAACTGAGTGTCAAAAGTCATCTGAGCGCTGTATTTAGATCTAGGTTACGTCCAGGTTCTGTTGAGATCTGGGGTCTCCCTTACCTTAAAGTTTAAAATATTTACTGAAAAAAGCTATACTGATCAAAAAATACTTCAAAGGTGCTTTATGGCTTTTTTTATCTGCCAAATTATTATTTCACAAGAAAGTGACAGTGCCTTCAAACAACACAAACTCTTTGGGCAGTTCTGTGGAGTACATCCCTCTTCAGCCACTGGGCCAAGCAGGAAAATGGAGTACTTTTTTAGCACATTTGGATCGCCATCATAAAAATGAACCCACAGCTTCAGCTTGATTCCTTTCTTCCAAGATTTCCCCAACATCAGACTCACAAACTGCACTGACAACTGTGCAGGTAGGCTCAGAAAGGAGAAAAGTGTGAAAAAGACACCAGTTTCTTTCCAGCTGGTATCTGCCAGTGATGGCGGAGCACAGTGCTACAACAGATAAGAAATCACTCCCCTTCCTCCATCTTCTATCAGTTTCTCTTCTGCAGACAGAGGATGAAATGGATATGTGATTTTGGTTCAGAAGGGAACAGGTTGGTGCCAGCAGTGCAGATCCACCCCATCATATTTACAGAAAGTAACTCGTTCACTTAATGACTGTCCCATTAAAGGCAATAAATAGATTATGGAAGCTGAACTAATCTAAAAGCCTCCATGACAAAAACAACATTTCTTCCATAAGTCTCATGGATCACATTAATTTTCTGTTACTGTCTCCTGTTTTTTTTTCCCCCTGAAACAACTGTTCTGGGGATATCAAATGCCATAATTTCAGTCAGCTCTGAAGGTCATGGTTCATGCCTAGCACATCGGGAGGGGTGAAAAGGATTCCTCCAGATGTCCCTGTAGAAACAACTCTTGTGGATTCATCCTGGGAAGGACTAGCCAGTTCATGTTTATATTAGGGCTATCAACTGCTAACTGATTTTTCTGACCGTAAGTTTTACAAAGTCCAATCTCTTTAAAATTGACCAAGCTGATTACCATGTCTTTCTCAAAGTGGGGTTTCTCAAAGCTCTTTCCCTGCCCTCCTAGGAGGATCAAGAAGGCATAACAGGATGGCTGTGAATAAAAATATATTTACACAATTGTTTGAAAATTCTAAAAAGAGAATGAATTTTTCTCTGAAAGCTGGCAATTTTTCAACTGGCTCTATCTCTAAACTTTTCCAACACAGAATTTTTGCCTCCATTGTTTTCTTTCCATTTTCTTTCCAACACATCTCTTTTGTGCTAAAACAAATTTAGAAAGTGGAAGAAAAAAAAAACCCTTCACAAACCTTCTGAATTTAACCTTAAAAATGAACTTGAAAGAAAATAATATCCATTACTGCCAAGATATCTCTCTTACAAGCAAGCATTACTATTTTGGGGAGCAGGATGTGCGGAAGGAAAATCCTGGCTGTTATTCTCAGTCCTAAAATAACTCTTTAGATTTTTTTTGGGGGGGTGGTGGTGGTGGTTTTGTTTGTTTTTAAGGATCTGATATAGGTTAAGTAAGGTATAAAAAACAATCAATACCTGAAGGAAAATGTCTCACTTCAAACAACCCTCGGCCTAACACATCTCCATTTGTTCAGTTTCCTTTCCATTTTGGTGCTATTTTAATGGGGTCTCCTCCCTTTTGCTCTGAAATAATCCCCTTACATCTTTAGAATCAATTTCTCAAAGGCCCCAAATGCCATCCTGTTGCTTCTCCAAAACCCTCGGAAATGGACTGGAAACCAGAGAGGGCCAGGCTCTCTCTCCAGAGGTTTCAAACGCCCACAGATTCAAGCAGGCACTGCTTTACTGGGGAAGGTTGTTTTCCTCAGCATATTCTTATTTCTGCTTAAGTGCTATCCAAAGAAGTTGCAGGAAGGCATACAACATAACACTTCTTTCCCACCTCCAACCGTAAAAGGTGCTACTTTTCTGGCTTTGAATGAACCTGATTCTAACTGAATGCAGCTTTTACCTGGACCAAGATCCACATTGATATATGCAAGAAAAGTTTAGCTAGATCCAAGAAGTGTATGCATTTACACCAGCCACAGAATTTGTGTTTATTTGTGCTTTCCATTGTTATTTTGCAAAAAAACAGCTACACACTCCTATTCATAAGTGGGAATATTAAGGGGGTGTTAAATAAATCCATAGCAAAATCAGAACTAAACCTCCATTATGTACTGTTGTCTTTTTCTCTGAGCCTTACTTGGTGATAGACTGGTCTCCTACCACCAGCAGATCTAGGGCCCACATTCTCTTAATTATCAGCTCAGCTTATATTCCAGTCTAAAATAAATAAATAACTAATGAGGAAAAAGTATTTTTTCCTCAGATTCCCACTACCTTTAGCCTTCTTTCCTTCTTCACTTGCCCATTTATCATTCAAGGAACATAAATAATTGAAAAGAATAGTACATAAAATTAATTGTAGAAAACACAAGCTTTTAAATTCTCATCTGCATTAAAAAATAAAGCAGGGATGCTTGAGCACTCCATTTTGTAAAGTCACTTCCAGCAGACTTTCTGCATCTGCATAGAATTAGCCGCAAGACTTAGCAGCACCATTCATCCTGTGAAGATGTTCTTATCTGACACCCATAGATCTTTATCATAGGAAAACATTAATTGAATATTTATTGACGAACACAAGAGAGAGGCGAGAAAGAGAGGCTGACAGTGTGAGGATAGGAGACAAAAAGAGGTGAAAGTGGGGTTGGACAAGGTGGGAATGGAGAGATTACACAGTTGTTCCTTTTATAGATGGCCCTGGCTGGCCTCTTCACACAGCCCCCTTCTTCCTGGTATATTCATGCATTATATGAGACAAAAAGAAAAAAATGAGTGCAGTAGTTTTCGTTCCTCATCAAGATCTTACTCTAGGCAGGAGAACTGAAATGCTATGATTTAGAAAATATAAAAGGAAAGACTTAACTGAAGAGAAAGACTACAAGACTTTGTGTTGTTGCTTTCAGATCATCCAGAGAGAATGAACCTGTCCAGAAGGCACAACGACCACGGTCACTTCCAAAGGCAACCCCTGCCATCTGCCCTCCACATGAGGGGTCAGCAGAGACAGCGAACAAGCCCAGCACAGAACCAGGATGAACTATTTCCTATTCTATCCAGTTTTCCTCAGGAAATGGGGCTTACATCATGATGCTGTGCTTAATACCTGTTTCCTTGTCCCATTCTTTCTCTGTCAATATTTTTTTTAACCACTGTGCAATTTTAACCAAATCTGATAGAGTGAGAGAAAGAAAATTCTTTGAGACAAAAAAAGACATTATATTCCTAAGAAGTTTATGAGACTAGACAGTTGAGTGGAGGAAACCTTCCTAAAGTTCTTTAGAGAAAAAGCTGAAGTATGTGCACCTCTTTATATTAGACATTGTACAATCCACAAAGACAGTGTAAAGAGAGGAAGGGGGGGGGGAGACTGGATGACACTGGAAACCAGGCTTTATTCTTTCCACTGCACAAAGAAAGGTTATTTTTGTCACCAGCACTTAAGTGCCTTCCAACCACACATAAGTGATGTAACTGATGTCTGTCACACGTCTCATGCACTCTCTCTTCTACCGTCCCACCCCAAAGGGAGAAGTATGTATGGAAAGAAAGGGCTTTGCTCTGAAGAATTTAAGATATTTTTTTTGTGGGTTGCTGAAGAAGAAGATAGGCTGATGAAGGGCAATTGGAACAAAAATAGTGAGATTTCTCTTGGGGATATATATTCATATTACACTGTTGGTCCATGCTGCAGGAAGCCTTGAGAAGTGGTGCATCAGCACAGAGTGGTAAAGTTGGATTATGGCCTTCAAATTCTGAGCTCTTTCATGGATTCTTCCTGGTGATGCACTGCATAGTCCAGGTCCCTGAAAATCCAGAAGAAAGGGTCTACTGGGGTGCAGTGCAGCTTCCCTTCTGTCCATGCTCCTGGGCTTTAGGATAGAAATGTGACCTATCCCTCAAGGGCAATTACAAGGTTGCCACCTGTACTCAACCCAGGGAGGAGTTCAGGACATCTGTGCCTGTTGCCTGATTCTCACCATCAGATTTTTGGGCGTTTCCTTGATTGATCTAGGGTTTGCTTGCCCCACACTTGGAGCATTATCTAAGCGTCCACTACTGGTCACTGCCAGAGACAATCAGAGGCATCTCTGGTCAGCTACAATACAACAGTTTTTATGTATGTAGCATTGACCAAAATGGCAACGTGAATGGGACGGAGGCAACTAGCCTTTAACAGACACACACATTAGCCCATGAGTTTATTCTCCCAGCTGTACTAGAAGAAAAGCTGCTGACAAGAGTGGCACTGAGAAAGGTTTCTACCGAGGTCACTCCTAGAATCTTTCCAGGAGACAAGGAAAAGATTTCTTGTCTTCTCGTCCTGCTAGAGACCCCTTTCCTGCTCTCTGTAACTAGGTGCAGCACAGAAGAAAGCAATGAGGTAGACTGCTAAAACTCTGCATAGACCTGAGAGAAAAGCACATCCTCTGTCTTCTGGAGGCAACCACAGTGCAGAGACCAAAGAGGGGGCAGAGAAATTCTGTGGAGAATAGGGAAGCCAGGACACTCTGAGAGGAGGAAAAGTAGAAAGCAGAAACTGGAATGAAGCAGACAGACAGCTGAAAAGGGATTCGGGATTTGAGGATAGATGCACTGTGATACTAGAGCCCTGTCACACAAATGTCATTCACAAAGAAACCCAGAACCACTCACAAAGAAACCTAGAATTGTTGCTCTGGAATGATTTTCACAAATGGTGGATTATTGCAAGGACTAATGGGATGACATTAAAAAGGAGAAACAGGCTGAATACCCGGGGGTCAGTCATGCCAATGAGATGAATCAGACCATGTGGTAGGCTCCTGAGGGAAGTGGTGAAGGCTACTTTATTTGGCATGTTAAAAACTAAGCTGAATAAAACACTAGGAAACATACATTAGGGGATGCTCTCACATTCTCCTCAGGGGAACACACTACACTGTGAGTGTCCCATCCACTTTCTAACTCCTGTAGGTGTAGAAAGCCAGCTTTCTTTCCCCCTTTTTTACTGGAAGAGCTCCCAAAGTTTCCATCAGAAGACATTGGGATTCTCAGCTCACACTCTGCTATTGACAGAAGACCTCAGGTTTGTTTGCGCCTTGACTGGGAGTCAGATAATCCTGACACAAACATTGCACAGACACGGCGGCTTTGCTCTCGCCAGCAAACTCACTGATGTGTAGCCCAGGGGTGTGTGTGCCACTGTTGTGCTTCTCTTAAATCTCTGTTTTTTTAGTGGAAGCAGAGAGAAAAGACAGATGATGCCAACTCTGGCAGGGGGTTAGCTGACAGCCCCTCTTCCCTCCACATCTCACTTGGGGTCTTCTCCGCTCACAGGCCTCTGATAAAAGGACATGTCCCTCTCCATGTTGTCGTCAACGGTTTCAGTTTTACTCAAAACCTCCTAAAGGTTGCTAGGAGGAAAGACGGTCCAGTGGTTAAGGGCTAACTGAAGGCTCAAGAGATGTGGTTTTAATTCCCTCTGTGGCTTCAGGCAAGATACTTAGGCCGACATCCACATAGGAAAATGTCAAAACACTGCATTTCAACGCAGTCAGAGACAAAGCGCTTCATGGTGGAAATGCCAAAGGAAAAACAAAAACAAAACAAAACCTTTGTATTTGGAAGTTGGGCTTTTCTTTTCAAAATGCCTTTGTTAAAAGAGAGATTTTCTTTACAGGAGGTGCAAATTGGGGCCATTAAAAAAATGTATCAATAATTATATAACTTCCCATCACCTGCCCCAGATGAAGCAAGGCAAAAACAAAGGATTTCAGATTGCTACTTAAAGAGACATTTTTTTCTTTGTTTCACCCCTAAAATATATATTTTGATTCAACTCAGACTGAAATCAGGGCTTTCCCCACTCCCAACTCTATTTCTGCTTTGAACATCCAACAGAAAATCCAAGCTCTAACTGGGAATGCACAAAGGAAATCGATGAAAGCAAAGGAAAGGGTTGACAATTTCAAGTTGCTTCTTGTCTTTTTTCTCCCACAATCATGGATACACAAAAGTAAACTAGGAAGACAAATCTAATGGGGTGAGAGTCTCTTTGAACATACGTTCTTGACAGAGAGATTCCTGAAATAAAATAGTCTGGCTATCAGCCAGTTTCTCTCCTTAAGACTGATGTGACAAGTAATTAACTGAGATGGGGGATATATCTTTAATTCAGCAGTTATGTATACGTTGCCCTGTTTATATATCTGTTTCTTTTCTCTCCCCTCTTTTTCTGACCACTGCACCACTTGCATGAGACACTTTGAAAGCCCATCGCTAGAGAAGATTTTGATCGCAACTTTCCTGTGGTGGTGGAAGAACTCTGGGAGGGCATTCAGCATTTCATCCTCAAAGCATTTAAAGAAAAGGAAGGGAGAGAGAAAGATAGAAAGGAGGACAGAAAGAGAGAACTAAGGAATTCAGAGGGATGCATTATTCAGCACACTTGGAAATAACCCTTTTCACTGCCTCCACTAAGCCCATATGCCCTGGAGGTTTTCACTATCTATCTTTTTCCAATGCAGCTCAGAAAAAAAGCTCACATCTGTCAAGATCACAGTTTCAAGAGTCCCAATTTATTCAGTTGAATGGGATAAAAGTGCCTGTTGGAAAAAGACTGGGGGGGGGGGGGACGACTGTCCAGTGCCTACATCTATCTGTCTTCCTAATCCTGTGTGCATGTATGTATGTATAAAATACACACTCATTCAAATACACACACAAGCAAAGCTGTCTGCACTCCTGGCAGCACAGAACTGTTTGTCTACCTTCATGCAGGGCAGTTCTGCAAATCTCACATCTGTCAAGAGCTGGGCAGATTTACATGCATTGACCTATAGATATGCAACCTAAGCACATATGGATATGGTATAAAGAGATATAGATATATACGAGAGAGTGGGAGAAGAGGAAAATGTAAGGGAAAAGCTTAAGAATCTTGTTGACTTTTTTTAATCTCTGCCCTTCTTGATCTGCTAAATGCTGTCACAAAAACATTTATTAATATGCAAATTCTAAGTAGCAATCTGGAGCCAGTCAGGTTGCGCTAATTTGCACATTAATATCCCTCTTCTGGTTTGCCTTTGCTCTCTGATGGAGGAGAGGAGACAGAGGAATCTCGTGCTGTACCCTTTTAAAAGGCTGCCACGGCGGTGGTCCAAAGTTTCATTTGAAATGCTGATGCACATTTGAAGAGGAGAAATACAAACAGCATCTAACTCAGATGCAGTGAACAGGGCAGAGGGAGAGAACAGAGCGGGTATGGGAGAAGCTACTGCCAGATGCTTTCCCCCCAAATCCCATAATTGCTCCATAATTGCAGGCTGCAAAGAAGGCAGCACCATAATGAAATTGGTCTCAGAAACCGGCTTTGCAGTTCTGATTGTTTTCTCTTGTGGACTGATTTGTGTTTGCTCTGGCCTGGTTGCCTCCTGGGCTGAATTTCCCTACAGACTGTAGCTCACAGGCAGGAAAAAAAAAAAAAAGAAAAAAAAAAGACTTTTTCTGTTTTAAGTTTCTTAAAAGATTAGCTTTCTCTTTAAAATCTGGTTATAGCAGAATGAGCCCCTCATCATTCTGGAAAAGTCACAGCTGATGCAGGAAGTAATAGAAGTCTATAAAACTCTGAGTAGCATCAAGAAAGTGAATAGCATGGAGCAGATGATCAGTGAATGACTGTTTGCTGTCCCTCCCAGTACAAGAATCAGGGACTATCATATGAAGGTAGCATATAGCGGGTTGAAAATACAGAAAAGGAGTTGATGATTCACACGGTATTTAAACAATCTGTGGAACTCCTTGCCACAAAATACAGCTACTAAAGGTTTGCATGAGTCCAAAAGCTATTAGAGAGAGAGAGAAAAGCCCACCATGGGCTCCTAACTCTGAAGAACTCACCTCAGAAATGCCTGAGCCTCAATTTGCTGACAGAATGTTGTCAGGACCTACCAGTATGTTTTTGCTTGCCTCTTACACCCTTTCTTAAGCACCAGCTTATAACCAGTGTGGGAGAGAAAGCTACTGGAGGAGACGGATTTTTGTTCTGAGTTTGTAAAGCTGTTCTTATAAAAGTTGGGCTTTTACTTAGGTGATTAAATAGGAGACAAAACCTCTAAGTAATCTTGAGAGCTGAACACTAGAGCGATAATGTGGCTGACCCTGTAATTATGGGCACAATCTTGCAAATTGCTTAGGTAAATCCTTCTCTGAGGTATGGTGTATTTCCTCTTGGGCAAGGCAAGACTGGGGAATAGAGTCTTAATTTAGGTACTACATTTCATTAAGACAGCTAAAGGCTTTAGACTATTAGGGCTGGAAAATGTTTTGTTAACAAAACATTTGATTTTACAAGGAAACTGAAGTACCAAAGCAAAAGACTGACAGATTTTGTAATGGTCTTTCAGAACTTTCTGTTCAGATCTTAGATCAGACTGGGAAAAGAAATAATCGTATTCTTGTATGTTCAGCTCTAAAAACTAGAGAATGGTTTTGAGATATGAACCTAGTCATCTATTGCCAGTATAACTTAAATTGATTGAGATCTCCATACCCTGGACTTCCTCCTCTAGAGACCAGGTTGAGACCTTCAACTTGCTCTTATCTTTTGATAACAGCCACTTTTGGTCTCTTCTGCCCTAAGTCAAATGGAGTCCAGTGAACCTGAGGTGAAAGGATCATTTCCAGCCAATCTGATCAATAGCCTAAGTCTGTTTTGCAAAATTGTCAGGGAGATTTACCAGCCACGGCACCAAGTATACTCATGCAGACTTTTACTCATGATGTTGATTGTAAAGCTAATGATATTTTATTTATCCACTAAAAAAAGAAAGGGTTCTGTAACTGTCTCAAGCCATGAAGTCCCTGTTGGTATAGGTTCTTCATTCCCCATCACCAATTGCAATTCTCTGGTAAACTGTTGCAACATTATCTGCATGAAGATATAACTAAGAGGCAGAGAAATGGATATACTTGTCTCAGTCGAGGACGGGATCTTACCCATTTTTAGCCATCTGAAAAGGAAGCATTTACTTTAACCTCCTCACACTCCTTCTAGAGTAAATAAGGAGAGGCGCCTCTCCTGGAGGAGATTCATCCCATTCTGAGACAGCTATCTGCAATGGGTGAGAGACAGCGGAGGCATCTCTCTCACTCTTAACTGCAGGAGGAGTCAGAACAGTTAGTTTGTACTACATACATAATTCTAAGCTGTCTAAAATGAGATGATATGACCATTCCATCTCCCAGGAGATAAAGTGGCTGTGATCTTAATTCTTGCTTTTGGCCCCTGTTGGACCCACACTTACAGTAATTTGCTCCTTGTGCCAACATTTATCTTAGTGCAAAGTCAGTGCAAAATCCTACCAAAGCAGAAAGATGGTGTTTGATTTTACTTAGCACCATGAAAATGAGCATATGGAAAACAGTAAAGGATCCACTGTTGCTATCACAGGGGCTGATGCAGAGATGGTAGGGAAGAAGATAACTTTGGTCAAAGCTGGACCCATTGATAACAATCCCAGACAAGCAGAGGAAGGTGCAAGGTCAACCTGTAGATCACTGGAAACTAAACACTTCCAATCCATTAATTAATTACACAGCTGGAAAGAGGGGACTGTGAAAAAGGTGAACACAATGACATTGCTGACAACGGGAGCCCTCTATTTATCAGTCATAATGAGCTTCCTTCCTCCCCCCTGCATCCTCCCTCCCCCAGTGCTGCAGCTGCACTGCTGTGACAGAGCACTTGGGCTCCCCTCTCTGCTCCCCAGTGAGTCCCCTGCTTGCCAATGTGAAGGTGACTCAGTTATTCATGTCATTTAGGCCTGGGGTATCTCAGTCCATAACCAGGCTGCTTGGAGGGTACACATCACCCCACAAATGAAACACATCTGCCCGCTGTTTCTTTTGGGCTCCTTCGCCCAACAGCTCCTTTTCCTCCCCCTCTTGACATCATGTGCAGTGAGCCCCTCAGCTAGAATAGGAGGGCTGAAGATGAAAGTGCCACCACCTGCTCCAAATACTCAAAGGTAATGAAGTGAGCAGACAAGCAGGTTGAAAAAAGTTCTTTTTCACATGGTACAGAATTAAATCATGGAACTTGTTGCAGGAGATACTGAGGCAACCAACAACAGAAACAATTTCCAAAAGACAATTTAGATAAATGCATTGGTCTAACAATAGATACTAAACATGATGACTTCAGACTGGGAAGTCCTTATCCTTACAACATTAATTTCAGGAGAAATGGGAGGGTATGTGGCAGGAGAAAGACTACTCTGTCCCCAAACACCTACAACTGTTCATCCTTAAAAATGTGATACTAGGCTAGACTGATCTGTGATCATACCCAAATCAGATCTATTCTTAAGCTAACATATTACAAAACAACACCCAAATCATGCAAACTGCAAATTAATGAGAAGAGACTAATGTTTGTTCTGCCACCAAATGGTACCTTCCGGGCTGCCTAGCAGAATACTCCACTATGCGCTACTGCTGCATAATATCCTTACTATACTTGGGGAAACTGAGGCAGAGCTAAATGAGGCACCAAAGTAGGAACCCCTACCTTATTCAAGGCAGGAGAACACTTCACTTTTTTAAAAGTGTATGGCTTTTAGGTAACAGTCTCTCTCTCTCAGCGCCAGCTTCATTAGATAACTCAGAGTTCATGTTGGAGAGGTGAAGTTTGCAATGCATCAAACAAAACAGTACATTTCTAGGATGGGAGATGCATCTCTTATGAACTGAAGAGTAGAAAGGTGTGAACTTGTCATTTGGGAGAATGGGGCTGGGGTGCAGATGGTACATCCTTAATAGTCTTCCCTCGTTTGCAAGGCTAAGAACAGGAACAATGCCCATTACTGTCTCCTGCTTTACTCCACACTAATGGATGCCTCCAAACTAGCAGAAGTCATTCCCATTAAATTCCTGCATTATCAGGCCATTACTTGACAGGGCAAAGATTAATCGCAAACTTTCCGGGGACCATTTATTCCATTTGCCAATCTATCTCTCCCCGTTATGCTGCTTTGGTTGTGTTGTCAATTTTTCAAGTGCCAAGGAGTTTGGACTGATCCAGTTTTCCGTCCATCCATCTGTCACACACCTGTCAATCTGGTTCGATCTGAATGCGCTGTTTGCTTTGGGAAAGTCAGAGGGGGAGGGGAGGTGGGTGGGATGCTGAATGTTGTAGGAGGCAGAAGGTCCATGTTTGGAAAAAAAAAACAGAAAAAGGATTAGCAGGTTGTACTATATAGAGAATGGAGGTTTCAGAGAAGCCACAGAGGTAAGGCTGAAAATTTAACATCATAAATTTAACATCTCCCCTGATGCTGCAGGCTGACTCATATTGTTAGTCTGAGAAACTATGAATGGGGTACCTCAAAACACCCGTAGATTTATGGTTATAGTTCATTTTATTGTACTACTTGGTGCAGGGCAGTGTGTGAAATGGATTGAATGTGAGAACAGATCTTTTAAGAAAATAAACTTTTAACTCAGTGGTCTAAGTCATTATTCAACATCTTCAGAGCTTAGCACCAGGAGTGCTCAGGAAATGTAGCAGAGGAAAAGTGAATTGTACAAACACTTGAGAGAGGAGTTAATTACCCATCCTGATTTCCTTTTAATCGGTATGCATTAAGGCAGTGAGTTTGCTCACTGTTAGTTTGGTTTTAAAGAAGCTGACCCTTCCTTCTAAGCTGTTCTACTCCACCACCAGCATATTTGTCCCATGACTAAAAGGTATTCTCACCTCACTGGTAGTTATCACAGAAGATCCTGCTGTTCAGCCCAGTTTAGGAAAAAAACACCCAGTATTTTCTCAGGTGATTCTTACAGATTTGTGATTTGAAAATGGTCCTGGCTCTGAATTACAGTCAGGGTGAATAGTTCCACCTAGGTTCATGAGTGATTTAATTGGACACAGTGGCCCAGATCCCTCCACATAACTTCAGGTATTTAACTAAGATGCTAAAGCTTGGAGTCCAGCCATCCTAAGCTATCACCATAGTCAGCAGAGAAAAAAAAAAAAGGCAATTCAAATATTAAGTGGTTGTATTCCCTCTGGAAATCCCTCCCTTCGTTGTCAGACTGAGGTTATTAGGCACCTAATATAAGTTTTTCAGGTAAGTGTCTAAAGCTAGGAGGACTGGATCTAAACCACAGCTCCAGTCTGCAGTCCACCTTTAGCTCAAATGACCCAAACTTCCAGAAAATAGGAAATCCTAGAGTCCAGTGACTGTAGCATCAGTTGTAATATTCTGGACTCTCTTGGCACTCCAAGTCATTCACTCCTCCTTCACATGAAATTTGCTGGTAAGCACATGGCAATAATTACCTTGCTCCTCCTCTCTCATGATAATTAACCAGACTTTGCAAATAGCTTGACTCCAGTCCAAATTCGTCTTAGTCATACCTTTGTTGGAGCCTTTGTGCTAGAAGACTGGAG
This sequence comes from Apteryx mantelli, assembly GCF_036417845.1. Lineage (NCBI taxonomy): Eukaryota > Metazoa > Chordata > Aves > Apterygiformes > Apterygidae > Apteryx > Apteryx mantelli. The sequence continues at coordinate 78,782,370 of NC_090020.1, forward strand.
GCAGTCCCCTTAACAGGGACAGCTGTGGATCAGCTATTGATTTGGGATCTTTAGCTTGACAAAAAAGTGAGGCCTCAACTTTGCGAAAATGCCAAGCTACTGACAACTCAAAATGAAAGACAACGAAAAATTATAGCTGACAAAAGCCAGGTCCAAAATGTTTCACAACAAGTTTGCAAGAATGACAACATCTGAAATCAGAGGCTCATGGCAGATGCTCTGATTCCCAAGTCGGATGAGCTAGAACACGGAAATTCCCCTCCCTTTACAGAGCCATGGTGTGGTGCCTTCCAGAATTGGGGAGGGGGACAACTGTTTTTTAAGACTTCCTCTTTCCTTATCCTCACACAAGAGTGCAGAAGACAAACTTTGGTTTAAAACACGCCTAATAGTAAATGTTTATGCTTATGAAGATCACTGTAGCATAATTAGCCCTTAACCATCTTTACCTCTTTATTCTCCCCTTCTGTCCATCTTTGGAACTGAAGGTTAAAAATTAGACTAAGTGAACAAGGTTCTCAGACAAGTTTGAAAAATCAGACCTGCCAGCTTCCTCCCATTGCTGCAGAGTGCCAGCTCCACTTTCATCAGCCCACATTAGAGGTTTCTCACCCTCAGTCCATTCAATCAAGAGAAAACAACACAGGCAGATAGAATAGGAGAGTTGATCCAGCATCCACAGGGCCAGATTGGAAAAATCCTTCCAGCAAAGCCTCAGTGGAGACAGAAAGAAAGAAAAAATAAAAAAAGATCTTTCTTCATTCCCACTAATAACCCTTCCTCTCACCTTTCATCACCTTTGCATGAAGTATCAGAGAAGGGTGTCTCCACCTGAGCTTTCTTGCATTAGAAAACTTCTGTGTAAAATAGAGAAAAATGCAGGGGATCTTGGAATATTTCAAGCTTGTTAGGAACCTTACAGTGACGCATCACTTGTTGGAATCCAGCTTAAGATGACCAAAAGAGCCCAGAGGTATGTTGAGGTAGCTTATCTGGAAAAAAATGTGACTCAGTTTCTAAGGAAGAGCTCTCAAGTCACCTTTAGTCCAAATGAATCACACCACCTGGCACCCTTTTTTTCACAGCTGCACCAGGAATGTACTGGACAAACCTGAGAAGAAGACTGGATAATCATAATGCTAAAGACAGCCCCTTCTGGATGGGGCTGAAACATCCTGGATGGGGCAGGCTGAAGAAATACAGCACTACTGTCACCTGTGTCAGATCTGCTGTGAGAATACCAGTCCCCAGGACTGATGATCCCACACCATTCATCAGCTAGCACATGCTCAGGTAGGATACTCAGGAAAATGATAGGTTGGACAGTATCAAAATCTTCTTTAGAAATCCCCGCAGCAATACTGTAGGTGTCAAATGCAGGTGACGCCAGCTGCCTTCTGTCATGCCCTCCTTCTCTGCCTCCAGGCTAGGACCATAAAAGATACTGGAAGGAGCTCGCTGAACACACTATCACATCAGGGCTGCCTGTCACTCTATTCTTCTTTTCAACTCTTTCCCCTTTACTCCAACTATGGGTCCCCTCCATCCCTTCTAGCTTTAAGATTTTTTTCAAAAATAAAAGAAACTTCTGATCTCCCCTTAACACCCACTTCTCCCTTCCATTCAGGACTGACATATTGTGCCTCTCAGATTTCTTTTTAAGCCTTTACTTCATTTCCAAGCCAGCTGCTAGCTTTGTTTCTAAAGCAGAATCTTTTCTCCATTTATGCTTCCAAGGTTCTTTTTTTTTTTAAGTATTATTATTTCAGCAGAAATGTCAAAACTTTGCACTTTAAAATAATGCAATAGAGGAAGCTGCACAGTTCTCTGTGCTGAACGGGGGAAAAGACTATGCGAGAACTGTAATATTGATCAGTGATTTAGAACAGGGCAGGACTTTGATTTTTTTATCCCAGTTTTAACAAAAAGATGTAATGGAAAAGCTCTAGAATGCCATACAGCTGAAACAGCAAATGGTACATTACTGCTGTACACACAGGAACATTTAGGGGCAAAAAGTGTGCAGTCACCTACTCTTTTACCCAAAGCAGCCTCAGGGCATGTTTATATTGTTCTGGTAATAATGACATCTAGTGCAACCCAGATTTCTGAGGCACTGGATATTCGCACAACAAATGCCCTAGTATGCAGCAAGACCTAATTTGATTAGGAGGTCAGCTAGAATGCTGGAATAAGTTGATGCAAACTCAAGATATCTGAAGGGATGTGCTATTTAAACTTTCTGGATGCAGTGTTTCAGGCAGTAAGAGACAGCACCTTAAACCATCTCTCAGTTGTACCTCACCATCTCTCCTACTTTGTTTCAGTGACAAGTCAGCGTCATTGACAACAGAGGTCAACAATTGATTGTGTAGGTGCCAAAGATGGCATGGAGCAAGCCAGAAGAGCTGGGAGAAATGGTTTTTTGAAAGGGACATTTGTGAGAGACAGGTGCCTCACACGGAAGCAAGATACTGCTGATCAGCTCTGTGTGTGTTTCAGTGGCAGCGTCTCCTGGCTCCTGTTGGGCTTCTACCTGTACATGTAACCTTTAATTTCAGAAATAAAATACCTTACACTAAGAAAAAAAAAAGAAAAAAAATCAACATGCTGCTATTTAATGGTTGCTGATTCCATGGTTTAATTCATTATTGAAGTTTCACCTTGCTCTGAAACAATTAGAAGTGCTCACGTGATCAGTTACCAAGTCTCAGTTGGGAGGTAACAATTTATGGCTGAGAAGCTGGAGGTGACAACTTCTCAAAGTGCCTTTCAATTGTGTCTCCCCTCAGTTCTCATAAATGTAGTGATACAAATATATATTTAGGAGCAAAGAAGTTAATGAAGAGTGACGGAACTCAGCAAGAAGCACAAAACAATGGTGCATGCTCATGTATCAAAAGGTGCACACCACAATAGCATGAAATAATTGTGTATGTTCTCAGAGAAGAAAAGGACTGATGGAGAGCTCTAAATTAAGTTTGGCTCTCCATTTGAAAAAGTACAATATGAAGTAAACACTTTTGTAAACCGGCCACCACTAGAAATCTACATGAGGTACTGAAGAGAGATGCCCCATGAAAACCAAAAACAGTGAGAAAGGGGTGAGTAACTAACAAGGTAACATGAACACATGCTGCCCCCATCCCGTTACACCTCAGCAGAGTATTAAATATGCTTCAAGATGGCACCAATAACCTTGCCCAGCCGTTCTTGTGTGCTGCACTCCCACTGGGAACATTAGAATAGACTCCAGCAGGGTGGGGACAAGCAAAGGGGGAGCAGGTTGCTAGTCTTCAGCGCTACGCTGTTTATCCTGCTTAGCCATAAAGCAACGTAAATCAAGCATGTCATCCTACCTAATTGCATGTTCATATAGGACTTAATTGGTAATATTCCTGCAACCCAGCTCCTCAACCTTCATGTTGCATTGAGTTCCTCTCAGAGACTAATGAGCTTTATACAACAACAAACATTTAGGTCTGTTGTTCTAATTCATTAACATAATGGGCAATACAATGAGCAGTTATGATAATAAACACTAATAAGAGGTACTAGCGACACTTATTCCTGGCAATGCTGGGGCTGCACAGTGTGTTCTTACAGTGGCAACAGAGCGACACAAAGGGAGTTCCAGGTCCTCTCTCAGTAGCTAGACAGAGCAACCCCACACAGAGGAGTGGCATGCCCTGTCATGCAGGGCTTCCCCAAAACACACGACAGTCGTTGTCCAGTGACTAAAGCATAGGCCTGAATCGTGACAGTTCTTTGGATATGCAACCGTTCCATGACCTTCAGATGTATGGCAAGTCCTGTAAAATTCCTCTGTCCTTCACTTCCACACCTGTCAACTGAAGGTGACAATACTCCATTAATTTTTATCACAGATGATGAGACAAGACCAAAACATCCTAAGTGTACAATGGGCTTTTTTCCAGTTAAAAGTATTTCAGAAAAGAATGCAGAAGACAAGGGAAAAAAAAAACCCTCCTCAGTTTGTTCCTTCACGAGGGAAGTTCAGAGCAAGGGGTTCATGGGCTATTCTATGGAAAAAGTAACTACACCTATGGTATTTTGTTACTCAGTGAGGGAATTTCATAGCCAAACATATGAGTGGAACTGCCACTATGCATGAGTCACATGCAGTGAAGATAAATATCTGAGACTGTCAACACAGTAGTCATTTCATGCCTTTACAGATACTAACTCCCACCATGGGTAAAGACATTGCCTGTAATAACGGGGAACTTCCTGAAAAGTGTACTACAGCATACTGATAACTTTCAGAACCAAGCCATACACATTACTTTGCTACTTTTTAAACAATGATCTAAACACCTTCTGGTCTCACACTATCTAGCATTTGCAAAATTTGTTAGCCTTCTACTTTTTGGGTTGTGTGAGCAAATGCTTTAATCTAATGAGGATGACATGGACACACTGCAGGTAGCACAGACCTACAGTATCATGCTTTGTTCTTTGTCACATCAAAATAACCACCTTGACTTAACAGATGCACATGCCTGGGAAGCAGGGCATCATTTATCTTTTAACTTGATTGCTAAAAATGGTATCCCATTTACAGGACAGGTTTTTTTTTCCTCTCTTTGTTTATCTATGAATGGAGACCTTTCATTTATATGGTCTTACTCAGGATCTCAGTGATAGACATTGCACTAGCAAAGAAATCTAAGGCTTCAAAAATGTATGATTTTTAAAATTTATTGCCAGATTTTATTACAATGGAAATATATTTTTTCTAACTGAAGTTTACATTGTCATTATGACACTAATTCAGTTATTCCTTATATTTCACCTATCATAATTTAATCTTCTAGTAAAAGAAAAGTCACTTGTTTCCTTAACATGGGCAAAACTGACTAGAGAAGGAGGACATGAATCTGCCACTCTAACAGCATCCTTCATACAGTTAAGGACAGTATTAAAATAAAATATAACATAATAAAACCATGTGGAGCAAATATTCAATATTCCAAAAGCTTGATGAGAAGGCATCATGCAAAAAGTCACCTGACAGTTTAACTTCATATTCCTGAAAAGCTGGATAGTTCTTTGGCACAGTTTAGATCAAAAATGCATGCAGGAGACCAGAGAAAGGTGCAAAACCTTCAGCTGCGGTAAACAAGAAAGCCCTTTCAAACAGGCCACAAATCACCATCAAAGACTTCTGCATGGTGCTGAGCACCTGTGATATGCAATGCACAGTACAAAAACCATCTTGGGCTGCAGGTGTATCATTTTTCTAATTCTGCCATCCCTCACAGACCCTTTGTATGCCAGGATTCTTTACAATGACTCAGACTTTCCACATGCTTCCTGACAGTAAACAGTGTTTCTACACAGGCAATGACTTTATCCATGGTGGGAGTTAATATTTGTAAAGAAATGAAATGACCACTGTGTTGACAGTCTCAGATATTTATCTTCACTGCATGTGACTCATGCATAGTGGCAGTTCCACTCATATGTTTGGCTATGAAATTCCCTCACTGAGTAACAAAATACCACAAGTGCAGTTATTTTTTTCCATAGAATAGCCAATGAACCCCTTGCTCTGAACTTCCCTCGTGAAGGAACAAACTGAGGAGCTTTTTTTTTTCCTCTTACAAGATCAAGTACTACATTCAGAGGAGATGGGGAAGATTATCTCATTTAATCAACCTTAAGTTATCCAGACTTTAAGACTTACTTCTAAGCTAGTCATTTAAGCCAACACTATAATCAATGAAGAGTGATATGCACCTCCAAGAAGGCATCTCATCCTATCCTAAAAGTGGTGGTAGCCTAGAAACACAGGCAACACTAAGTTTCTAACTTTAAGATGCCTTAAGAGAATCTACTCTCTTACTGTCTTGTAGGAAGCAACCTCTTCAGGGTAGGAGGTACCTTTTCTTGTAATTTGCACAACACCAAGCACACTATTTGCATAAAAAAACACACACACAAAAAAACCCAAAAGCAAAAACCCCAGCAGCCATTGCTATCAAACCATGTCATCACAGACTTGGAAATTCATTATCTCTTGCACCACTGATTCACAAAATCTGTTCATCTTCCTCACTCGGTCTGTGATCCACAGCAGCCAAAGAGAAGTGAGAGCATGCCACACCTCCACTGGAAGGGTTGTTTTTCCAACTCTCTGTCAATATTTTTTTGCTGACCTGCTGCAGAAGCAGGCCTGTGATTCAAGGAAGGAGCTTATTTTGATTAATGGGGTATGATGATGGAGAAAGACATAGTCATTTGTAACCTGGGAATTCTGAGGGGTACCTCTTTCTCAGGACCAATATTGTTGGTGCCACAAATGTCTGCCATCATACCCTCTCCTCACCAAAAACACACATCATTTTTCTTCCTTTTAGGTCTTGTTCCTTCTCATCCCAGAAGCTGTTACAAATCTCAGTTTTCCCCATCAAGCAAACTCCTAATGGAGTTTGGTTCTGGGGAAGGGGGAGTAGGGAGAGAAGTTGATTGTTTTAGAAATAAAAATTATTTTCTGATTTTTCCATCACAGCCCTTTCTCCTCCACTTGGAAAACATAGGTAGTACTCAAAGAAAATAATATTATTCTCCAAAAAGGAAAAAAGTGAGGACAGGACTCATTGGTGACTTTGAACCCCATCCTTGACAATCTCACCTTCCATTTATCTACAGCTTGACTGTGAAAGATGCATTGGTGGCAGCTCACTTAATGATTTTAGAACTAGTACTGCTGCTGCCCTGAGCCAATTTGCCATTGAACAGCAAAGACTTGGAGCCTTTCCACTGTACAGTCTAACTTCTAGAGTAGAAGAGATAGGATTTGGTTTCTGTGTGATGAAAAGTTGATTCTCACCAGTAAAGATTAGAAATCTTAACAGATTTGCACAATGTTCTGACGTATATGTTAGTGGCATTTGACAATATTCAAAGTGCAATTCATGGCACAGAAAAGGAAAGGTAAGCCCAGCAAACAGGTGTTAGCTGCCATAAAAGCTAGCGAGTGTTACTTATTTAGGAAAGGTGAACCTCAGAGTTACTCCACAGTACAGGCTGTAGTTAGAAATGAATGCTGCCAGACAGACGTATAATAGACACATAAAAATAGCTTAAACCTTCCAATGGGATTTATCAGTTATAATTACAAATGAACTGGGTTAAGATTTATGGTGGGCAGTATGTCGGATTGTTATTAAGGCCCGCTGCTCTCCCCTCACTGCCTCCAAAAAACAAAACAAAAAACACAGTTGTGTTTCCAGAAAGTTAGTGCATTCATTCAGAAATTCTGAAGACCTCTAGATCCCTTAAGTCCAGCAATGGCAAATCTTTTAGGTGCCTCGTGCCAAATTTACTTAATAAAACACTGTAGTGCAGACCAGTTGGTGTCCACCCAGATCTCCATCAGTGCCAGACAAAGCACCAATGCCAACAGTTCTCCATCACTGCTTTTCTGTGATCTTCTGTATCATACAGGCCACAGAATTTCCCCATTATCTCTTTATTAAGTACAGTGACTTTTTAAATTGAAATTTATCTTGTAAAAGAGTCCTCCACTCTTTATTGAAGAAACCAATAGATAGAAAATATGACACTTCCCTTCCAACAGCCAGTCATCCTCACTGTTGAAAAAAATCTCCATTTGTCTGATTTTAGTTTCTGACCTTTGTTTCTTGCTATGTTTTCCCCCTCAGATTGAAGAGTCTTTTATTACCTGGTATTTTCTTCCTTCTGAGGGTTGATCATGTGGTCATGAGCTAAAAAGTCACTACAATGTGTTTCAAGTCATCGCTGAATTGCACAGGTGCCTTCAGATCAGACCTTTTATGTGATGACTGCTGTGCAATAATAGCATGGCTAGCTGGCTGCTATGTCTCAACAGGGTGGTAGTGACTTCCTCCATGGCAAAACATTGTTTGTGATCATGTAATTGTACTCAATTCCTTCCCTCTGTCTCTGTTTCCCCTCCCACTCCTCAGCTGTTTGTGCATTTGGACATGTCGTTCTCCACTTTCTTCTTAAGTTGGACCTCCCTACCACTGTCTTCTCCTCCTCCTCCTCCTTTCCTTGACTGCCTGACTTCTTGCTGCTCCCCAAACCTGCTTTCCTTGCAACACTACCTCCTCAGCTCGCACTGGTGGGGCTGGTGATTCTGTTTCCTTGAGGAGGCAGTGTTATTAAGGACAGCAAAGCTTATTAGCTTGGATTCTGCAACTTTTAATGTCAGTGAGCTACATTTCAACACCAGGAACCACTGATTTAGACTGCAAGCTCTGTGAGACAGGGTCTTTACTCTGTTTATACACAGTAATGACATCTTCTCACTGAATACAGTTCTTATGACTTCTGGGGGTCTAGTAACAATTGTAATAAGTGATTTAAGTGAGGATCTGTGGAAGTAATTAGGAAGCTGTCTCTCCCCCTCACCTATCTGGGACCTCTCTCCACATCATCTCTGTAGCCTTTGATTATCAAAATTGCCAGGATCATTCCTGACTCTGTGAACCTGGATGAATTCAGTCTGTCTCTGCCTCAGTTTCTCATGGGATGAACAATTATAATAGGTCATACTTCAAAGCTAGGGGGACTAAAGTTGCCATGTTTCTCTCATGCTTTTGGATCCTTCAATAAAAAGGTACAGGATAAATGCAGATGTTGCATTATTACAGAATCAGAATACTATACAACCTAATTGTTTTCATTTCACTCAGGTTTCTAACACTAGTGGATTTTTTGCATCTAGGAGCGTATTTTCAAAGACACAAATGAAAGACCAGGAGTGGGCTGGCGCTGAGTTTCATTGGAAGACAGGAAGTCAGCTGCCTTCCATCCCTCTGGAAACCTATTAACTAATATGAACAGACTGGTGAATTAGATAAAAATTTCTGGCAATAAATGAGTGATTCTTCCTTCAGCTGAGAAGGGACAAAGTGCTAACACCAGATGCTATAATGCTTTATGAAATGAAACAATTGAATTTTACAAAATCTCTGTCACTGTAATTTAAACGTGACCACGCTAAGATATTCAGTGGCTTACCTACCAATGCAGGACTGAGTTAAGTGTCAGGATACAACACTAATGTCAGGCATCTCTAGAATACTGGTGGTCTTTCCTGAGGAGCTTCTGGCGTGTTGTGACTGAAACTCCCTCAGATGCCCAACCCAGTAACTCATTCTCAACACCAAGCAGAAATTGCCACAGAGCTACTCTAGGTAAAACCTAGGGTCAGAAAGTCACCAAGTTTTCTGAGATATTAAAAGATAAATCTCTGGAACTATGTTCTTCTAACAGATTCTGGCTCACAGGCTTTATTTATTTTTGAAATTGTAGAACCACAGAATGATTGAGGTTGGAAGAGACCTCTGGAGGTCATCTAGTCCAACCGCCCTGCTCAAGCAGGGCCACCTACAACAGGCCGCCCAGGACCCTGTCCAGGCGTCTTCTGAGATTCCACCACTTCTCTGGGCAACCTGTTCCAGTGCTCTGTCACCCTCACAGTGAAGAAGTTTTTCCATATGCTCAGATGGAACCTCCTGTGTTTCAGTTTGTGCCCACTGCCTCTTGCCTTGTCACTGGACACTACCGAAAAGAGTCTGGCCCCATCCTCTTCACACCCTCCCTTCAGATACTTATACACATTGATAAGATCCCCATCAGCCTTCTCAGGCCCAGCTCTCTCAGCCTTTCCTCATAAGAGAGATGTTCCAGTCCCCTAATCATCTTTGTAGCCTTATGCTGGACTCGCTCCAGTAGTGCTGCATCCCTCTTTACTGGGGAGCCCAGAACTGGACATGGTACTCCAGGTGTGGCCTCACCAGGGCTGAGCAGAGGGGGAGGATCACCTCCCTCGACCTGCTGGCAACACTCTTCCTGATGCAGCCCACGATACCATTGGCCTTCTTGGCCACAAGGGCACACTGCTGGCTCGTGGTCAACTTGTGGTTCACCAAGACTCCCAGGTCCTTCTCTGCAAGGCTGCTTTCCAGCAGGTCGGCCCCCAGCCTGTACTCTCTAGGAGCAGGACTCTGCACTTCCCTTTACTGAACTTCAGGAGGTTCCCCTCTGCCCATCTCTGCAGCCTTTCCAGGTCCCTTTCAATGGCAGCACAGCCCTCAGGTGTATCAGCCACTCCTCCCAGTTTGGTATCATCAGCAAACTTGCTGACGTGCACTCTGCCCCTTCATCCAAGGACTAAATTTTGAACTAAATTTTTAAATAAAAAAAAAAACCAAACGCCCAGAATATTTTCAGTTAAATACAGCATATGATTATCTCTACACCACTGTTGTACTCCTACGACAATGGTGGCAATGGCTGCTTTTCCTCACTGCCTGGTAATGCAAGTCCCTCAGTTATTAGGTAGAAGGCACATTTTTTTTTAGTCTTCATTCATCTCAGTATAACCACTCTTAGCTTTCTGGAACGGAGACTTCTTCTGTTCTAGCATCTTCTGATCAGTAACAACTTTTATAGACACAAAATGACAAATACAGCTCTTCCATAATGGCGCGTAACTCCCCAAGATAAGTCAAGCTGCTTGTGTTACTGATGCAAAGGTCCCACAGTACTGCCCTTCACCAGGGTTACAGTTGCCACAGCATCGGCCACTAGCAGTCACAAAGACCTTGGCTATTCTGTTGCAGCAGCTTCAGATCACTCTTTCTAGTGATAAGGATTTCTCGCATCTGCACCGTGGGATGGGAAACCATTGGCAAACTATGCAAACAAAATAATTTCGCACAGACACTCCCTAGTCCTTTTATTCAAATCAAATCATAACATTTTTGGTCAGAACACTGTGGTACTCTTGTATTGCCCTGGCAACTGGGTCCTGGTCTACGTTTTCTGAAGATCCTTCAGGAGATGCCCAGGGAGAAGCTCCAACAGATCCGATTCTCAGTTCAGCAGTGACTTGCTCAAGCTCTTCAGCGATATTTTTGACCACTCCCACCACACCTCAGTCATATGAGCTTCCAGTCTGTCTCTCACGGAGGAAGCATTGCCCACTGGCTTTGTCACCAGACAGTGGCTTCTGCAGCGCTCACGAAGGTGTGCGGCACTGGCTTCCACAAGTCCCTCATTCGCTCTGGCTCACTGCATCTGTTTTCTGCGAGTCACTCCCAATTCTAAATCTCTAATTCTCTGCCGCAGTCGTTTTGCCAAGGAAGCTTGAGCAGCGGCTCTTATTTGTTCTCTTCTGTTGTGGGTGGCTGCCTGTGTCTGCACAAGTAGATTGACTTCCTGTAGCTTCTGCTGTAGCTTTTGTCCAGCCCTTTGTTCACTCTCCCTTTTATACTGTTCTCTCTGGCTGTGATCCCTCATCTTGGCATTTACCTGACATCTGAGGAAACCCACCTCTTCTTTCAGCAGCCTCTTTCTCTTCCGCAGCTTTTCCAAGCTCCCATGCATCAAAGTCAAGTCTTCTTGCAAACTTTTATTTGTTCTTTCTAGCTGCCTTGCGTTTCTCCGCTCTGCCTCCAGCCAGCGGGAAAGTTCACGGACCTCTGCTCTTAACGTGCCAACCTCACTGCCCATTCCAGAACATGCATCCTCCATTTCGTCCTGGAAATCCAACTGGGATTCACTCTCTTGCCTCTCGTACATCCTCAGTTTCTTCATAGCTTCTTCCAAAAGCCTCTGGGACCTGTTGCATTCTTCCTGCAGTTTGATGTTTCTTACCATTTCTTGCTCCAGACGGGCTTCTGTTGGTCGTGTCCATTCTGCCATTGTCTTCAACGGCTTTCCTTTGCTCCTACACTGCTGATTTTGGTCTTCCTCTGAAGGCACGTGTTTTGTCGGTAAGCCAGTGATCAAGTCCTCCAGGTGACTATGAACTGAGGCAGAGGCTTGCAGGTCTTTCTGAAGAACTTGGGTTCCAACTGTCTGTTGTTGAGCTGTGCCTTCCAGTCTGGCATTTTCAAGTTCAAGTCGTCGCACTCGTTCTTCCAGTTGTTTTAGATTAACGGTTCTGAAAGAGGCTTCCAGAAGGTCCTGCAGTTTCTGGGAAGATGCTACTGTTTCCCTTTGCTTATTTTCCAGGGCTGCCTTCAACTCCTGAACGCAATGCTCAGCTTGTATACGCTGTTCTTCCGACTCCTGCAACTTGGCTTTAACGCTGTCCAGTTCCTCTTGTAACCGCAATTTGTCTTCTTTCAGTTCACTGCAGTAAAGCTTTGTGACTTCAAGTGAACCTTCTAGAATCAACTGCTTTTCAAGAGCATTAGCAGCCTCCTCCTGCAGCTGTCCAACCACAGCCTGTCCGCCATACTGAAGATCTGTTTGTGTTGTGGCAGCCTTGTGTCCTTCAAGCTGTTCTCTCTCGTCTGCAGACTCCTGAAGTTTCGCTGCTGCCTCTGGACTCGGGCATGCGGGCAAGGAATGCAGGCTCTGGGAATCCCGTGGATCTTCCTCCCGGTCCACTGCTGCTGCCAATGTAACATCTCTCATGCCTGCAAGGTCTTCTGCAGTATGCGGGACTTGAGGACCATCCATAACCTCCTCTCCCTCCCTTTCAGGTGATTCTTCCTTGGCAGCTAAACTGAGCTTTTCTTTCTCAGAAGCAGGACAGCTCTCATCGCTCTGCTCTTCCTCGCACATTCCTACAAAGCCTTCCTGAGAGAAGCCATCTCTCACTTCTCTGTCCAGAGCAGGTGCATCCAACGCAAAGCCAGCAGGTCTTGCCCCAGGAGGAGTGCTAAGCGCTGGCACACCTTTTGCACAGCCTGCAGAAGCTTCTCCTGCTTTTTCCCCATCTGTGTAGTCTGCCAGTTGTTCACTAACCTGATCACGTCCAAACTTTCTAGCGTAGTCCTCAGCTGTCCATTCAAAAATGTCCTTCTGGGAAACATCAGCCCCATATCGAAGGAGGACTTCTACTACGCTCATGTCCCCAGCAGATGCAGCAAGCATAAGAGGGGTCCTTTCAGCTGGATCTCGAGCATGCACATCAGATCCCTTTTGAAGCAGGAACTCCACCATTTCTTTGTGATGCTCAGTTACAGCAAGAGAAAGGGGAGTATGTCCCATCTTATTCTGTGCCTCGATATGGGCGTTGTGCTCAAGTAACTGCCCTGCTAGAGAGATGTTAGGAGCTCTGGCAGCCAGGTGAAGGGCAGTGTTGCCGTCAGCGTCTGCAAGACTATGGTCAGCACCATGTGCTAGCAGAATGGCGACACACTCCTCTTGCTGGCACTGCACTGCCTTCATCAGCGGCGATCTCTTGAAACTGTCGCAAGCATTTAGCTTGCATTTGTTCTCGACTAAATACTTGACAACCTCCGAATGCCCGTTAGCACAAGCAAGATGCAGAGGTGTCCGCTTCTCCTTGTCCTGCCTGTTGATGCCGAGTCTCAGCAGCCATCGCCGCCGCTGCACCTGGGCCAGGTCGCCGCTGGTGGCCGCACGGTGCAGTCTGCCCAGGTCCTTCTCCCGGATCTCGTAGGCTGCAGCGACGCAGGGCAGGGAAGCGCCGCTGTGCGGCGGCTGCCCCTGCCCCTTGCAGAAGAGCCCGAAGAACCTCCTCATGCTGCTGCGGCGACGAGGGCACGGCAACGCCTCGCGGCAGCGCTGGCAGGAGGGGCCGCACAGAGCCGGGCCCCGCGGACGGGGGAAAGGAGCAGAGCCCCAACCGGTGGCCGCGGCCCGGGACAGCTGCTGCGGGGCTGAGCCCCGGCGGGCTGCGGGCGCGGGGGTCGCGGGCTCGGAGCCCCCAGGCCGAGGGCGAGCGCGCACCGACGCTCCCAGCAAGGGACGCGCTGCCACTCGCGCAGCGGCGGCGCCAGCACTGAGGGAAACCGCCTCCAGGGGGCGCTGCGCAACGGCCGCGGCGCGCGCTCGGGGACGTCACAAGGCAGCAAGGGGAGGCGGCGGGGCGCTGCGGCGCGGAGGCCGGGCGCGGCCGCGCAGTGCCGCGAGGGCGGCTCGGGGGGAGGGTGGCGCGGGCCGAGCCGGGCCGGGGCGGCCGCCGGGCGCCGGGAGGGGAGGGGAGGGGAGGGGAGGGGAGGGGAGGGGAGGGGAGGGGAGGGGAGGGGAGGGGAGGGTCGGCGCTGCCTCCTCCTTCAGGGCGCCGGGCGGCCCCTGCCTGGCCCAGGGCTGCGGCAGGCGCCGCATCCCCACGGCTGCCCTCGCCTCCCCGCCTGCCACGGTGCCTCATCCCTCAAGCTCTCCCCACTCCGCCCTTTAGATATCCCACATGTAAGGAGAAATTAACCCCCAACAAAAGAAAAAATAAAGGATTTATAACCAAATGGAGGCCTAAGTACTGTACTTTACTGGTGTTTGCTTGAAGACTTGTCCTGCTTCTAGGGTAATGAGATAGATAAATTTTTTACATTGTTATTGCAATAATAATCATTGTAATAGATCCATATTCTGCCCACAGTGTCATCCTGTCCCCTTCATCAGAACTCTTTTGCAAAGACCATTCTGGCTTTCTGGTAACCTAAGATCTGAGAAATACCTGTTGCAACTCAGACCTGAGTTTAGGATTGACAGCATACAAAAATTTTGGAATTGCTACCATGGTCTAAAACCATATAATACATACATTATAACATATACCTTCAAATGTGAATGGTACCTGTAGCTATGTTAGTATTAAATAGCCAGACAAGGCAGAAATACTGTATTTAAAAGAGAACTGAACAGTGCCACGAGCTGTTGGAAGAGCTCACTGCTCGTTCCAGAGATGGGGCCATCCAGCAGCTGTTAAATCTATGCCAGATGCCTTCCCAACAGTAGTGCTATGCAGTTTCCCTTCACTCTGAATTCCAGTAGTTTACATGTTTTCTTGGGGGTTGGGGGGGATCCCCTCCACCCAGTCTCTCCTACCAAAACATGATTAAATCTTTTTTGCTCGCGTAAGTGTTGTTTTGGGTTCGAGGGACAGATGTTGGAAGGCAGAGGGGGCTGATATATCACTGAACAATGACAATTAAATAAATTTCATTTAGCAGGTCATAAAGTTAATGTGCCTAATTGGAACATAAGGATAGAAGAAAGGAAGGAAAAAAGAAACCCTTGTATTATCCTTTCTATTTCTTCCCCCTTTCTTTTTAAGGATAGCCTATCATTAGTCATTATGAAAGCTCTCAGTGACCACTGAAACAGAGGAGGGACCTTTGACACAGCTTGATCAATCCTAATTGAATAGACCAGAGGGACAGCAGCCAAAAGGAGGGGACCCGTTCTTTGCATTTGACAGCCTCGTCCTTTTTAGTTTGTCAGCTGTCAGAAAACATTGAGGCATTCTCAGGGTGGACAAGAATGCTTTAAGTTGCCATACAATTTCTTGCTACATCAAGGGGATTGTTTTAAGTGTTGAGAGGTGTCTGGTCTGCTCAAAAGATCTAAGATTTTCCTGTAGGGAAGCACCTGCTGTAGTGAAGTAAATGGGAATTTGGCTGGGTGAGGCCTTGCAATTTTCCCTGGAATTAGCAAAAGGTTCAGTTCCATTCCCTGTCCCGCATATCCTAATCCAAGTTGATCATCATTACCCTTTTACCATTTATCCTCTGCTTTGTGCAGGAAGAGATGATTACCTAAACTGTGCGACAACAGTCTCAAACTCAGCATTTCCCATGACATTTCCCTTGAATAAACATGTTCTGTCTACTTCTCTACGTCTCTTGAAAAGTTACTAGCTTAAGAGAAAAGCTAAACTCCAAGAAAACCACATGTATGGGAACAGACATTGATTGAATTTCCACTGCTGTAAATGAGTGACATCCTTTTGACTTCTAAGAGGTGGTCCTACATAAGCCCTAGTGTAACTGCACCAACTGCACCTAAGCAAATACCTGTAGGAATATAAGGACGAAGGAGGAAAGGAGGTAGAAAGTGACTACCTTTGTCCTTCCTGTCCTTCCATCCATTCTCCCATCCCATTATCACTTTTTCAGCTTTGCTGGGTATGACACTAATGCAACCAAGCAAGTTCAATGTTCAAGCAGTGAACAGGGAAGCAGAGTAGGCAGACCTAAGGCTGGTTAAAAAAAAAACAAAACCAACCAAACAAAATAGAAATGTTGTAGGCTACAGAACATCAGCCAAGATCTTTGCTTTATACTCACAGTGCATCCAGCACTTTCATACTCAGCTCTGAGACACCTTTACTATTGCTGACTTCCCAACCCCACCTCTCACCATCCATCACATATCATTTTTTGTCATCAGCTTTGCCTATCCTGCCTATGCTCTGCATCAGAGCACCAGAACACCAAGGGAATTCACTGCTTTCATGTTGCTTTCAGGTTGATGAGAAATTCAAAAGGCTGAAAATCTCCCCAGAAACTTTGTCCTAACAGGCTCTCCAGCCCAGCTGTAAAAACCCAAACAATTAAAAATGCTCAGAGGAGCTACCATTTTCTCCTATGTTACTTAAGGTTCAGCCACAATTGCTTCTCATTTCTTCTGTAACACTTTTGACAAGTCAGACAAGAAGTTACGAAAGGTCCACATTCTATCAGTTCCTGATCAGCTCCCTTACTGCACTGTTTATAAACCACACTGTCTTTTTTGTTATAAGGACTGTCTCCCATCACATATTTGGCAGAGAAAATGCATCCTCTAATAGCTCCTCTAGGCATCAGCTATATCAAAAAGACACCTTCTTTATGGATTAGAGAGGAAGCGAAAACCATCACATGGACAGGGCTTGGAATCTTGTATTTAGTTCTACAATGAATGATTTGCTGCAAATCTCATCCTTGTATGGTATATATCATTTTCTAAAGACCCATCTCTAGACAACTGACATACTGCACAACATTAAAATAATTAAACCAAAAGAACAACCACTTCAGCAAAACTGGAAGAAAAGAACTCTGAAAAGAAGAATGAATAACTTAAGAAAGGTCAAAATGGTCACATCCACACTGTCAAGACTACAAAGTCACGTCTTAAACAGAGCCTGGATGGCCATAGAGAGAGTTGACAGACATTCACAGGGAAGGTCTGTAGTAGGGCCGTAATGGTGAAAGTTCCTGTCATATTCTAGAAATACTCTCAGCACTGAAAAACCAGGTGAACTCAACTGCACTAGAGGTACCATGTGAACACTGAAAGGTTGTACCGAATTCTTAGCATAGAGAATTCTTAGGAATCTGCTCTCTCATCATTCAACTTACGCAGAGAAATATGAATTTCACCTCATTGCACTGTTATTCGTGTGACAGCTGAGTGGGGCTATGTGTGCAGGAACAGCAAAAAGCCATATCCTTATACTGCATTTCTACTGACAGATGCCTCCCACTATGGCAGCTTCACAGGATTTTAATTTCTGCCTAGAGCAAAACAGGTACTGATGTTGTTCACCAGATCCCTCTTAGTCACAGAAAGGGTAGAGGCCATGGGGGAGGTTGTGTAAACTATTTTCAAACATGTCTCAGGCTGTAATTTAGAGAACTCAGGTCTCTGCCGAATTTAGCCCTCCAATAAATAAACAAAAATGATGTGAAGTTCAGGTTTCTTTGCCTTGGTGTCTCCAACAGAAACTTTTGATTCTCCAGCTACCCACGATTCACAGAGATGTGTTGAAAACCAATTTAAGACCCAGCATAACTGAATACTTCACAGCATTCAGCCAGCTGTGGAGATTCGTGCCAGCGGTTCTGCCACAGGACAGATGATGAATGGCTGGTGGTTTGGGAATATTTTGCAGCTCAAAACTTCTAGCCTTGACCTTGAATGTCAAAGAATAGCTCCTCACACTGTTGACAATTTGGGGGATGTCTGGTATCTGTACCTCTTCATTGTATCATAGTGAAGAGAGGTTTAACATTAGGAAAAGGAGAAGGGAAGGAAACTGTAAGGTTTGAAGGTGGGTGGCATTATAACAAGTTATAAGCATAAGGAGCCAGGGTTGCCTGCAACATTCCCTTCCAGCTGAAACAAGAAAGTCAAAGGTGCAAGAGAACCACATCTATAAGATCTTAGTACGTCTTACACTTTGGCTTCAAGACAAAGATGACTCATCTAACTCAGGATAGAGGTATTTTCTGGAGAGAGGAGGAGAAAGTCATCTGTGACTGTTACCACAGATGGTCATTAGTACAATGACAAAGCAGTTCCCAAATGTAGAGGCTGCTCCTTGGGGATTGCCTACCTTTCAGGCTGCTGCAGGAACCAGGACATAAGGCTCTATGGCCTATTGTGCACAGAAATCTAACTAGATAATCTCAGTTGTCTCTACTGACCACATGAATCAAGGACATGTTAGGATCTTTTCACATAAGTCTGTTTTTTCTGGTCTATGACCGTATGGGATCCCCTCACACACACACTTCTCAAGTCTTTAAGCACTAAAGTGCTGGTTCATGTATAACCCTCTCAGGGTGCTTGAAAGACTTCTTTGTCCCTCAGAATGGAAAAAGTTCCCAGCCCACATTCTCAAAAAGCATAATAAGGAGACAAACCATAGGAATAAAGTTGTGTCCTTCATACATATGGAAATATCGCTGTGGGGGGTTGAGGGCAGGACAGAGAGAAATTTAGAAACTGGAATGATCTGGCTGGAAAAGACACATACTGAGTGCTGGGGCGACCGGCGGGGGGGGGCAAAGAAGAAGAGAGAGACCCAAAACAGCTGCTTTAGAAAGGACACAAGTTACAGGAAAACCAAAAGAAAGAACAGGATTTTTCACCCTTTTTTTAAGCATTCCAAAATAAAGTAGTTTCTATTTTAGCATTTATCTCCTTGGACCTCCTGTATCCTAGTATTGATCTAGGTAAGTCCAAAGACATGTGCACCACTTACAAGTTATAGTACACTTTCCAAGGTACACATCAAGAAAGATGTGTTAGAAAGAAAGAACAAATTTGCAAAAAAGAACTTACATGTGTGCAGCAATGAGAAGCTGACCATTTTGTCCAGTTTGGATTTCATTGCCATGAATCTGTGATATCCCAGAAACACCTCTAAGAATTTGATCGAAACAATTTCTTAGCAAAGAGCAAATCAGTATTCAAAGTTTTATGAAACTGGTAAAGAATTACTCAAGATTTTATTGTGAGGAGATCTGTTGATAATATTAAAGTTGCCATGCCTTTAAACTTCAACTGAGGAGCAGTAAAATTTGGTGTAATTGAGAAACAGTTGCTTAGCTCATAACAAAATCAGATGTGCTTTTTTGTGGAAATTAATGTGAAGAGGAAAAGAAAAGAAAAAAAAAGACAAGAGAATCACTATATGGCTCATTACAAGTAAATTTGATTCTGTTCAAACAACCCTGACTACAGTGACATTTGAATCAGCAAAATGAGATACTTAGCAAAGGACCAGTACATCTCAGTCTTACTGGACTGTCCTAGCTCTTCACCCCACCAGTGCTTAGGAAAGATAACTGAGTGTAGTAATCAGTGGCAAAGATTCATTCCTATTTCACATCTGCTTATTACAGGGATGATTTTTGCCCTTAGAGCCTAAAAGCCCTAGCTATACTTTTTCTAAGGCAGAAGCAGTTGTGACATATTCTGGAGAATGACCAGAATGTTTTTCCTCTACGCCTTTTGCATGGCATAAAGCTGCATTTGTTTCACTCTGAGTGGTAAAATGAGTTCTGGTGTAATATTTCACTCATTGAAAACCATTGGGTAAGAGCAGAATTCATTTTTTTCCAAATGTAAGTACATTTCTCAGGCATTTCTCTCTCTCTCTGCTTTCTGCTGCCAACTGTGCAAGAAAGTCCAAGGGAGGAGATTCCTAACCCAGCCATCAAAACCAATACTGACAGGATATAACTTGTAATCAAAGACTGACCTCACTCAGATCATATAGGACTCTAGGGAAAATCCTGGGAACTACAGACTAGTGAGTCTGACTTCCTTCCCTGGTAAGATGACAGAGTCTATAATAAACAATAAGCTTATAGAGCACATGAATTATATTTTCTGTTGGGAAAAAGTCGGCATGGCTCCTGCAAAGGGAAATCCTACCTCAGTAATCTGCTGGTGTTCTAGCAGGGTGTCAGTAAGCACATGGATAAAAGGCAATCAAAATTCAAAAGAATAGTCTCTTCAAGGGAAAAGTCAGTAGGGATTGGTTCAGGAGCAATTTTATTCAACATCTTTATCAATGACCTGGAGAAGAATTGAGCAGAGAAATATCCAACTTGCAGATAATAATAATCTCTTTCAGGAAGTCAAAATGCCTTGATGTTGGCAAGAAACTTTGGAGAGATCTCATAAAACTGTGGACAAGCGGTTAGCAAATGAGCTTCAATGTGGATAAACTTAAGACAATGCACCTATGAGAAAAAATATCTAAACTATTGCTACACAATGCTGAACACAGAACTGGCAGTTGCCGTTCAGGTAAGAAATCTTGGTTTCATTGTTCAGAGTTGTCTGAAATTTTTGGGTCAATGTGCAGTGGTAGCTGAAGAAGCCAACAAAATACCGGGGACAACCTTACAGAACTTGCTATCATGGGAGATTGTATGGAAAGCCAACAGCCAGTTTATAAAGAGATTAGAAAAATTTGCAGACAACGTATCCATAAAACAAAGATCAAAAGGACCAGGCAGAGACATTCCTTCTAACATCCCTAATAAAACACAGTTGTGGATGCCCAGGGAGTAAAAGGGGAAGAGTCTGCAGAAAGTGGCTGGTATTGCATGATCTCCCTGAATAGCATCTCTTATGCTTCTGCTGGAGACTGAACACTGGGACAGATAAACAGTTAATCACATTCAGTGGGGCATTTTTTGTTTTCTTACATCTATGTGGTTCTTTGACAGCAGATGTGACTTTTGTGCCCATATTCTAAGGTAGGGGCTGCATGCCAGTTCTGAACCAAAAGCCATTTAACAATGATTGACTAGGAGCTTAGTCCAATCCAAACAGCCATACTGAAAATCAGGGACTACAAAGCCAAACTTGGTACCATGCTAATACAGCTGCATGGCTTCCAGTCGAGAGCTGACTTGCATCTGGCCAGCTCAAACCTGTATGAGGACAAACTAACGTTTATCTACAAAATATTTCACAGGTATATCATTACAATCTGATATCTCTACGGTGAAATGTCTACCAGCTCTCCTCTGGGATACTGAGTCAAATTTCCTGCTCTCCCAAATGCCTTGTTACATTTTCACTTAGAAAGTGATTGGGCTTCACTTTGCACTTAGTTAGCTCTGCCTCCTGTTCCCATTTCAGGAGAGTTTTCATACACTCTTTCACAGAACACAGACACTTTTCATATCTTGCATGCGTGTCTACAGGACAGGAGGAAGTTTAAGGTGGTCATTTTGCTGTGGACGTGTAAGACACCAGTGTGATCTACAATAGCTTCTGGTTGAGGGTATATGTTGTGGAACATTAGCTCATTACTTATCTTCCAGTTCTCTTATACCCCACATGAGCCAGTGGCATAAATATTTCAAAAGTGGCTTTGTTTATCACTCTGAACATAATAGGAGAAAAAAAAGTCCTTCTCAGAAGCAACAGCTTCTTCTGATCTGTACTTCCAAGAGTTGAGGAAGACCTGTAGCTGTCATTTTGATAAACCTAGTCAGCAAGGGCACCAGAGTCTAAATGATACTGACTGATGCTAGTGGAATAGCTCATCCTTTGTGAAGACATTTTACCATAGCACTCATAATTAGAAGTGCAACCATATAGATCCAAAGCAAGGATTCACCAGGGAAGTCCTGGCTATGGTATCAGAAAAATCTTTTTGCTAAAGGTAGGCTAGCATTTGGTAATCAGCATGTACTGTGCACATCACTGGAAATGAAGAATGGGTGAAATCCTGACTTTATTTATTTATTTACAATGAGTACTTGATAGAATGAGCCCTAGCCTTGTTCCATTACAGCTGTGGAGAGGGACCTAGCTTGGGCCTACAGAGGAGTGGGCACAATAAGTGAGGATCTCTTCACACTTTGCACTTGGGCCAAAGTCATCCGTGACATGATCCCAGTGAAAGACATTCTGCAGACAACAGAATTACCCATTCAGTGTGTTTAGCTGTATGCGGCACCCGTACTTGCTTTGTACATCTGGAAAGGGGAGAGAATCTTCAATCTGTTACTGCTAATGAAAGGTTTAGTGGCCCAAGGCACCTACCCGTCAGGTGGAAGTCTGTCCACAGCTGCAATCTTGTAATCCATAAAAATAAGAACTGCTTTGACCTTGCACTAGCCACACTATGGGCAGGCCCCCCATTACCATCCTTTCCCCAGCCATCTTCATTATGAGCTCCCCCTCAAGGATTTAGAGTGGCCACTTTGCTCTCTCTGTGCCCTTTTTCCATGCAAAACAGAGCAATTCCAGATCCTCATCTTGGGCTGAAGCCATAAAAGCACCACTGGCCCTGCACAAGTTCAAGTAAGTGAGGCATCAGATCGGTTCCCATACACGGAAAAAACACTCCAAAGTTTCCTCCAGGTACAGTCATAGAATAATTTAGGTTGGAAGTGACCTCTGGACATACCTGGTCCTACCCTGCTCCACATAGACTTGGAGGTGAGCTGCAAGACTTTGATAGAGACCTTGCATTTGTGTCTTCAGAAATACAAGCTTTTTGTTTGGTTCTTTCCCCATTACTACATCTGAGGAGTGAGAATGCATCAAAGCCTCTTGTGATCCGCATTCACAGCACTAGCAGTTCTGCAGGAAAAGATAGTTCTGGCATCTCTTCTCCCCCCAAAAAAGAAATCAGTTTAAAGGACAAACGGTGTAAACAAAGGGACTAAATAGCATGAATGAAACAATACATTCATTTCCCTATAGACTTCGCTGCTCACTCCAGAATAAAACACACATAGGATGATGCAATGAGCAGTCAATAACCCAAGGCCACCTGACTCTGCCCACATGACCATTCCATGCACAGTTTTTGAGTAGTTTCTAAGAAAGGCCTGAAACACAGAGAGTTTAAAGGGAACATAGGGGACTAGCTTGGTACATGCTTCTACTCTGTATATATTTAAAATTAGAAGACAAGATAATCAACCAGACTATTACATACACCAACTGAATATGCTACAGTTGCCCTAAGAAGCCTATTTCAAACCTGGCATAGCATGCTGCTAAATTTACAGTGAGGATAAAGTCCTGTATACATACTACAAAGCTCATCAATGGCCAATACTAATACAGTAGAAGATATTTTCAAACTGGCCGCATTCAGCTACGTCCCCTCTCGTATGTATTCCTCCAGAACCTGAGCAATAATGATTTGTGAGAACCCCTTTGAAACCCACCAGGCATAAAATTATTTGCAGCAGAGAGTCCCTCACCAAAAAGTATTCTATAACAAGTAGTAACTCTTGGGTTCTATTTTTGATGCACAATGTATGAGGTTGCCTCTGCATGCAGTGATGATGGCATCAGAGCACCAGAGGTCAGGTTACTGGAAGAATTTATATTATTTCTTTAAACTTTAAGATGCATGTTTTTTATGCATGCCTTACACAGATTCTGCTCTTTGTTACGATAGTGTGAATCTGGAGTCATTCATTTAGCTGAAGACTTTTAGATTTATTTCAGGAAGATCAAAAGGAAAAAGAATTAAACTGACCTCCGACAAATAGCCTTCCAAATATATAAATCAAGAGATATGAATCTGTATTTATTGATAGGCACATATTGTCAGACAAGGTTTTCCCCATTTCATTTAGTCTTTCTAAAAGTTCAGAGGAAAGAAAAGTAACGAATCAAAACAAACAGGAAAAACCCATGTACTTGTCAGTGTCTTTCATTTATCCTAAGCACTATTACAGACACATCTTACCAGTGTTATTGTTAACCTCGACTTAAAAACATTAAAGTTAGATGTTGCACCCATTAAATCTGGCTGAAAATGGAAAAGAACAGAAGTCAAACAAGTCTGTTTTGACCAGTTTCCAGCTCAGCTGTACAGACTGGTAAGTTTTGAATAATTCAGTTAGGGAAGAGTTCAACTTCCTGAGTGATTTAGACTTGTGACTGAGCCAGTTGAGGTTTGGTTATGTGATCAAAAAAGAGATTCCTTCTTCTTCTTGATTTCAAATATTGCTTTTCTTCCCAAAGGGCAAAATATAGGATGCATACAGGAGTTGGACCATAACAAGAGCCAGAGAGATACAATATCTTAAAGCCCTAGAGAAGGCCTCATTTGAATTCTATTCTGAACTTCCTGGCTTAGGCCTCTGTCTACATTCTCCTGCTTTTATTCTCTTTAGCTGTGCACTAACAACTTTAAGGCTCATGCAGAATATAAGCTGATTGCTTTGAATATAAATGCATAGACTATTAAAAGCAGAATTTAGGCTTCTAGACTCATAAATCATAAAAGGAAGCATAAATTCTGTGTTTTAGTAGAGATTTAAATTCCTAAATGGGTTTTATAGGAGCCACATAAGACCTATTGACAATACCCCTTTATGATAAAAAGTAAATAGAAGTGACAAAGTCAGAATTCAAAATATCACTGCTTAGCTCCCACTAGCCTGAAGAAGACCAAAAAATGGCTGGAGGAAATCTCAGAGGGAAACAAATGATAACATGAAATTAAATGTGTAATATTCCTTTTTATGCTGTGTGGGGGAAAAAAAGCACTCAGAGAATGAGCCGGTGCATTTGCATAACAAAGGAAATCAACAACAACAACAAATTGCCATCGTGTTCAAAGCTGATAATTGCACAGATGACAACAAGAAAGCGCCTTTCTTCTCAGCTCTCTAGGGGATGGGCCTTGTCAAGATGAGGAAAAAAGGTGAAAAGTGACCCCACTTGCTTTCATGAAAATTAGCAAGCTCAGAAAATGTCTTTGGTGCAAGGGGGTGGCCAGTGAATGGTGTGAATGCTAATGAACACAATGAGGGCAGAGGCTCAGCCAGTGTTCCCATCAACCCCATCAGATGATCAACAACTGGCAGCAGCCTCTTCTTTTAACCACCTTCATATAGCGTACCACCTTCCTGCTCACCTTCTCAACAAGCTCCTTTGGAATAGTGAGTTTTGGGGGGAAGGAAGGGGTGGGGTTTTTTTTTCTTCCTCCACTGACACTTTCTGACTTGCATTGTTTTTGAATGCCTCAACCCCTGTGAAATGTGAGAATCCCTCTCCTGTTTCTGTACATCATGGCCCCAAGTAAGGATCCTCAATTTTCTCGAGCCTTTTATCTGGGTATCTCACCTTACTAGGATCAAGAGCAAGCTACTTGCAATTCACTACCACCTCTGAGATTCCCAAGCCCTGTAAGAATTCTGGCTCTGGAGAAAAAGGTACTTCTCTGGGCACAAGCAGATCACCGATTCTAGCTGGTTTTGTCAGTGTGAAAATACGTATTTGCTTAGTCTGCAAAATGGAACATAATTCAATTTATCCAACGACTTCCTAGAAGTACTGTGACTCCAGAAGTCTACTAAAAGTGCTGAATAGTAGTAGTATTTTTTTTAATTATCCAGTGGGTAGGGTGTCCTTGAAAAGAGCTCTGAAACCCTTTGAAAGTATGTGTCTGATGCTGAAAGTCCTAGACAGAAAGACAGGCTGAAAGAAAACAGGATGAACTGATACATCCCTATTTAACTCCCCACTTCTTCCTTACAGTTTCCCAGGCCTGCATCAATAATGCAGCAGGCAACAACAGTGAACAAAGTTACAGAGCCTTATTCTAGTCTTTCTTATTCTAGGACAAACTCCAGTAGCACAAAAATAGCTCCCACTGGCACATCTCCATAGACCTGAGAGGTTTAAACAACTGGAATCTGTCCTTTAACCTTATGGAAAATATCTATAGCATTTAACAGGGTTTCAACCATTTGGTTTTGAGAAAAAAATCCTTTCAAAATTTGAAGAGTGTAATCACACATTAAAAACAATTCTAGAAGTTTAAGTTATTAAAGCCAGTGTATATTCTATCAGACATGATGTGTGCATGTATTTTAAAGTCTGCCTTATAGAATTCAGCAGCAGAGTTTTAATTTTCTGTCACAGTCAATAGGATTGATTAAAAAGCAAACAGTTCCTCCTTTCACACCCCTCAATAACTTAGAGAAGAAAAACACAAATGTCTAAAATCAGTCAGGTATTGTTTTGTTTTTAAATCCCCTGGGATTTTTGTATTTGGTGTCTGATGTCGAGTTTGCTTTCATTCATTACAGAACGAATGGATGGCAGTCAGAGAGACCTTGAATAGACAGACGGTTAAGGTACTCACATGACAGCCCTGGGTTCAAGCCTCTATAGCAGACAAAAGAGGAACTTTTGCCTGAGGGTCTAACATCCTATGTACCTTAACCTGTCAGTCCTTACAGCTGGAAAGGTTTCATCTTGTATAAATAATGAAACACTTGTCTGAGAGGGGGTGGGTCACAGGCATGAAAGCTCTGTCATTGGGGGACTCATTTAGGAACACTGAAGGCACAGATTCAAATCCTTCTCCAGCAAATGAAGAGGAGCTAAAAGGTTTTACCACCACCTAGGCAAATGCAAAAATCCACCAGGCTACCAACTATAACTATAAGCATTTAATCTCTGTCATGTGGGAGGATTTTTTTTTTCTTTTTCTGGTGGCAGGTAAGTATGAGAGATCTTAATCTCATTCTAATCTATAGTTAAAATGCACTGAACCCCCCCAAATCTGTTATCTGCTAGAATTCTTTTTCTCCAGTCAAAATCAGGCTCTAAGGAAGAGCCCTAAATTGCCACAGGAAGAGTGTATTAGCTGACCAGGAAAGATATAAGCACCTATATAGGACTGCTAGCGGATCCCGTAGCTCTCTGGAGACACTTGTGTTTAAAAGGAATCTCTCTTCCCTTTCTAAACACACTGAAGCAACCTTAGCAAATCACCATAAGTCAAAAGAAGATTTTACTGCTCAGTCAGCTCAGCTGTTTCCAACCCAGGATCATCATACACATACTATAGAGCAAGAGCAGTTTTGCTATCATCTCTGCTCCATCTCTAGCAGTCAAATGAAAAAGAAGTAGAGACTAGTTTCTCATGGAGACCTGGGGAGCACTCTGAGATATTTACTAGTTCTACATCTGTGACAAAAATGAATAATATAAATCTGAATTGTTTCGGAGGAAACTAGGTTGAAAAGGGAGGAAAAAAAGTCGAACAATTTGTTGTTTATTTGCTTTGTTTTGGATGGATTATAAGAACAAGGCTTTTTTTGTCAGAAGCCTGTAGAGCAGTTCACAAAGACTTAATCAGATAAGTGGGTCCTTTCTCTGCTGGTTTCCCTGCCTGGCTGATGAAGTTCAAGACCTGTAGACAATGGATGAAGCTCCAGTTGGCACCTCTTTGAGTGCAGGTTTCATCTTTAATGAGTTACTCCTGCCAGGTTTCAGTTGTAGCAGCAAGTCTGGGGTCTACAGATAGATGACTTTCTCCAACTGAGGACAGCAGGTGCACAGACTGGACTGTGCAAACAAAAGGGAAATGGGACTGCCTTGCATTGATCCCAGCTGAGCGCAGCAATCTGAACCAGGGACAGCTCTCTCTAATGGGCTGTGGGAGCTGTACGAAAAGAGATGAAGAGGAGGGCAGGAGAAGGAAAGGTTGGAAATGCTTTGAAGTGGGAGTCTTCAACTTGGATCCATCACAAATGTATAATCAAGTATCCATGCAAAGCTGGCCTTGAGGGGACACCTACGGACCCATGAAATCGGTTGTTTCTGAGGCTGGTCATTAGCAAAAGGTTGACTGTTAATGCTGTTAATTTTCTGTAGTGCACTTCAGCTTGTAGAAGTATGACTATGACAGACACAAACGTAGAGCTCCTTCCTCAATATTGCAACCTAGTTCTTAAACAGGGACAAGTAATTCCAGGCTTGTGAATTAATGAGGCCTATTTGCCAATGGCTCACTCATGAGTGGATGCTCTGATGTCTAATAAAGGGTGAGTTCATTTATCATTTCCTGGAATGAGAGTGCTGATAGTGCCTTTTCCTCAACAATCTACCTGTCTCCAAAATTCATGTTAGAACAGAATATGTTTGAGCCCTTTTGCCTCACTGCTTAATTTAACTGAAATCAGCACAGGGTTCAAAAGTTATTTTGAAGGACAGGCACAGACATTGATCATGTAGTCTTAATTTCCCTGGAAGTCAGATTAACAGTTCCAGACAGAGTCAGGGCTGCTTAGGGATCTCCATGGCAGTGTGATGCCATTTGCCCAGTGAGCAGGTTGAGACAACCAAGTTATCACGGCCACTCCTGAGCACAGCTGATTAGCCTATACCTCACCAACAACTGCCCCTCTCTGGGAGTCTGACCCCACTACCCAGGCAGAACCTACACATCTATATAAGCAAGCTGTGCTCCACCATGTTTTTAAGACCCTGGCAAACATTAAGAAATTTCACAGCCTCACCAGTGAAGCAACTGGGTTTTATCCCCAACTGGCAGATAGCGAATGGAGGGAAAATGGGTTAAGCAAGTTGTTCAAGGAACAAAGAAAAGCTGTAGCATAAACAACCTTTATCTCCTAAGTATCAGCTTAGTACTTTAGATAATACCCCATCCTTTAAATTTAGTTGACTTGGTATTTGAAATACAATGTTATAATCCTGCAGCTGTTTGGGGGTTGTGTCTAGGATTTTGCTTTGTTTCCCTACCAACTAAATCGGCATACTTTCAAGTGATGGATTACAGCAGGAACAGGGCCATCACTTCTCTCTCATTAATTCACCCATAGTACAGGACCATCCCCACCACATGGGGGAATTTTAACTCCTGCCCTGCACCCCCGGCCACAAACCCCATCCCATGCAGTCACCACGTCAATCTCCAGCAGAAGAGAGAAGGCAACCTGCCCAAATCCCATGTCCCTGTTCCTGCTTGACATTGTCTCTCTCTCTCCTTTATTTATTTCATTTCCTGTGCTCAGCGTGCAGTGAACCTCTCCAGGTTCATTCATTCATTTCACTTTGGCAGCATGTCACTACAGGGACAATCTATTGAGGATGAGATGGAAATAATATTACGCTACTGAGCTGATAATACCCGACTTTAATATCTCTTAGCAGCATCTCCATTGTGCTATGTCAGTGAAACAGATCAGACAGTGTAGGTCCCTAGTGTAAACCAAAAGGGGGGGAAATACTTCTGCTATCAAAATTAAACTTCTCTTACATGAGCAACAGAAGGTGGAGGGGCAGCAGAACTGCAAGGGAACTGATCAGCTATCTTTCAAGTAGTGCTTTTGAGCAGGTAGCTAATAAACAGCTGTATTTAACTTCAAGCACTTTTTCTCCTTCTCTCTTCTCCCATCTCCCTGTCTTGTATGTTCCCACTAATACACTAGGTTGGTTATATATAGCTCATTTCAGTGACATCATAACCATTCTGTCAGTCATTATCATGTTACTTAAACAGATTTACAGTCTGTGTGTTTGAATAAAAAAAGATGAAGGGGGGATGTTCAAGGAGCCATGAGAAAGATATTCAAAAAGTGTGGTTTCCTTTTTAAGACAGCCCTAAGAACCTCTCCAAGGGGCTTTGCTCTCTAAATCAAGTCAGTAAATCTTTATTTTGTAGATAAGATGGAGGGTGGGGAGTCAGAAGAACCTGGGTATTGTTCTTGCTCCTTCCACTTTTTGGCTATCTGACCTTGTGGAATTGTTTAGCTTACCAATATCACTGTCTCTGCATCTCCAGCTTGCGTGTGAGAGAGCATCTTCTGTGCTTTGGTGGCTAGACGAATGTGTACAAGCTAAATGTTTTCTTTCCTTGATTTAGCTGGCATGGCAGTTATGATGACTTGGTTCAACAGCTGGTTCTGATTAACCCTGACCATGGAAGTGCAGAGAGTTGGATTTGGCCCTGAATGCCAATAATTTCATCTGAGGAGGATGCTGGAGTTTGAGAGAGGAATATTTCAAACTCTTTAAATATCGTCTGCTGCCTCAGCAAGCATCTCATCAAGAAAATCATTAGTAGCGTGAAATTTTAAAATGTGTGTTTACAAATGATACTGAAAAGAAAATGCCTAGAAGAGCCTTTCAGTTTTTCCAGGTGAATTTCAAGGGTCCCATAAGCTATGGATAAACTGCAGAGAGTTGAAGAGGTCAAGTCTGAAACTAATGGACCTCTATTTAACTCTTCATGTCCTGATGATGCTGACTTTCCTTCTGCCTTTCCACCACTTGGGTCTTTCCCTGTAATGCCTCTTTGGCATTCCTCATTAGATGCCGATTCCCACACCTCTTGCTGGTTCATGTGCCACTGCCTTCTATACGCTGAAATTGTAAGCTATGACTGGTGAGAACAAGAGTTCGAAGTATTAAAATCCTAGGCCTCCATACCTAGAGTTACTTTATACCTATTTCTAGAGAAACATTCAGAATAATGGTCCCATTTGCTATGTTACAAGCCTAGTGAAAAGTATGAATGAGAGCTGTGTTAAGGCAGAGTAATTTATCAGGGAGAAAAAGGCAAAGGAAAGAAAATAAAAAATAAACTTTTTAATGGAATTCTGAACTTTCTGAGAGGCTGCAGACACAGCATCCTAGTTTTTGAGATCTATGTGCTGATGAGTTTTACCCTTTTTCTTTTGCTGCTAAACTTCCTCATGCAGCCAAAATACAAGTGGTCCCTCGGCACTGATTTATATTATTTTTAGCGATGTGCAGGCAGCAACATTTTAGGCCCTCAAAGCCTAATAATATTTTTTCTTTAAAGGAAAAAAAAAAAAAAAAAGAAAGAAAGTAAGAGAGAGTGAGTGTGATCTTCCACAGCAGATCAGGGCAGGAGGAGGTGACTGCTAGAAGTTGGGACTACAGGATTCAGCTCAGTAACCTAATTAGACAGAAACTTGGAATTCAGTGTGATGTTACGGGAGTTCTGCCCTGTAAAAGCCCTCCTCTGAAGAGACAAGAGAATGAATTGAGCACCTCTTAAAACCATCGTGTCCTAAGATCTGTCCAACTGTGTGAGTAACCTCAAATTTAAATGATCCTCACTCCAAACTATATTTGTACAACTCTTAAAATAACATGTCCCAAACTCTAGAAAACAGCTGATTTTGAGGCTAAGGCACTAAAGTAAGATTCAGGAGACTTGGGTCTAGTTACCAGTTCTGCCCCAATTTCTAAAGTGACATCGGACAGGACATAATTTAACCCTCATTTGTTGAAAGGACATGTTCTTTTGTTTGTCTTTTCTTCAGACAAGAACAACTTTGGGAAGGGTTTTTCTCCTAACAGGTGAGTCCCTGATCTCAGGCACTTTTAAAGCATAAATACCCATAAGCAATTCAGTACTGGCATATCTTCATCAGAACTCTAGGAGTAGATTCATCAGGACGAATTTAGTCATCTACAGTATTGGCATTTACATCTGAGATAGTTATCTAGGTCACCTTCACAGCCCACAACAAGAAATAGTCAATTCTAGATCATGATCCATTTCATCCAAATGTAGATGTCAGGAAAATCACTCCCTGGAATTGCCTGTTTCTCTCCACTGACTTGTGTATGAAGTCTAGGCAATTAGGTGAGATGTGTATTCATTATACATGTTCAGCAATGAATCTCAAGTTGTGCCCCTCTGTGGAAGAGACATTCCTGAAAGCCTCTAGAGTTTGGTCAAGTTTCCACACTTGGGCTGATGGCTAGTTCCCAACATATGGGACCCTTACTGACCTATGGAGACTCCCCTGAGAGCCCATTTTTTGCCATAATTCGCTAGAGCTGAGATAGAATAGGAATAAGATGGGTGCTGATGAAACAAGGAGTAGATTTATGGACTCAACCTTTCTCTGCAGGATAACATACACACACACACACACACACACACACACACACACACACACAAGAAAAAAAAGCGTAATTCTGTCTACAAGGGAAGTAATGCAATTTGATTTCTTGTGAATTTTTGTTTCAAGGGTGGGCAATGGTGTGCATTTTACAGCGTCTACTAAGGGATCCTTTTCACACAGTGGAGTAGTTAAAGAAACTCCATTTCCTCTACTCGGGTGCCTAGTTTCACGAAGCTAGTCAGAACTTAATATTTAATTGAAACTGACCAACAAGTTCAAAGGTTGCAGTAGGGGACAACAGGGAAAGGAAGACTAATGGACACTCAGAGAATGATTTCTTAAGAAGATGGACTGGAGTGGGGGAGAGAAGAAAAAAAAGGAACAGAAGAGAAAGAAAATCAACAATCCAGCCTGGAAACCACCCTGCTGCCACAAAGGAAGCCATTCATTTACATTCGCAGGGAACCTAACAGCAGCTGGAGGTGTCTGGGCACTGCCATTGCACAGATGATGTCAGGCCTGTGGAAGATTTTTCAATTAATCTCTCTTGACCCTATGCCTTGAACCCTCATTCCTATTTTTAACAACATCATTCTGTTGGATGACCTTGGGACCCAGTGACCAATAATGCCCGTTTAAGTAACTGTGGGGGTGTCGGTAAGTATGCAAGGAGAATTTGCAAGGGGCTCATTATGTAGAGAGTTAGTTACCACAAAGAAGGACTCTCTCTCTCATTCTTGCCCAGAGGCTGATAGTTGGGGACCTGAAACAGAGACTGTTTCATGCTAAAGACAACCAAAATGCTCTAAAAAAGCCATTCTCCATGTGGAAGGGTATAGAAGTCAGAGGAAAAAAAGAAAGGGCACATGAACATAGGCCAATCAAACTTACAAACAGCATCAACAAAACTATTTAAAAACTTACATTCCTTCTTCCTCCTCTCCATATTAGGTTAAAAAGTATTGGAACTAAAACAAATTTTAAAAGCCCAGATCTTGTTTTACAGTGTGGTGTAGCACCTTGACTATTTCTGTTCATCATTTTGAAAGACAGGAAAGATTTGGCTTCAAGTTCATATGTGTACTTCAAATGTTGATACCAGTTTTGTTTGAATCACAAAAGACAAAAGTGTACTAAACTCCTTTGCCTTACTGATTTTACAGAACACAGTCTAATACCTACAAGGTATGTGCTTGAAAACATCCTGCTCTAGATTCAGCAATAGGCCTTAGATACAAACTCTTCTCTTCTTCCAGTATGAAAATATTTGTTGTACCCTGGTAAGTATTGCAAGGTTATGAATGTGTTCTCTTCCCTGTCTTCAGTACATGTGTTTGGCAGCCTGAAAAATAACATATTTCTCTGTTTTCCTTAAAGGAAAAGAAATTATCCTTTGGTAAAGATTGCTATGATGACAACACGAGACTGAAAACATGTGCTGCAATGCTGTACCAGCCTCTGTGTACTGCTCTGTTGATGGACTGACCACCATCTTGTCCATCACTTGGGTTTCAACCAGCCATCCCTTTAGCAAAAATCTCTGGATTGGAGCGAGTGAATGAAATAGGGCTAGGCTTAAAGGAGAATGAAGGATAAATCTGGTAGATTGGGTTGGATTTAAGGATACTACTTTGGACACCCACTGCAAGTGAAAGGACAATTTTCCTTGCAGCGCCCCCAACCTTGGGCTTCTTGCAGGTGAGAACTGAAGAATGGGTAAGAGAGTGTATGCGAGTTGTGTGGGTGATGTTGGATTAATGCTGTTAATCAGAATGTAAAAACTGTCATCCTAGGTCAGATTGAAAGTCTGCAACAAAGTAACCTGTTTCTGACAGTGACCTGTAACAGATATTTGGGGAAAGTATATAAAAATCATGGCAATTATACAGTGATCTTTCTTCTGGTTGTACTCTCCTGTCTGCAATCAGCAATTTAGAAACTTTCCAGGTTTTTGTTTCTGAAGCTTTCAGAAGCTTGTATATAAAAAGTTGCCAAATTCATCAGAAAAGCCTCAGATTTCAGCCACTGCTGGTCTATGTTGATGAAAACCAATCCCTGTCATAAGAATGAATGAAGAGTGGACAGCTTGAAAATACTACTCTTTGTATAGCAAAAGAACCTTGACTAATACCCTATTTAGCACAAAGAGAGAGTGTATCTTGGTTTCTTTGGGTATTTTGTGGGATGTCATTCAAGCTCCATTCCCATCAGATCATATCAAAATGACTGAATCTAGTGGATTATATGCTGAAAGCATGGATACAATACTGGAGCAGTGAGGTTTTGAGGCTCTGTGTGTGTTCATAAATTATGATAAACCTGTTCATTCTGCATCTCTTGAAAGACTCCTGTCCATGTAATTGTCCTTGTACCACTCTTGCTAGGTCATCACCTAGCAAGGTGGCCTACACAGTCTGTCCTAGTAATATTATACAAAACTGATCCTAAGCAACGATGAAAGGAAAGCAGAAGGGCAAAGCGCCAGCGGAACAAAGAAGATAAGGCCCACAAAAAAATCCATCAAATTTTAAAATGCATCGGATGTACTAACATCTCAGAGGAGACTCAGATAAGGACACAAGTAACTCTCATATATTCCTTTGGGGCTGAACTTTAGCACAATGACGCACAGCCTCACCAATTCTCCAACAGATCTGCTAGCCTCTTTGTTCATTCAAGAGCCATTTCTCCTTTAATGGAGAGATTTTATTATGCTGAGCTTTGTTGATTATTAAAAAAATCAGAACTAAAATCAAAATGCTGCTATATGCATTTCCCAGCCAGTCACACAAACCTTACTTGCCTCAGTTCATTCCAGTTTCATCCAGGACAGGCCTTTTGTGTGTATTTCCAAAACAATCTTGCTACTACTATGTTCAGACCTTCTCTCTATAGTCTATGTTTCCTGATGTCAGGCAAAACCTTCTGTTTTTTCTCATCTACCTCAGTTAGTTTCTGTTATACCTTTTTTCTTTCCTTACATGCTTTAACTCCCCTTTCTCTTTAATTCACTGGTTCTGTACCTGTCTTGCTTCTTAACTCTAGGAAGTATTTTGGGATATGCTTGATTCAAAAAGACAGAGAAGATTAAATTCAAGCAGTCCTGTATTTCTATCTTGGTATTTCCACTTTCCCCCATCAGTATAGTATCTGTAATACCCGAAGTATTTATACATTTAGCATCTTAGTATTATTTTTGTTTCAACAGAAAATTTCTAAGTCCATTGCTTTAACCCTAACAGCTAGAAAATCACACTGTGGATCTAAAAAGGATTTAAAATGTATTATTTTACAACATGTTTTAATATTTTTATTCAGATTATTTTTTATATAACTGGTCTCATGTTTTCTGAAAATTTAGAAAAAATTCAAGTCAGAATTATCAGATTCCCTCAGTTATGTGGAATACCTACAATATTTTTGATTCTGTAGCTTTTTCTTTTCAAGTAGTTTGATATTCTAATAGAATTAGGTGATTTAAAGAGATGGAAATTTCAGGAAAAGAATCAAATATATTATGAGACATCTGTTAATTACAAGTTTAACTCTCAGATAATACTCCTTCCGTCCTCCTTAACTCAAAAACAAAATTTCATGGATTTTATTTGCATCTCAGCATGTAGATAGAATGTCTCTCCCCCCCTCCTTTTCTTAAAAAAATGTGCTGCTCTTTAAACAGAAGCCTAGGAAAAAGAATCAGTCTTCCACCTGGAGTTTTGACTCCATATTCACTTTCCTTCAAGTCATATGCTTGACTTATTTGTAAAAACTTCCAATAAACATGAATCTGACAGTCAGCCTAATATGCTGGAATCAAAAGCTATTATTGACTTTGCCATATTGATCAATGGTGGCCCAGGCCCTGTAATAGATTACAGTGTTTCTTTCTGAGTGCAGCTGCTCGGCTGTTCCCTCTCTGCGTTAAATGAACGTTCCTCTGTCAGGAAGTGTTAAAATGACCCGGTTCAGAGTCTCCTGCTCCGGGCCTTGGCCTCTCATGGATTGTGTGTGTGACGCATTTCTCAGAGCTGCGGAAACGCCAAAGCAGCAGGTCACTACTTCTGTCTGCTGGTGGGTTTCACGTAGTTCTTTTTCACCCCTACTTTGACCCGTTTTAGCAATGCACGCAGTCCCCTTTCCCACAGCAGCCGTATGTCTCACAAGCGTTCATGCGCTTTTGTTTCACTGCTCTGTTACGTGTGCTATATCCTCATATTATAGACTGGGAACCAAGCCACCAAGAGGCTAATTGACTTGTCACGCAGGAAGCTCATGAATAAGAGGGAGTTTGAAGCCACTTCTTTCATGTCAACAGCGGGCGTATGAAATGTTGACTAGCTCCTCTCTCCTTATGTTCCTCAAACCGACCTTCTTCTCCCGACGCTAAATTCCAAGACAGTCGCCAGGAAAAAAAAAGTTCTCTTCGTCTGCTTAAAAAGTACGCCAGGATGGTTTTTCCATGACATCAATTTGAGTGCATAACGACCCAGAGAAGGACTGTCTTATACCAAAAGGTGACTTACCCTTCAGCAGACTGCATAGTCATGGTCATTTCTGACCTACCTAAAGGTGTTAACTGTGATAGCTCTGGGAACCACACTGACCCCCTCCAATAAGCAATAGCAAGCAGCCATCTGGAAGGCAGCCCCTCTTCTTTGCACTGCTCGGCGCTGGGATTTAGGCCAATGATCAGTCCAGCTAAGCTCCTAGTGGAAGCAACCTTTCAAGAGGAGTACAAGCATTCAGAAAATGGAAACACAGGAAATTCTGCCATTTCTACAGCTGCCCCTTCTCTCAAAGCCAAAAATTAAAAAACAGCCCAAAAAACCCCAAACACCAAAAAAAAAATCCCTCATGTTCTGTGGGAATACCCAGTTCAGAAATGTTTAAATGTAAAAAAGAGTAAATAAAATTTCTACTTCTCGTCTGAAAAAAAGATGTAATCTGTACAGAAAAAACAGTTGCAAAAAGTGTTTTGTCTTTTCACAGAAAAAATTATATATAATGTTCATGAAAAGCTAAATGAACACATAAACGCTGTCTTCAGTAAAACCCTATATTTTCCATGGATTGTTTTTCTAAGTTAGAATATTTCCACTGGATTTAATCAGAAGAGAAGCAAAAGATTAAAGAAAGGCACTGAGGTTGAGAGATACACTCAACACAGATCATCATTTCCAAGTGAGGCCCAAACAGGTCAGGAGCAAAGTGTGTTTTGGAGCTATGCAGAGGAAAGCTAGCATTGCGCTTCTCTTTGAGTAAGCCACAGCCAACATTTCTAGATCAACCACCTTTCCTTCAAAGCGGGAGAAAACAAAACCATGCCATGAAACAAATACCGGACACAGGTATCGAAATGAAAAGGATATGGAGAACACGAGTGTGTTAGAGCAGGTGGCATCAAACCATTCCTGAGCAAGTCAAGGGCTCGGCATCCCCAAAGCAGCTCAGCAGAGAGCTCCCCAAAGCAATCTCTTACACACTCTTCTGTAGTATGTAAATTTATTGAAATGCAGTCCCCTTTGCCTACTGGGAGATGAGTGCGCTGTGATCCGTCCTCTCAACCCACACCGACACAGGCAGCTGACATTGTGGTTTTGAAGGTTTCCCTTTTGTTTTTGCTGCCAGCTCGTGGGAGGGGGGAGAGAAGGAGGAAGGGAAGGGAGGAGGGGGTAACGCACCCGCGAGTGTGTGTAGGCAGGCCAAGAGAATCTGTGCCACTGAACACCCAGATGGCAGGAAAAAGTCACCTTTTACTAACTGGATCTGAGGCAGATTTTTGTAGTGTGTGGGTGTGAGGGAGGGCAGGGGCTGTGAGGAGGATGCAGGAAAGCAGAGCACGTAAACGCACATATGTTTGCCCCAGAAAGAAGGAGAGAAGGACATGTAGTGGATAAACAGGCTTGTATCTGCATGTATATAGTGACAGAGTTGCTCAGGGAAGATGAGATGAGTTATGGAGACACCCTTCAAAAGCAGAAATCC
The DNA here is from genome assembly GCF_036417845.1 of Apteryx mantelli. Classification (NCBI taxonomy): domain Eukaryota; kingdom Metazoa; phylum Chordata; class Aves; order Apterygiformes; family Apterygidae; genus Apteryx; species Apteryx mantelli. The sequence continues at coordinate 78,820,049 of NC_090020.1, forward strand.
AAGCATTCAGTAAGCTTCCCCCTTGCTCTTCTCTGTGCAGAGGCACAAAGGAGGCTTCCAGCTTCCCACTGCTCTTCCAAGGTGCATTAAAAGTCAATTTCTTTTCCCCTAGATCCTCTGAAACAGGCTTTGGTGTAGACAAAAAACAGTCTGGCTTGAGCTGTACTTTCTCTTCATTTCTTGAGATCCACGAACAGTTCAAGGGCCCCATTCTGGGACTTTACCACGTCCCCTGCCATGGGGCTGTGCCCACACGTGTGCCTCTTGGAAACCTCAGTTCCTGGCTTTGGGAGGAAACGAGCCAGCAGAAAGTGTTCAAGTCTGCTTTTCTTGGCTCCCTTATATCTACGTTAATAGACTAAAACAGGCCATGGTCTGTTCTTTGTCCCTGAGGGGACAACAGACTTGGACGCATATAGTTAAATTCTCTACCTTCTCCTCCCCAAAACCAGGCGTGCCGAGTCCAGCTTGCCTGAAACAACCTCTGGGCTGTGCTCTCCCCCAAACTGTGCTGGGGGACTGTGAGAGCGTGCTAATTAACACAGGCCCAAACCATGGCAGGGAGTGTGCTAGCGATAACGTAGTATGGACAAACCCTTGCCTGCACCCAAGCTTGTGCCCTTAATCTACCGATGCACAGGGATCTTTGGGAAGGGGCTGACTCTTCCATTTCCAGGGGTTGAATCACCCTGGTAGTTTCCATTCACCCAGACTATCTGAGGAGCTATGTGGTCTGGGACTCTTGGCACACGAACACAGCTCAGAGGGGCAAGAAAGTTGGCCAGTGCTAGCAAATGCTGCTTCAGGTGGGAGTGGATGGGATACATGCAAATGAACAGTTCTCCAAAGACACAATTAAATACTTCCAAATATCCTGCTTGGAGCCTATGTGAATTGCATGCCTGAATTAACCACTGACATTCATCCTAAAGGTATCTAAAGACCTTTGCAATTCTGTCTGTAATACGAGAAGCAATGAAATACATGCAAGACGGTTTAAGGCCGTCACAATCTCACTTATTGGGAAGGGAGAGGGAGTGTCTTGGAGGCTGGAAGTGAAGTTATATGTCTTAAAAGATAGAAAAATATTTCCAGTGTAGTCTGACCAAACTGGAGGACTCATATTTAAACTGGAGAAATTTTAAACTTTTTTGATGACTGAAAAGAGAAGGGGTAGAGGGATCATTTGAACCTCAGATTAAAATAAAGATGCAAAAATGCACAAAGAAAACCTGGTAAAGAATGATCCGAAGAGCCATGCACAGAGAATATGCTGTGATCTTACATCTCTAATGTCCACACGCCTATGGGTCCCAGGCATTCTGTGTTACAAGTCAGAATTGACCATTTTGATGATCTGCTTTGACTCTCTGACAGTATAATTTAACTCAGTAATTTCTACAACGAGTATACATTCTCTGTACCCCTCACTCGGTAGAACAGGCCAAGCATCACTCAGTGCCTCCGCAACTACAGTTACTGGTATTTTACCCATCTTTTTCTTTCTGAAAACTACACAGGAAAAGACTGGGTTCCTTATTCTTCCTTTAGCCCCAGCCACCAAAGAGATGCATTGCATTGTCCTAACAGGGAGGTATGTAAAGTCACCTCACACACTGGCATGTGTCATGGGGAAAATCCTCTGGGAATGTCTCCACTGTGAATATCGAGGCAAACCTTTTTCAGTGCCTTCAAGAGAAACCAAAAGCAAAGGAAAATGGGGAAAAATAATCCCCTCACGTCTCCCTCTCCAAAGGCAGCAGATGCTTTAAAATTCACCAGGCAAGATCTGCCGTGTAGCAGACAGTGGGGCGGAGAGGGTGGCTGCTCCATACGGCTTCCCGTGCTCCCCAGGCCTGCTCCCAGGGATTGTATCTGCATGTGCAATTTTGGCATTTCCATATATCTGGACAATTGTTATGCAGATCTTGGGTACAGGGAGCTGGGTTTGTTCCCTGGCCCCCCTCGGCCCTCCCTCCGCGAGGGAGGGAGCCTTGCACTTGGTAAACAGTACGCTGCGTAGGCTATTAGTAATCCACCAACTGGCCAGATACCAGCAACCGCTGCAAGCAGCTTTCCAGCTGACTCCAACACTTTAATTGTTCGCTCTGTGTTAAACAGAAACGTATTTCTCTATCTAGAGATTAGAAACGAAAGACTCGCTCTCCACCCTCCCTCCACCGCTATTTCCTTGACCTGAGGGAGGTTATTCTCTCCGAGAGGAGACACCCTGTTGCAGAGTTTGCTGTGATAGCAGAAAGGGACACTGGATCATCAGCATCAGTAATCGAGGGCGCGAACCTCAACCCTCTTCCCAACCTCCCTCCGCCCTCCATCTTGCACATATTCCTGCTTGCTTTAAGGTAAGAACTTGCCCTGGCTGAGTATTTCCAGCCTTTTTTATCATGAGCTGCACTTTAACGAGGACTTGATTCAAGCCCATTGAAGTCAATGGAAAGACTCTTCAGGAGCTTCAGGATCAGGTCCTTAAAGAGTCATCTTGAACGCTGTCAGCAGACTGCATCATTAGATGGTATGAATCAGTGCCACTTGCACCGACTTCCATGAAGCAAGGCTGAGGTACATTAATTGAGACTAATTTCAGGAGCTCTGCTAATGGAGGAAAACAGTATTCCCTGTAATAATGTAATAAAACTGCAGTGCCAGGACTGCAAGCTCTCTTGAGCCATCACTGTATCTTCCAAAACCTTCCAGGAAGTTCTTTTGATTGCAACAGAGTTCATTCAAAAATATATGTGAACTTCATTTGCAGAATGCTTATTTTTCTATGTTTACAAGAAATATATTGCAATGCTTTTGCACAAATATAACCAAATATATCACAGGTTGTTCAAGTCAGATGGATTTGTATACTGGTGTCAATATGCAAAAGCCATATCTCTCAACATCTATTTTAAGGGAAGAGCATACAATTAACAATTTAGTCTGACCTCTCTTACAGCACGGATCAAAGGTGTCGCGAGTATATCACAGATACTGGGCGAGTTACTCTGGGGCCTCAAACCAAGTCCCTAGTGGGCTGTGACAACCCCTTACATCAGGCTGTTACCCCTCTTCAATGCTTAAGGTGTTATCACAGACTTGCCGAACGGGACTATCAAGGGGGTTGTGCTCTGAGCAGGTCCATTCCTCTACACTGTCATACAGGAACACATACAATTTTACCAGCTCATATTGTCAACAAGGATGGATCGTATAATGCCAAATTCTGCAACTACAGAGCAGATTTCATCATAAAAGATGCATTTTATGCTTCCCACTTCATCCTGAATCAAAAGGCAAAAGACACATTTTTTTTTCCTAAATAGGAGCATCAGCACCCACCTAGATATCCTGCTGTAGATATCTCAAACTTTGCCATCTGAGACAGTCATCCCATTACAGGCAAAAAGGATTGCCTCTAGGACTCTGCTATTTGAGATGGTTGTCTTAGGGACAGACAGGCTTCTCACTCCACCCATTGACAATAGAGGGTGTCAAGACAATTAGCTCAAATGTAAAAGTCTGACCTTTAGGCATTTAAATAAATCCCATCCCCGGAACTCAGACTGGGCAGGGGGCCTATATGTGTCAAGTGGAAAGGGCTTATTTGTGCTATAGACTTCTGCGGACTTGCCTGTGTCAGCAGAGGACCCCTGAGCCTCACCATGGTATAGCAGAAGCTACTGCAGCCAGCCCTGAGCACCGGCTGTGCTCACAGAGGGGGTCTTCAGCTGTCCCCAGGCAGCAGAGTTAGTGGTGCATCTGTGTCTGCACCAGGAGCAATATTCCTGGCTTCTCAGATGTGCAAAGGCTGCTATCGCAGATGAGACTGAACTGACATTCGAAGATTTGAAGGGAAATTATCACCAGAATATTTAAATCTCTCTCTGTATACATTGACTTCAAGGCCAGGCAGGTTCTCTAACATCTGGGCTCAGCCACACAACACAGGATGAGTTCGAAGGAAACCTGGATCTAGTTTCATGTGAAACCAACCAGAAGAAAAAGCAAAACCAACCAACCAAGCAAACAAATGAAAAAAAAAAAGCTGACTTAAAAACTAGGAAGGAAAAAATACCACACAAAGCAAAACAGCTGTGCTGTAAATAACACTTTTTTTTTGTTTTCACATAGAAACTTTCTTTTAGCAAAATATAATAAAAATAAGAAAGCAAGAAAAATAATGTTTTTGTCTGTATCCCTCACCAAGATGAATTCCCATGTTCCAGTGCATGGGTAACGCTGGGATTAGCATTTGGGATTTAAACCTTAGAGCCATGGAGTACCATGCTGTGGACAACAGCAGTGAGTGATAGATTAGATAGTGCAAGACTAACCTGGAGTCCCACCTTACAGCTTTACTACCCAGCTGATTTCCCCAGGCACTGATGCAAACATCTGGGTGTTTGTGTGTGTGTTGACATTTATTTCTTTATTTTTTAATGCTATAGGGAATTGAAGATTAGGTTTGTTATTTCCACTAACTAGGCATTAAAATACCTTGAGCTGATCACACCCTTGCAGTGTTTCAACTGTGAAGCACTAGCAAGAGAAGGGATGACACAGCCCTAGGAAATACTAACACAGATTAATGCAAAACACAGCAGCAGCACAAACAGCACCCAGATGTAATGCATCGAGTAAACTTCTTTTTTTCCTTCCCTTCACATTGCGGAACATCAGCCACCAGAGGGAGTCCAAGAGACCCCCAAGAACTGCAGGATAAACAGATCGGCTTTTGGCAAAATAAAGGTAATTAAACATTTTCTACTGGGGGATGCAGAGTTCAAGCAATGTGAGCTGCTTTAGGTCACTGTGAGATCTGCATCACGGCAAGATTTCTTGCAAGAAGCTAAATCAGACTTAATTTACTGTTTAACTACTCCAGGAAAACAAAGGGAATAAAGAAGCAAGTTGATATTATTAGTATTATTGTTGATGCTGAAAGTGCTCTCTTCTCTGTGCATTTCTAATTAAATAATATTTTGTATTTATAGGTCAACAGAAGGGAAGAAAAGAGGGTCAGGAGACCAGAATTCAAAGAGCAAACAGGGCCTCATCTGTATCACTATACACACGCTCAAGTGTACGCAAATACACACACAGATATTTAAACACATACACATTATATTCTGTTCGGTCTTGACTGTTTGGTAGTGGAGGATTAGAGATGGGATTTCATACTGCCCTGCATCTCCCACTCTGACCCCAAAGATGGAGAAGAAAACCAGCTCTCCCAGCAGACTTGGAAGGGGCGTAGGATGTCCCAGGCTGGTGTTTATGGCCATGGCAGGTTAGAGGGACACCACCGCACAAGAACATAAATCACCTCCCTCCCTACAGGGCAGGGCAAGAAGCGACACTACAGGGCCACTAACACCAACATGCCAAAAATGGGTTGTGCTCTTCTATAGAGCTTTTGTGGCAAAAAAATAACAGCATAAATGTCAGGAAAGACATCTTCCTCAGAAGACACTATTACTCTCCTTTGGGCTAAGCTGTGACTACTACCTTCTTGTCCAACATCCGATCAATTGTCTTCATCACTAAACTACAAAATCCTCATCCGTACTTCCCTCTCAACTCTCCAACCAACAAGCTCTGAAACTTCCTTCTTTTCCCTCTCTTTTGTCCTATAATTATGCAATCCTACAAAACTGGCCTGAAAACAGATGGTTGGTTTTCTGCAGAATATTGATATTTTAACAGGAAATGCATACATACATGGAGGAGGAAAAGACTCATGCTATTTCTGGGTGATATAGGGCAGATCATATTTTCAGTGTCATGATAGTAGTGGTAGCTGAGATTAAACCCCCACTGAGCTGTTCAAGAACATGTAGCTCAAACAGATGAAGCAAGGGAAGGGTGAACAGAGGAGCTAAGAGACGTGACTAAGGTCACAGAGTGGATTGCTGGCAGAGTACACCCTTACCCACTATGCTAAACAGACTCTTCCTTCTCCAAAATTGACTCATCCACCTGCTAAGACCTCCCCCATAGTTGCTCTGGGTGGAATACAAAGCATCTACAAGGCTCTTTACAAGAGTTTAGAGCTGAGCTATATAAAAAGATGCACAATACTCGGGACAGCGATTTGGGAATGGTTTGGCTGTGGTTACAGAGGAATGAGTGGCTCAGGAAACACCTCCTGGATCAAAAAATCAGTCCAAAGTCTGTGGGGTGAGACTTGAAAAAGAAGCCTGACCTCTTCCTTCTACACGAGGAGCGTGAGATAACATTGCCTAGCAAGCTGTCTGTTCTCTGGATCAGCAGATTAGTTGGAGTGATTACAAGGAAATAAAGGATATTTTCCACTCAGTTATTTACAAATTGTACCTAATGAATTATTGATCAAGTGAGTAGCCCTCTGCACAGCCCTCTAGGAATCTGTCCTTTCCAAGTAGTGTTCTGAGGAGTGACTGAGTAGGGCCAGGTGAGATGTTTCACTCCTTAGGCTAACGGGGTACCTGGCTGCTGAGGCCACTGTTGTTTTCCCACTGCCTTCCCAGTGCCTGCCTGCAAATTAGACCTCATCAGTTTATGTGGGAACCAGCAGAAGCTGGGAAAAAGGCCAAAGCTATGCATCTGCATAGGATGAATACCATTTCCACCGCTCCACACCAGAAAAAAAACACTTTCCACTGTTCAATCAGCCAGATGACTAATACCTGATTATTTTTTTTCATTTCTTGTCTCTGTCATTGAAACAGTGAACAAAAGTCACTGACTATATTAGACCATGTCATTAGACCAACTGTCAGCACTGAGAGCACACAGCCTGAGCAGGTCTTATCCATGGTCCTCCTCACAGCCACAGGGATCCAGACAAGGGACCTGTGAGTCTGGGGTGCAATTCACCTCACTAAACGTAGGCGTCTGCTTGAAGATGGCACAAGTCATGCCCTAAAACTCACTGGGCTGTCTTGCCTAGTTCTCCATTTACCATGAAAGGAGCTCATCTGTAGAAGACTGAACCATACAGATCTAAAGTTAGGTAAGATGAATCCCACCACTGATCTAGCTGCATCTTAGTTCTCCAGCTGTAAATGGTACCCAGGCTTTTTCTTGCCTATTTTGTGTCTGTGGCTCTATGTAAATACCTCATGGCCTTATTGCCATATCTATTCAGGACAACACGGTACAGTTTTATCTGCACCCTTTTGTTTTTGTACTTCTTTTAAAAGATAAACTAAAGATAAATACAGGCATCAGAATCTGGACCTTGGATAGGAATGTATCTTTTATTCCACATTTATATAAAATGTAGTGAGGCCCCAGTTTTCCTGGCTGTCCCTTAGCCTGCACACTCAGACAATAACAACAGCTTTAGCTGTTCAAAGCCAGACCTCTCACCAGTATAAAGCAGTGTCATGGAACTGAAGTCAATGGCACTACTTTAAATTATACCAATTGAGTACCTGTTTATAATCTACAACAGCAAGCATTTATGCTTCATATAATTTCAGCTTTATTTTTCAAGGAAAAAGAATAACTTTTTATTTATTATTATTGCTTTTTTGCATAGCTGGCAAGAAGGTTAGTCAGTCTCTTTCTCTCTCCCCCTCTCTGAGTACCAGCTGTTCTTCATGGGGGGATATATGAGCAGTTTTATACAGTTTTAATATCCACCAGAAATTACATCTCACTGCCTTTAGGGACTGAACCTTTAAAATTCAATTTCAAATAAATATAATTATAAAATAAGGCAGGAAAAAAAGGGAGAGAGAGAGGGAAAGAGAGCATCAGAATTCAGTTCCTCGCTATAAGAGCTTCAGGGCAAAGCCAGTAGGGCTGTGTTCTTTAGCAACAGTAAGAAAAATGGCCTGGGGCTCTGAGATTAGCATGTTGATGTTTTGGTCACCACTCTCCTTATGAAGCCAGAGACAGCAGCATCCCATGCTGCAAAGGAGGAAAGGGAGCAGGAGGTTTGTAGAGGAAGTTTTTATATCTTCCCCCAAATCTTTCATCATAGGAGAAACACTGGAAGAGGAAAGAATGAAAATGCACCACAAAACAGATCTGAAGGGAACAAAAGGCTGCTGAAGGACCAGCTCAGGGTTCTTCCCCCATAAATAGGACCCAGCTCCAGAGAAAGTGGGAACTTAGCGAGCACAGCTGCAATTCTAGCAGGAAAAACTACAAGCACTAAAAAAAAACCAACCCCAAGGCAAAAAGCTTTGCAGCCTGATAATTTCACTCAAAAGTGACACAGAGGTGATGATTTTTTTGTTAAAATGTAAGACTGGTGTAACTGTATGGCCATGCTAGTCCTTAGAGAGGCAGCAAGTCTTACTTGCATATGCACTGTTACTAACAAGCCAGCATTTTAAACTGGACAAGGGTTCACATTAACAAAATTAAGGAAGTCCTTGCTTACAGATCTCAACAGCCTTGAGCTGATATGTTCTCCTTCTGCTCAGTGAAACCAAGGGAAACAAAACATATTCAGCATTTTGCAGGACTGGATCTGTTATTTATTGTTCACAATACAGTAACGCTATGTTGTAACACCTGTTGGGACACCAGTATACGCACATCCTCTGCAAAACAGCCCCTGCCGCAAACTGTGCGTGGCTCAAACAGCCAAGCAGACATAACTAGAAGGAGAAACAGATGTGCACAAAATGGAAGTGAGGGAGGCTGAGGCTGTGGAGTAGATCACTCACAGTGCCGAGAAGGGTTATGCTGTGCCCTGTCCCTCAGGATGCACTGCATCGCGGGAACACAGACATACCAGCACAGCTGTCTGAACATGGAAGAGGTTACAATTTGGCTCGTCAGTCAGGTTGGACAGGAGAAGTGGTGATATTGAAGCAATGAGGAAATTCATGTTCCTGAAACTTCATGTTCCATGAAAGTCCTTGTATTAAATCAACACTAATGAACTGGCCGTGAGATGAGGAGCACCCTGCACACTCCACAAAGACACAAAATGGATACTCAGGTGCTCAGCAACTTGCAAGACAGGTGGCAAGAGTGAAAGGGAAAGTGGCGAGGTCTGAGACCCACAGCAGAGAAGGGTCCTACATCCTCAGTCCCCTATGGACAAGACAAACTTAGCATGTACATGTAGTTTCCCTGCTCCATGCCAGACACTCCTCCTGAATACTATCTTGCTAGCCTTGCTCGCTAGGAGGAATCTGCTGCTGATATCCAAAAGACAACAGTAACACATTATAGAAGATGTACCTAGGGGAAGCCCTATGTCCACGGACTATTTGGACTACATATAGGCTGGGCTCCAGCGGCTCACTTCTGATTTTGTGAGCTGAGTCTAAGAGTGTATCTTCTCTAGAAATCAAGGTAAAGAGCAGTTTATAGCAGGAAATTTCCTTTTTCCTTTCAACTTCCTTTCCTTTCAATTTTGGGAAGTTCCCAGATTTTAGGCGGACCTAAAGACCTAACTGTGACAAAGGATCCCTGAGGATTTCTGAGAACTGAAAAATCACATAAAAAGAGCAAAACAGAATTCATGGACACAACTGGAATTACTAAGCCAGGTAATAAACTGCAAAGGCCAAACACCTCATTGGGTCAGACATAAATTTGCACAGAGGCCCAGATCTTTCCTGGAGCACATCTTATAATAAGATCTTGTTCTGGGACACAGAAGCCAAGGAAACCTTTCTCCTTTGCTCTAATACTCTTGTCAGGCACTGCTGGGACTCTGGTGGAGATCCCTGGCAGCAGATTTTCTCTACGGGCCTTCCATAGCAAACTCCAATGACCAACCGCACTCAGCCCAGTCTGCCAAACCGCAGTAGGACACAGCAAAATCAGCCATCACTTAGGGACCTCCTTCTCTTTTATCTCACCTTGCTTCCCGTCTGCTCCCTTCTCAGCCCTTGTCCTTTCTTGCACAACTTGTGTATCATCAGATAACCAAGTAAACATCATTTCGGAGAGCTGCCCCCTTTTGCCATGCATCTGAATAAGCACCAGGTTTGCAGTTATTTGTTTAGCCACTGAGCTGAACAAATTAGATTAACACAACACATGCAGTGAGGGGAGGAGGACACGAGGAGGGGGGGGCCCTTCTAACAGAGAAAGGAAAGATGCTGGGGAAGTGCTGTCGTCATGGCAATTAACCCTGCCTTGGCAACGGCGTCCTTCGTTCCCCCAGAAAATCTGCTAGGTAATTCCCCCTTCCCTTTCTTCATGTGCGCTGCAGAACTGGGGCAGAGCTGCACAGGATCAAAGCTGTGCTACAGAGCTCAGGAGGTTGTGACAGTTGCATTTGTGCGAGGGGAGATGTGTGGGAGAAGCTTCCTTCTGCTAAATTCAGCGACACTCTGTTAACAAGACAATACAACAGCCAGGGTAGGTTGCTGTTTTCTCTCCCTCTCTCTCTCTCTTTTTTTTTTAACAGTCCAATGAGACCTTTCATTATATTTCAAACATGTTTCCTTTAAAGCTGTTGTGAAGATTCCCTCCTACTGCTTCCGCTGCTCTTCCTCTTCTTTCATTGCAGCTGATAAGTATCTCACTCTATCAGGCCCTGTTTTATACACGAGACACACAGCATGGGTTGGTGGCAAAACAGCTTGCTCTTCTCCTTTAGAGAGAGGCATCTCACAAGAAGTCCACTCTTACTAAGGCTACTAGTCACCCTCATCTCTGATTTCAGGAAGACTTCAGCATGTTCTTCACCCACAGAACTGGAGAACAGGTAAATAAATTTCCAAGGCAGACTTTCTGTTGGTGTAAATTAGCACAGCTCCTATGCAATCAAAGTTCTTACCATCAAGACAGACCAGATTAAAGCATACAAAGAATGGAAAAGTCATTATCCATATTTTACGGATGGCAAAAGGGTCAGAAAAGAATGATCACATATCACTATCCTGGGAACACGCCAGAAATCTCCTGAGTCATAAGCCAGTGTGTCAAACACATCAATGCTCTGGTTCAAATGTGTGAAACAGCAAAGGCAGTATTACAAGAGTGCTCTAGAAAGTCCAGAGACTGGTCCAGTGGGGTCTTGGATTTTCCAAGTGGAGATTACTCTGTGAAACTCCTCTGTAAAAACTGTCTCCAACCTATGTACTACCAGTAACAAACCCATCCCAAGTTAAGGAAAGAACGAGCTGTACTTAGATAACTTAATCAACTTTGTCAAAACATAACTTTGACTATGTTCTACAACTTTGACCTGAAGCTGGCACTTCTTTCTTTTTCTGACACTCTGAGAGCTCTGGAAGCAGTGATTTCTCACCTGTAGAGACTCAGTACTGAATTGTGGTTTTCTATTTCTGAAATAGACTCCTCTGGAAAGGGGGGAAATTCCCCCAACACAAGAACATTCTAGTGATTCCTCTTCCACCCCAGAAATGAGTGGGAAAGTTCTTGGGTGATTGGAAAGGGGATGAATCTAATTGCAAGAAAAGCTTTACTAGATTAATCAATTTAGCACCACCTCTGATAATTCTTGAAGCAATTCCATGTAGATAATCAGCATGTCTTGATAATCCACACTAATCAAGGGGTGTGGAGAGATGGAAAAGCCTTTATCCTATGTGTACTATTGTTTAAAAAAACAACAACAAAAAAACTTTCAAGAGAATTAAGCAAGCATTTTTTCTCCTCTTTTTTGTTTTGTTTTGTTGAAAGAACTCAGTCCAGAAAATTTGAGCCTGACAGACCAGTCTTGAAAGATCCTTGTTTCTCTAACCAAACTGGAAGAGTCCAGGACACTCTCCCTGATTACACATTTTCCAATGCCTTCCACATGGACTAGGAACCTGCAGCCAGAGCATTAATTAACCAGCCTATTGGCCCCAACAATAAATAACATTAACAGCAGGAATCCTTAGTTTCTCAGTAGGAACTTGCAGGGGGAGCAGGTGACAATGGTGGCAGAAGAGTGACCTCATAGTTAGAAAAGCCCTGCAGGGTCTAGTCAAATGGGAAGCACCAATTCTGCAGCCTTGTGAGGCATCAGTGCCAGAACAAATTTACTCCAGGGAAGGGAAATGACCAGTCTTAGGGAACTATACAAGGTTTTGGAGACTGTGACTTGGCAAGTTATGGTTCATGCCAAATTTAGGAGTGATGACGTATGTATAAGACATGACAGAAAAAGCAGGGTGAAGGTGACCATCTCCCAGTGCTTTTCCTGCTACACATGCAAAGGAGGGTGTTAATTCAGACGACAGCAAATACAAAATGGAGCTAACCAGTTTGTCAGTTGTTTGCACACTGAATGCTCCTCAGAGGTACTCGAATTTAAAGGGGCTCCTACTGTTCCATGGCGATTCCTGAACTATGATGCTTATACGTACAAACTATGCTCCTGACTCCCCGTAAGGATGCCATGTGGCTTTCTGCTTCTGCAAGAAAAAAAGTTGACAATGAGAGGGGCGAGACATACTATTGCACTATCTGATGTCTCTCTGCTTTTAACATTACCCAGCCAAGCTCACTCCAGAAAATCCAGAGTGGCGTGAAACACAGAGCTGATATAGGCCTTTAGGTGATGGATTTTGCTACTTTAAAATATTTCTGGGGCAAACTCTTCAAACCTTCAGCTTTTTTCCAACTTTTCCACCCATTTCCTACCCTCCTATCAAAACAGACTGTGACACTTTGAGAACACAGTTTCCCTGGGAAAACATAGTGATTTTCATTTCTTTGGTGTGAGTAGATATCATGATCTCTATAGTAGGAAAAAAGACCCTCTTAATCGTTTAGATCCTCCCAAGTGTATTTCCTCTTAGTCAACTTCAGCAATTACCACAGAAATTCTTGCATTTTTCCATAAGCCTATAGGCAGCCATATGCCATTGTAGTATAGAAGAAGAGAGGGAATAAAACTAATGGTTAAGGGAGGGATGTGGGGAGCTGGACTCCTGGCTTTTGTGTCTGCTTCCACCAATGTCATGGCAGTGTCACTTTTGTCAAATCTCTTAAAACACAACTTTCAAACCTAGAGTGCTTAAACTCAGACACCTCCATAGGTCTTCTGAGGTCTGAAATCGTCAAACGTAAGGCCTTTAGGTGCCCTGTAAGTGTCAAACCATGAATAAAGGCTTTTATGCCATATCTCTTATATCACCTCTAGGCGGCTTTGTCTTCCCCAGTTCTAAAATGAGGCTAAAAGTATATACGCTGAAAGGACTACTGCATGGAGCTGAAATGCTTGCAAGGAGATTTGGAGGAAGTGCCAAGAGGGCTAAGAAGTCAACCTCCCTTCCTTTCTTTGCCTCCTCTGGGAGTAAAATTCACTTCTGCAAAGAGAGGGTCCAAAGCAAGGTTTATACAGGCCCTTAATTTTTTTCCTGGATTCTCCTCAGCAAATGCTATTCTAGATGCCAAAGGCCAGCTGCAAACTCCACAGCAAGAGCTAAAATCAATTTGCAGCCAAACTAAAAAGGCTTGGATATCTGTCCCTGGCTCCTTCGCTTTCCAGCAAAGCCATGAAATGAGCTGCTGCCTTTGCTTACATGGTTAATTTCAGAAATGAAAAGACCAGTAGCAATAACAGCCTCGCTGGCTACATGGTGTGGAACTGGGGAGAGAAGATGCTGGTAGCCTTTGCAATCCAAGCTGCCATATGCCCTCTCTGAAGCAATTTCCTTCCAGTTGCAGGAGAAAATAAAACAGGGGTACTTCTGGGGAAGAAATTCAATCTTTAAAACATGCATTCAGGTGCGTGAGGAAGGCCTTAGATAAACAATAGCGAATATTGCTGAGGGCCACAGAAAGGGGCCAGAGATTAGAAAGACAGTGTCAAAATTTGAAGCACTCAGAGAAGGGAAAAGAAAAGTAATTTTAAGTGTCTGGGGAAGAAGGGAAAACCTTTTTCATTTTTTCCTGCAAGATGAAAAATATTTCCTGTGATGACATAAATAAAACCACCCTGGAATTTTTTTTCCCCTCTTTTTCTCAGATTCAGAACAAAACGAAAATGGGAAACTTTGCTTTCACAGTTGACTAGAACAGGCCAAATCCTCCGACGGTGCTAAATACAGCAAGAGCTAAGCCTCATCACCAGTGCTACATCTGATATTTGATGCAGACTTCTCACAAACCTCAGACAACAGGAATCTGCTCTCCCACTATGTGAACTGTGACATTTCATGTTTGTGGTTATCATTCCTCTATCATTTTAGGCTGAAGAGGGCCGGGCTGATGTACTTTATGGAGGAACACTGAGAAGTTGGGGAAGATTTTTTTTTTTTTCTCCTGAACCAGAAGCTTCTGGACGATAAGGTAAAAAGAAGTAAAGATACAATGTGCCTTGGATCCAAGAAGATATTACACTTGGGCGCAATATTCCTCCAAGGCGAATTCATCCTTGTGCCAAACACCAGCAGAAGGCCTGCACCTTGCTGAAGTTTCCCATGGCCCAGGTCTTGAGCAGGACACAGCAGGTGGATTGCACCAGCAAAGGGTTTCCTACAGCAAGGCTCTATGCATCCACACTGCTTCTCACGCAGGAGCAATAATATCCGTCGTGTCCTCCTCTGCATGTTTTATGTTCTGAAAGGTGAATTCTATCCAATGTCATTATATTTCTTTAAAAGAAAGAAACAGCTTTCCCCATGTGGTTTTGCAAAGGTTACCGTTTGTCTCGGTATTGCTTAACCACATTTTCCCTCTCATAACTGGTCTTTGACATCTCTGCCAGCAATTACACTTCAGTTGGTAGTTTGTACCTCAACAGCTTTAGAGACTTTAACTCCTAGCACAGAGGGAGAAGAAATCATATGAAAATAGGGGAACTGCCTGTCTGAGATAATTGTACGGACTTAGTGTGTCCCAGCAAACCGTTCTCTTTAGTGTACTGACATCAAAATACCTCTGTGATGAAACTTTCCTTCATTTTATAAATAAGAGCCTAGCACAAAGATGAATGTGGGACCAGGTGTCCCAAATCTCAGGTTAGCACCCCAACCACAGAACTATCTAACTTCATGGGGCTTTAGGTATTTCCATAGAGTAAAGCCCTGGAACTTGGCTAGAAGGATGAAACTAAAATGAACTCAGCCATGATTCAAACACATGGTGTAACAGAGACAGGTGCTCACCCAACCATATCCTCCATCACTAGCAAAAATACAGATTCAGGAGATGGAAATATATATATATCGCCACTGCCTCAGTCATCCATGGTAAATCTGAATATATAAAGCTATAGACTGTGTGGATCCTCTGCTAGAAACGCTTCTTAGACTGGCAGATGAAATACTGTAATTCCTTAAAGGCTAGCCCAGTGAGGAGACAGCCCTGACACTCCACTATATTTAAAATGCCAGTGTTTAACTCCAACTCATGTGAATTACACTGCATATTTTTGGCTTGGGTTAAACTGATTCATAATGATTTGTGCCTCTCTTCCGCCTAGTAACTTTTCATTAGACACACAGATGTCTTAATAACACCTTGGTTTGGCTTTAGCTTCTCATCTAACCAAACTCATTCCCAGTATTTGTGCTGGAGGATCAGGATGGCCAAGAGATTTTTTATTTTATTTTTTTTCTGTTGCACGTGGAAAGAGTTATCTATCAAAGATTTCTGTACTGGCAACACTAGGGGCCCTTACTCTCTCAATTCTCTCGGTATAACTCATTAACTACAGCTTCTCCCTACACCTAGATGATAGCTGTATCGCTCATACTGGTTTCTCTCTCCTTTTCCCCTCTGAAATACCAAGTTACTGCCCCCAGCCCCAAATACGCTGCGTTGGCAGGCTCACAGCAGGGGAGCTGACTAGAAGAACTAAACATCCTACATGGAGAAGACACTACACTAGTTCATACCCATTCTTCTTTAGGATCATCAACCACCTGTTTCTAAATACTATCACAAATGAAATGGCATGAGCTGGTTATCCAAAAGTCCAGAAACTCAAGGATCCCAAAGATTTGTGATAAAAATATCCTTTTTGGTCTGATTTTTAAAATAATAGAATGTTATGAACAAAGAAAAATTATTCTGACAGTTATAAAGTGTTTAAAGGAAAGAACACAAGGGGTGGGGGGAGGAAAAAGCAACCCTGCTCTCTTACAATAGTAGTTTGTAGAGATATTTCTCCCTTCCTTTTTTTTTTCCTTTTTTTGGGGGGGGGAGGGGGGAAGTAGGGAGAGGAGGAGAGGGGAGAAAGAGAGAGAGAAAGAGAGGAAAAAAGGTATTATAAAGTGAGAAATAGTTTAACCCCATCGAGACCTTTCTATAATGCTTGCACAGCAAACTCTGTGGCAGCAGCAATAAAAATAATGAAAGGCTTTGTCTCTCTGTTGAAATGACACAACATGTTTTATAAGCATTTCAAACATTCTCATTGAAAAATTGTATTTCAACAAAAGAAAAACATAAGAAACTTTAACAAGGTTCACAATCCTTCCGTCCCAAACATTTTCCTTTTTAAAAGAAGAAGAAATGTTAAAAAGTTGCCCCATGGCACTTTTTCAATCACTTCTAGCTGTGATGATGATGATGTTGATATTTTTAATTTTTCTTCCCTCTGTCACTTTTTGGATAAACCCTCTCATTCTACTCTACAATCCAGACTAAATTCATTGCCTTTGACTGACTCTGGATTGGGACTAATATTTGCGAGAGCTGAATGCAATTCAATAGATTTTCTCTATATATGTTCAAGTGCTTTAAAATTGAGGACAACAACTCACCTTGGCTAACATTTCTGACTTTCTTCACCCCCCTTTTTTTCCTCCTTCTTTCTTTTTAATGCTGCTAATATATTCCTGGGTTTTACCACAATAAACTCTCTTGATTAGTATTATTAATAAAACCCTACCATCCACCCCCTCATTCAATTAATCTATGCATCCTTTTATGTATGAAGTTGTCTGATGTCAAATTTGATGATTTAGTAGCCATAAAAAAAAATAATAATAATAAAGTCACCTGATAAGCTCTTAAAAAATATGGGGCGGGGGGGTGGAGGAAAAGGAGGCCCGGTGGTACAAAACTATAAAAGGTTAGATTAGACTTTAGCTGAAAAGTCTGTGTGATAATTACTGTTATCTGCTGATCCATAAACTCTTCACACAAACTGCAACAGTAAACCAAAAAACTGACACTTTAATAGCAATGTGCTTTGTAGCGCAGGGACATCTCTCCTCCTCCTTCCCACGTCTCCGTGCCTCCGAATGCTTCATTTCCTCGCAGCCCTCTGACAGGCGGAGCTGACAACCAGGATTCCTAGCAAGCCGTGAGCAGCTAGAGGTCGGCACTAATTATTGCTAAACTTTTGCAGACTCACAGCACGATCAGGTTGGGAAAGGAGGAGGAGGAGGAGGAGGGGATGAGACGGACCATCACTCTGGCAGTTTGGGATATTTTTTGGAAGGGGGAGGATATAAGAGGATGCCAAGAAAGTTTGGGAGAAAACTGAGTTGATCCTTTGCACAAAGCGCAAGCTCCATCAAGGGTTCACCGTCCCCTTGACCATCACAGCTCCACCAACTTGGGCTGGTCTATCAGACCCCACCTGCAGTGCAGCCCTTTCCCGATTCATAGCAGCAAGGGATCTGGCCCCACCGCAGATGAAAAGGGAAGGATCCGGAAGCATTTGGAAACCTTTCTGGACTTGGCTTTTGTGACACCAGATAAGGAGCAGATTCATCAATGCCAACTTAAGGATGCAGCTTTGGACAGGGAAATTGAATGCTTTGTTTCTCATGTTTGAAAATCATTTTATGACTGGCAACTAGCTATATTTTTACACAATGTTAGCCTCTTGCAGATACCAGAGGGGAAAATAGAGTGTGTGTGTGGGGAGGGAATATAGCTAAGGAAGAGCAAACTTCAAAAAGAGGGTTTGAATCACAGAACTACCCTATATGCAGCCACGCCAAAGGTACTCTGCAGCTAATGACTCTATATAATGACTAAGAGGAAATCGCAAATTTGAATTATGATTGAGGACTCTAGGCCAAAACATCAGCTAGCATAAATCACTAAAGGCAATGGACCTCCACTTCTTTCTACTAGTCCCATCTTTTTCTCATTTCTCAACCCATTGGAAATTGACAGGAAACTATCATCTATCCCTAAATATTTTGAACTACGTAGTAAAATCCAAGAGATTCACACCCAGTTTTCCATGTCCTATAAGGATAGTGAAAACTCCCACTGAAAAGATCTTACTTTCTATTTTATGGTATCAGCTTTATTGACTCATTTTCTATAGAACACTTAAAATTTGATAACATCCTACTCAGTTCAAAGGGAATTTATTCTGAACAACAACTTCTGCAACACTTTTACTTAAAATACCGTTATATGACCCAAACCTACCAACCAATAAATTCCTAAGCCAATAACAACTAGGACAAAACCAACTCAACAACTTGGAACAAAAGATAAACATAAAATTGATCTCACAAAATTAATTAACAACAGTAACAAAAAACATTTCAGCATTTTTTCTAGTTTCAGAGATTCTAAGACTACAAGGAAACACTTTAGTCTTTAGTGATCTTTAGCCTGACCTCCTATACAAAGCATTCTCATAGAAGCTCGTACAGCAATTTCTGCATCAGGTCCCTCTATTTTGTCTAGGATATTGCACATCTTTAAAAACAATCCAGTTTTCACCTGAAGATCCCCAGCTGACAGAAGATCCATCATATTCCTGGATACACTGCCTGGCTGCATCCCTTTCTGCATTTTTTTTCAAACTGTTTTTTATCTAATCACAATCTGCAACTCCATAATCATGTTACATAAACTGAATGTGTACCTAAATCTATTTTTTCATATGGTAGCCATATTCAGGCAAACACATATGTTCAGATTTGTAGAAACAGGTGCCCAGAAAGAAACTCTTGCACTCAGAAAGTACAGCCCCCATTCTTCCAGGAATCCATTATCCTATGCTGCAGACTTTCTGCAAAATTCCTGCATTAAATTTATATTTGCACGTATTACTAGTTTGAGGGAAAGTCTTGATAAACTCAAAGGGAGTTCTCAAAGGGAGAATGCATTTGAAACAGACAAAAGATTTTTATTTATTTTTTAACTACAGTGCATAATCACCTTGTGCAACGAATTGCCACAAGGTTCCATGAAAGCCAAGACCTTACCATAATTCCAAATAGGATTAGACATTTATATGCATAATTAGAACATCCACAGTTGCACTGACTAGGATAAGAAATGTTAAGGAAATAACCCTCACGCTTCCAGACATAAGTCAACCGCTTTGGAATAAGAGTTGAGAAGAAACTCAGTTTATTCTATACTTGTCCCTTATGTGTATTTTGGCACTTATTCTGCAGCACGCAATGTTAAGCATTATCTGGAGGCAGAAACAGACCATCAGTCTGGTCAAGCACTTCTGTTAGGAGTCTTTCAGAAGCAAAGAATATAATCTTAGGGTCACTGGCAAACCCGTAAGGTGCCCTGCTTACTTGGATTAATTCATTTTCTTTACATACCTATCCTGTGTATAAAAGGTATTCATACTATCTACAAACTTAAGAGGGAGGAACCTCAATACATACAGATCTAGAGCACTGAACTGAGGATGATATTAGAAAAAATCTTTAGGATGTATCAAAACAGTCATAGCTATCTATCCATTAGATCAAAACATTATCAAATAAATTATATGCCTTTTCAGAGTTATTTCTATAAAGTCCTGGTGATTTCATCTCTACTGAGTTTTGTAGGACTTTTGCATAAGAAACTGGTATGTCAAGAGTATTGCTGAATCTGTCTTATTGTGTCTGTGGTAACTCAGAGTGTATAATTTCATCAATGGCTGATATTTCAATTAAAGGACTTTGCTGAAAATTTAAACAACACATAGATTTGAAGACTGTAATATGCTGACAGCCATCTGAGACATTGCACTGGGCTTTCTTGCTGATTCAATCACCACCTGCTCTTTGAGGATCAACCACTAGGTTTATAAGTCCGCTCCTGCCTTCTACTAACGAACTAAATCCTACACTGCAATCAAGAAAGGTTTACGTTTTTGGACAGTGAAATCCTAGGTTGCGTCCCAGTGGATTGCAAGACTACTGGCAAATACTACATGTCCTGTGTACAGGACAGCAGAGCACATCTATCTCACCGTCCTCCTAAGCACTGCTCTTTGCTATGTTGCTTTAAAGAGCTCAAGAAGAAGACTCCCCAGCAACACCGTTTCCATCCATACTGAATGCCATTACTATGCTATTTCTTGCATATATTCCTATCTGTCTTTCCTGCTTGGGTCTTTGAAGACAGACTTGCTTTTTCTTTACGGATTTAGGTAGGGCCCAGCGCTGCAGGGAAGGGGTTTCCCTGGGTTCAGTGCAAATCATAAATAAGTGAACTGTAGCAGACAAAAGTGAGCGAAAGCAACATAGAGCAGTTCACCATTTGACCAGTTCAGTTTTGCGCAGCCCCCAAGACTGCATTTAAAAACTCTCATTATCAGTATGCTACTTGATTATTTCTAAATTGTGAAGCTGTAACAAAACTGGCCATTAAAATCACCCTCCCTTGCCCAGCTGGTACCCACAATGCACACAAGCCCTTAACACAACAGCCAAATCCATCCCTGCCCTCAATGTGAGCTTTCCATCACAGAAAAGTCTCATTAGGCCAGACCGAGATGCACATAACACCACCCAGCAACCAGCAGAACCCTCTCAGAGATGAAGCAAAACAAAATAAGGGGAGGGAGGAGTGGGGGGTTAAAAATATCTCAGAACCTCAAGACTCTCTCCCGGGCAACTTTCAATCCCATTTATTTATTTATTAATTAAAATCATTTAAGCCACGGAAACAATCTCTGGAGACGTGGAGTCTCATTTAGATTTATTTATTTATTTATCTCTCTGCCTGCTTGGAGCATCCTGGAATGATCTCTGCATGCCTCCTGAGGGGAGATGTGGCACAAGCATTATCCTGGGCTGGCTTCGGAAAAAGAAAAATGCTAGCAAAGCCAGAGGCAATTTTCAGGCACTTGTTAGGGCATGAAAGACCCACAGGAGAGAGCCTATTCTTTTCAGCTTTTCTATCTGACCACAGCCGGTGACATACATCCCGAAGTTCTGGCTCCACTGAAGTCAATGGCAAAACTCCTACTGCTTCCCTGAAAACAAAATTATAGTCATGGCTTTTTAGCTTCCAAGATGGCCACAGAAACAAGAGATGAACTCTGTCCACCTTCTGCTGCCCTTTGAAAAACAACGTCAAGGCATAACAGTGTTACAGCAGTGGAACTGGGCCTTGGCTGAGAAATAAAACAGAAAATATAACACCTAGTTTCAAAATACAGTGTGACTTCTGGAGATAGAGTTGGCCCACTAGCCACTGACAGCAGAAGAGGAGGAGACAATAAAAAGCCAAAGATTCAAGAAGTAGGGCAGCAAATAGCTTCATTTATTTAGCTTGCATCTTCCTATTTCAAAGCTATGACCCTTCCCCATGCCAGCAAATGAGGTAGGAACATTGTAAGAACAGCTCTCGTGGTGTTATCCAGCCACCTGCCCCACACCTCCATCCAGCCCTACCTCAAGTTGCCAGAAAGTCTCCAAACCCTTATCTCAGAGAAAGCATGAAATCTGGAAGGTCTAGGGGAAGAGACTGTTTCAGTAGCAAGGGCCCTAGTTTGGGGAGGCAGAAGAGAAGGAGCACTGGGTGCTGCATCCACTCCTGATGTGCTGTGTGAAATTACTGCATTTTCCACCTGTCCTCTCACAATCCAAATACTTTCAGGTGATACTTTCTCTGTAAGCAGAGGATGCCTGGATTTAGCTTCTTCATGGCATCACAATATTATAATAAAGTGTGTGAGACGATCTCCTTCTGTGCTTCATCAGGCAAGCCTCCCCCCAAAGTCTGAGAGCTTGAGGATATTTAGGTGCCTTCTATTCACACACCTCAGTCCTTCCGCGGAGCAGAGTATTAACAAGGCATCAGAGCCTTGCATATCTACTGTCCCCTAAAACCTGGGTTCTGCACTCCCTGAAAACAGAACTCCTAAGTCCACTGATACTGGGCCATCGACTCTTCAATAAATCCACCCATTAAGGACTCTCTGTAAGGCAGGAGGAGAGCACCCACAGCATCCCCACAGCATGGGGAAACCGAGGCATGCAGGTACGTGCAGCCGTTCACCTGGCATCACTGAGCAAATAAGCAACAACGCCAGGACCCTAACCTCTCTCTCTAACTCTTTGGCCCAGACTCTAACGCCCTCCCCTTCATTCAACCAGGGCACATTTTTATTCCTTCCTGACAGCTATTTTTTTTCCAGTTTAGCTCTGCACAATAGTTCAGCCACAGCGAATTTGTTTCCAGCCACAGAGATCACTGCCACTCCTCTGGCAAAAAGGTCTGTAACGTCAAAGCACTCTATAAAGTCCTCCCTCTTTCTCTCTCTTGTTTTTTTTTTTTTTCCCTCCACATTATTCATCATAATCGTAAAACATTCATTTGCGCTTCTGACCAATTGGAAGGCCCTCGCGGGAGGCCATAAAGAGGGGGTGTCAGGGTTATAATGAATGTAAATGCCAGGTGTTTAAGCCGGATAATGTGCAATTTGCAACTCAAGCAATCTGCACAATAAGCAAACCTAACGTTATGGTACCTGATAGGGGCACGATGGCCATTCAGAGAGAATGAAACATTTTACGACCTCTATGTTGCCCTGATCTCATGATCTAATAATAGTCCAGACAAAATTAGTTCCTGCTATAATGTGTTCGAATGTTTGGGGGGGAGGTGGGTGGGAGGAGGGATTGCAAGGAGTTGGGGGGGGGTGGGATGAAAATTATATCAGGTGGCTAAGCTGAAGTTTCAAAGGATCAAAGAGGGAATTGCAAGCTGGATGTGCTATTTAAGACAATAACCTTCTGCTGAAAGTGAGGAGGTCACAGACTGGTCTTTCATAACTATCTCACGCTCACATATTCGCATACACGGAGCTGTTCCCCAGGACTTGGCTGCTGATGAAATAAAAATAGGATCCTTGTGAAAGGGCTGATTTTCCAGCAGTGCTGGGCTGGACAGCCTGATTCCCCAAATACTTAACAGGGACGTCACCTCCCAGAATCTACCTAATCTGGGACTGGAAATAACTGCAAAGAGTTATCCTCATCTCTCTCCCCCTTCCAAAAAGCAAGTTTCATTTTCCTTCTCTTTGTCCCTGCAAGGCCAGGCCTGGCTTGGTGAGGGAAAAAGAGAAAGGTGGACTTCCATCTTCTCCTCTTGCCCCACTGAAGAAACCAGCACGGTGGCTTATCTGCTCTGGTGGAAGGGACACCCCTAGGAAAATCTCTCCTCTTCTGTTTTCTCTGAATTCTGTGCAATGCTCTTTAAAATGCTGTTCAGATTGCAGGGAAAATAGAAAGGAAAGAGACCAAAAAAAAAAACAAAAAACTTTCAAACAAGGCCTTGAAAGCTTCAGAACTCACTGTTCCCTTTGGGGAATTCAGTCAGGTTTGTTTCTCTAACCCACATGATATAAACACTTTCCTCTCGTGGTACAACAGCTCCAGACAGCATTCACCGTATCTCCACAGAGCAAGAGGGGAGTGCAGAGGCTAACCTACAGGCTAGGGAGCCTGTCAAAACCACAGGCTTAGGAGAACTTCTCCAAAAATCCTGCCTATTCCACTCCACCTCCACTTCTTCCCATCGCTTTAGAAGATGAACAGATCAAGGCCTCTCAATAGCTTGATAAATGTTTGGCTTCACTTTATCCAGTTCAGTCCAGACTTTGTTCCTCTGGATGAGCACGCTGGATGAGCCAACGTACACTGCCTTTGAGCACCCCAGTGCTCAAACACAACCGCTTTACTCCATCATGCTGCAGCAGACCTCAGGAGCGCTACCTAGCGTTTGGACATCACAGCTTACGCCCACTCTGTACTGGAAAAGCCACTTCCTAAAGGCACTGAAAGCATATCAGAAACTAACATGGATTTCTTTTTTGTTTTGTTTTGTTTTCTTCAAAGTAAAGTCACAGCTCTCACACTGTGAGAAGTGTCCAGCAAGTTGGATATACTCCAAGAATCCACATCTATTTCATTTCATAATGTAGCTATTTTTTGGATTCGAACCCAGAAGAGAAATACTAAGCCCTGTTTATTTGTTTGCTTTTTTCCTAAACACTTTATGATGGATTCCTTCTCTACTTACATTGCGTTTATTATTGAGTAGAATCATGTATAAGTGACAGCTAAATATATATCCCACCTATCTGACGGAGCTAGATATCTGGATTTGATTTGGATGTTACAAAGCTGAGTTCATTACAGTAACAGTTGAAAGAAAACTTCTACTCTGCTCTCATGAGCTTTTTGGTTTGTTTTTTAGAAGGTCGTCACTTTCAGGAAATTTCTGTTGGACTAATCTAGTTTTAAAGTTACATTAAAACAAGTTTTTGAGCCAACCCTCATTAACATTTTTAGAGTTTTAGGAGAGAAATGATGATAATTCAGCCACAAATTCTCCCTGAGAAGTTCCCATCAGAAATTTCATGCATACATGAATACAATAATTGCCAAACAAGCTGTGATCAAATTTGGCTTGTTTTTTCCAAACCTCTATGAAATCAAAGGAACAAGCCAAACGCAAAGAAGCATCTGCCATCGTTCTAATGTGCTTACCAGCATCACATAATCTTTTCTACCCAAAACCTTGCAGAGTTCCTTCAACCATATTTTCTCACTGTATTTTGCTAAGTTATGGATTAAGGCTTTGCTTCTTGCAACTTTCCTTTCCTTCTGAATTCCATAAATTTAGGATGCAACACTATCTCCTAGACTGTAGCCCTGGGCACCTTCCTTCCATTCCTACCTCAGCTTCTCACACACCTTTGTGGTGGTATTTAACCACTGTTAAGCAAATAAATTTTGCAATGCCCAGAGAAGTTAGCTGCACACCACTGCCCTCCCACTTGAACCTTCAGAGGCAGAAGATAGAATGTGACAGACATCAACCATTTCATGGTCATAAACGGACTTGTAGCAAGGTCCCATTTCACCTGAATCCCAGGCTGAGTCCCAACCCGAACTCCTTACCACCTGAAATCTCTGACCCAGAAACTACTCAGGGCTGCAGCTAGCTCTATGAATTTACTGATTTCAGGTGACCTGCAAAAATAACATTTACATGTTTACCCAGACATCTCTCTATGGCTCTGAAAAATATGAAATCCCTGAAAAGAAAAGCTGAGGCAAAACTACTCATCATATATGATTTTAAGGTTGAAAGAGATGTTCATTCTGTACAACACAGGATACAGACCTTACATCAGACCAAGGTGGAGTTACTTCTTGTGTTTCTTCAAAAGCTCCATCACACATCTTGATGGTGGAGTCTCCTTTCTGGGTCAGTGATCAACATCTAAGATTTGCTGCCAAAGGGATTTGGGAACCGAATAGCAGGACCTGGCAAAGCCAAACAACTTTTTTCTTGTTGACCTGCATTTCAGTGAAGTAGCTTGAAGTCATTTTAGCAGGAACAGGGATATTTCCTCTATTATAATTTTCTGATTTGGCTTTTTAATTGTGTATGTGTGGGGAAAAATCTATCAGATCCTGGCAGGGAAAAAATGCCCCTTCAGAACCTAAATTCTACGGATTTTATCTTCTGGAGCAGATGATGATCTTTGTTTATAAGGAAAATTAGGCCAAATCCAACATTTTCACAGATGGAGGAGCCTGAATTATTTATCAGAGGTTCATGATTTTTCTCTCTTTTTTTTTTAACTGGTAAATAATGAAGTACAAAAAGGCTGATATTTATTTCAAGACTGGGATCAACTCCACACCAGCAAAGCTAAAACAATTTCTCTCCATTTTACTCCCTCCCTCTCTCTCCATCTCTTTTGTTGGAGATGTTCCACTTGTATAAATAATTAAACATTCTTTGGGCCAAGAAAGGAGGAGGGGAAGAGAGAGGGAGACTGACTTTTTAGTGTGGCAATAGAAAAAAGTTTCATACAATGAGAAACAAATGAAACGACATAATTTAGCCACTTCCAGCTGTTTCAATTGAGGACACAAGGAACACTGAAGTAGAGAGTGATAAGATAATATGTTCCCATGGAAACTTTCCTCCTAACGCCTAATCATTAAAGGTTGGTTTAAGTCCTGAATTTGGAAGCTTTGCATTACTCTATCTTAAAATATTTCCTTCTGTTATTTACTAGTTTCTCCATGCATTTTCTCTTCTTTTCTGTGTTTAAAGGCCTATTTTGAATCGCAGTAAAAATTGTTCTTGTCAGCTAATATCATGTGGCAATGTTTTCCACCAGATCTGAGTCTAGAGAGACACAAGTTCCCTGGAACAGGAACGGGGAACATATTTAGGCTAGGTCCCAAATGGATTATAACAATGATTTTATTTATTTATTTTTTTAACCCTGTACTGTGTCCCGAAGGCACAGAAGTCACTAGTCAGTAACCTGGACATTTGAAAGAGATGCAACAGTAGAGGGAACAAAGAAGGAAAAATAGGAACTCTTATGGATCGAGACTAATCTGCATTAACAGGTACCTTGCTCTGGAACTTCACTCTGGCAAGTGATTATTCAGGGGGAACGCTGATCAAAACCCAAGGGGAAAATGCAATCCTCATCAGCTTGATCTATCAGTATCATTTCAGTCTGGATGTTCCCAAACACTCTTCTTGGAAGCATGACTATGTATTTAACCCTGCCCTACCAAAAAAACAATCAACCAACCAACCAACCTCCCTTACATACCACTGCAGTTCTAACATATGATCAAGACCAGATCCTATTAGTGAAGATCAATTTCAGAAAGAAGCAGAAGTGCTTGGAGCTAGTTGAAAATTTTTACTGGATCTGAAGTATCTTATTGAAGTCTAGAATTCACTTTGTGATAGAAATGGATTATCAATCCAGAAGACAACAGTTTGAGAAAGCCCTAGTATTTCAGCTCACTAGTGGTTCTTTGACACTGGAAAAGCTCAGGATTTTCAGCCAGTTGAAGAAAGAGTAGATCCCTTATCTTTACCACAAGAGGGTGACATGATAGTGCTCACGCGTACAGAAGTCCAGGCTTTGACAACACCTCCTATGAATCACCCAGCAACTTATCTTTAGCACAAAGCACCAGTAGCAAAGGGACAGCCGTGAGAGATCATTACTTGAAGTTTAGCAAAGACTGGCACAACAACCAGATAAAAAATGTCTGATTGGTCTGCTCAAAGTCCTGCAGATGCACTCCTGTCAAAGCAGCTGAAACTAAATTGGTTTTCTCTTTGATGGCCATTAAACTTGGGTTATGCTCCACTGATCACCTGATCTAATGGAGAGGTCAATTTTCATGAGATGCAGTGGATAGGATAAGGAGATGGATCATTTTTCATTCAAGTATCTGGCTTTGGCTTTAAAAGAAATCATCTTGCAAGAAGAGTAAGATAAATACAGAAAAGTTTAATGAATGTTCTAACCTCTTTTCCTATAAACTTCAACTCCATCAGACTATTATGCTTTGCTTAATCTCGAGGAAATAACGTCAAAAGAAACCATGGTGATATCTCGTCTAATCGCAATCACAGTACCACAAATAATACACTCGCCTGTAATTTATCAAACTTCGCACTTGCAATCCAGAAACTTTCCCCCATGCTCATCCATACACACACTTTTTGTCAAGCTCTGCTGGCTTCACTGCATAACATGGAAGGAATTGCTAGTCTGGGGGGAAGTTTTTTGAGTTTCCCAACTCAGAAAAGTCTCAGCCGAAGGAAGAGGTAAAGACCTGAGAGGGGTAGGATTACTGCAAGCCAGAGCATCTGTCTGTGAGAAGTGTGCGCACTGGGAGCCTAAGCCAGTCTTGCAAAATGTTGAGCAATCACAACTTCCCTCACAGTGAAGGGGAGAGGAGTACTTCCCAGGGATATGGGGTAAGGGATCTCTTTTCCTCTAGATAGCTGTGAGCTCCATCGCCCAGAGACCAGGTACAGGCTTGGCACACAGTCACAGAACAAGGAATCTGGTTATCTAAATGGACTTGTGCACACACATATCAAGGGATTATTCCATGCCAAGTTGCATCTTTTTTTTTTTTAAGATACAAATTCAAACCAGGGTATTTCATTCAAGGAAAAGGCTAGATGGATATTCTGAGATCCAAATAAGTAACAATCCCAGTTTATATTCACATAACTTAAACCAATTAGAGCAGCTGAAAAACAGAAATACGGATTTATTCATAGGGATTTGAACTACACTACCCAAATACATTAAAAGTATATATTATAGTTAAACCAGTTCATGTTTTTAATTTAGGACAATTTCACCTGTTCTTAAAGCTAATGAACACATTTTTCTCTGAATTTCAAAAACTTGGATTGAGTTTGATTTATTGTTTATTTCCATATAGTATTTTGCCAAGGGTACCAAGCCAGAAACAATCAAGTAGCACTCTTCTGCAAACATTTCTGATCTACATCTACAAAACTAAGACTTTATGAGACTTATTCTTTGAATGAAATGTCAGTGATAAACTAGGATAAAACTCGGTATGCAGCTAAAAGGCTCTTATTACATACCATTTAACTGTCAACACTCAGTAATTGCAATTATAAATTACTGTAGCATCTACAATCACCAGTCTGAGATTAGATACTTGGGAAAAGCACTGAATAGATACCCCAAAGTAAATGATCTCTGCCTTAGTTTGCTAATAATTTAGGCATCAAAATGGATGGATAAAACAGACTGACAGGGGTAGGCTGGAAAGACTAGTGAAATGAAAGAAAAGGAAGTTACCAGCCAATCCCAGATCACAAATTTGTCACTTAATCATCAAAAGACACTTTAAAGGCATGGATCATGCATGTACAAAAAACTGAATGCTGTATGTTAGGGACTGTGTTTGACAAGCTCCTAAAGCCCAATACGCTTTTTCTCCAAATAGATAAGCTAATCATGAACCATAATTTTCAAGACAAAAATAGTATTTTGGAACAAATACAGAAACAAAGGAGCATTCTAGCCACACCAATTTCTTGTAGCCAGGAAACAATAATTTGATCTGCTGCCTCAAATATTAACACAGAGCAGCATGTGGATTGCAAAGACGAAGGAAACCCTATCAAAACACCATCCTCCTCTCTCTGCTGGGGAAAGGATGATAAAGAAAATTAGCTACAGATGACATAATAGCCCAAATGGTTAGCACACTATTAGAAAGCGTTCAGATTCAGCAATGATAAGAAACCTGGACTTGAAAAGAACAGTATGGAGGGTAAAAGTATGCTTAAGGAGGAATTTATGAGATAAATAAGATAGCAGCTCTAGAACAGGTAATACCAAAATAATCCTGCCTGTAGAGTTCAGATTCCAATTTGGCTCAGTCTCTTCAGAGTTCAAGGGACACTTCTGCTTACGGCTCACGCAGCTCGGAGAAAGAGCAGCCGTCACCCCGAGTCCCGTGCAGTTCGGCTTCCCAGCAAAGTGTGAAATCGGCATTTCGATTTGAAAGCTGTATTCCAAAGCACCTGAAATTTGTATCTGCAATTTTAATTGAGTGAGAGACCCTTAGAAGGGGGAAGCTGAGCACAGCCTGCAGGTACACAGTGCCTGACAGCTAGTGTTAACAAGGACGTACTCAGCTTGCCTGAAGAAACAAACAAGCACAGAATTGATAACTATTTCATGAATGAGCTGTAACATGTTATTTTAAAAAGATGCTGTCAGAAGAAAGACACAAACAAAACAACACATGTTATTGAAGGGCAGTTGCTATTATCTGGGCTATTAGCAAATGGAAGAAACTATTAAAGCAGAAACAGTGTTAGAAATCTAACTCACTTTTCGACATTAACGCTATTTACTGCTTTACTCTCCTCTTAAGTTGGAACAGAGAAAACGGGCTAATCAATTTTCTGTCCTGGTGATAGCACTATTTCTTACCAGTGCCTGAAACAACGTGTTTGGAGACTGGGTACTTAGAACTTACAAACTAGACAGACATGGTCAAAATGGAGAAAAGGCATTTAAGTGGATGAGGGGATGAAAGTTTAGAGGCAGGTAGATAATAACCGCATGTTCTGTTAACTCCATCAGTTATGGGAATCATTTTAATTTTCCTGTAATTTACCATTTGTATTTTCTTTTCCGGTTGTATTTGGAGGCTCCAAAAAGGATCAGGACTCCAGTGTGCTCAGCACTGTAGCCAAAGGAAAACATACTCTCTGGCATATGCTAGCATACACATAGAAAAGATTGACAATGAGCTTCTGAAAGCAAATATCACCCCTTTTTCTATCTGCTTCTTTTCATAAAGTCCTCATGACTCACTCAGGTCTCTTCAAGCAAGTCTGCGGTATAGCTAAAAACCAAAGCCTGAATCCAGTTGCCTTAACTAAATCCCATTGCTTATGCTCCCAGTCAACACTAAAATTTACAGGTCCTTTGAATGAAATAGGCAATATAAGGGACATGAAAGAGGAAGAGGGACATGGCATTTGAGGCACAAAGAGGACAAAAAATGTAAATTAAAAAAGGATTTGAATTTTATTGACTTTTTTTTTTTAAGTCTGGAAACGCTTCTGCTGAACCTCAGTTTCTGCAAAATCATGAGCATTTGAAGCACAGGATAAGCACTTTAAAACATAAGCCAAAGGAAAGCAATATACCCTTAGTACTATTTCCATTTAAACTGCTTAGCCACACACTTGCAGACATGAAACAATTCCACCGAGGTCCTCCTGCACTCAGGAAATTCTTCCTGGGTCACTGACCATCATTTAAAGGGCACATCTTGTCCCAGTGTCCAGCGTGAATTTTTCAAATTAGCCTTCAGTTGCTGCCTCTGCAGTACACATGACTGTGCTCAAAAACCCTGAGCTTTTCAGAATAGCCCTTACACCTGTTTAACAAACAATCAAAAAACAACACAAGAATATGTACTTCTATATTTCACACACAGCACAACCACGTACACAGACCCTATAAAACCGAGACACCAGCTCCCTTGAAGGCTCTTGACGAGCGAGACAGCTCTATATTAGCAGTGTGTCTTTCCGAGAGCGCTGCTGTGATTCAGCTGAAGTGGTGGGGGCCTGATGCAGGAATCACTGTAATTCCATGGCCTCTATTATATCCAGAAGGTCAGGAGAAATGATACCTTCTGTCCTCAAAAGCCTCCGAGTCCTTAATATTTAGGTAGGCATGGGAAAGCCTTTTGTGAAGGTTGGTTCAGATAAACATCCTAACAGTATGATGGTGTTGGCTTAACCCCAAAGCTACGTCAGCTGTTTCTACTGCCCAGAGACCTTAGCTTACCAGGGATGTGAAAGACCTGCCAACATCAGAGGCATCTACTACAGAGTCCGTCTCGCAATCCCTCCTTGAAATTCACCTTTGCTGTGACACTTCCAAACCACTCAATGCCCACGAGGCAGCTGGTGTGCTATCACTGCAACTTCCCGACCAAATCATAACCCGCTCTCTATTACCTTGCTCTCCCTCCATCTGTTTGCTGCAGCCACTGCCTCTCTCATGTGTTCACATCTCGGAGCAGTTTGGGTCAAGGACCATCTTTTCATTTTGCATGTGGTCAGCGCTAAGTACTCTGGGTCTTTTATCCCTAAACAGGACCTCTCCATCTCATGGCAGTGCACATTATAATAAATCATCACCTCTAATAGTCCCAAGGACTAGCCTAACCCTGGTATAGGCCCACCTTCTGTCAGCCTGAGAGGCTCTTTCAGGTTATTTTCTCCTCACTTGTTGCTCAGGGCACAACACAGATGCTGCATGCAGTAAAATGAGAGCAGTTTGACAGGCAGCCCCCAACCTGAGACACAAAAACACTCCTCGCAGACACAGGCGGAAAACTTTCCTTCCTCCTGCATCATATCCACGTCCTTGGTCCCTTCAGACATCACTTCCATCAGCTCAGCACAGTCTGGACTGGAATCCTTGGGTCTACGCCAAGAGCGAGTGGAAAAATCCATCAAGTAACTAATGTGGATTTAAAAATAACTTTACACACGTTTCCCCCCCCTAAAAACAACAGCAGCAATAAAATCCACTACATTCTTATTTCACTGCCAGATATCCGATAACCTGCAGCAATATCTCATGTCCCCATTTTTCTTCTTCCTTTAATTAAAAAAACAAAACCAACACAACTCTCTTTTTTTTGGTCATCCATGATTTAAAAAAGCAAAACCAAAAAAAAAAAAAGTTGGGAAATTACCTTGGGGAGGTTATTTTATCCTGTTCTAGTACACTTAAAGCTCCATCTTCTCTGGAGAAATACATTAAATCAGATCTAATTCTTCTGTTTGCTTTATAAAGATCAAGTGATGGCTTGAATCAGACCTTAAGAGGGCACCATCATCCCCCGAAGTGCTTTAACTGGTATCACCTCACTTGCTCTACAGCAGGGCAGCTCTGTTCGCCCACTGCAGAACAGGGAATAACTTTCTCCACTATTTTGCTTGCCTGCTTTGAATCTAACCTCTCTGGAGCACGTCTCCAACACGTTTGTACTGTATCTACTTCACCAGATCTACCGCCGTGAAAAAATTTGGTGTTCCTAGATTTTTTCCGGTCCTCCATTCAGGGATTTACCAGAGTCCAACCCAATGCACATTCCTGGTTTTTATAGAATCGTAAGAAACCAAGGCAACAAAAACAGGATTTAGTCCGATTATCTGGGAAGCTCTGTCCAGTTACTCCTTTATTGACCCCAAAAACTTGGCCTTGCATATAGTGTGTACAGGGGTCCAGATTTAGGAAAAGCAGATAAGCACATGAGTAAATCCATCCCATTCCAGGGCAGCATTTAAGTACATGCTTAGCTATACACACAGCATGTGTTTCAGTGTTGTCTGAAATAGGGTGGATTTCCCAAACTAGTGCTGTAATTTATAAGCAGGACCAATGCTGCTTGTGTAATCTTGATTTTCCCTTTTCTCCCAAATCCTTTGTTTTATTGAGCGTGCATGCGAAAGGCCTGGAAAGGAGCCCTAAAAGTCGCTCTTCTGTAGCTTTCAGTTTAAATCTCACGATTTTTAAACCAGCCACATGATTTTGAGTTCACTGACAACATTTTTGCTTCTCGAGCCTGGGGTTCGGGCAGGCTGCCGTGCAAACGAAGCAGCAGCGCAGGTTTTGCGGTGGGGCTGCCAGCGTGGCGTTCGGTAGCGCCGTTAAATCAGCCACAAACCAGCTGCCCGGGACGGTGAGGGAGCGCGTTGGGCTGCTGAAACTCTGCTATTGAGCGGGCATAAAATTGAGTCGTGTCCACTTGAGGGGAGGAATACTGCAGGGTCTTTTTCGCAAGCATGCCCCCGTGATCGGGAACAAATTCTTTCCTTTCAGTCTATCCCCCTGGTTTTTATGCACAGTGTTATGTCTGTATAAATATTCTAGGGACCTGGGACTTGGGGGCTGAGGTAAGGAGGAGGAAGCCAAAGAAAATACATTTTAACTAGCAAGGACAGTCTCTTCTCCTCTTTCTGTCACCTTGTGGGCTTTTGCAATAGAAGAGATATTTTATTTGTATTTAATAAAGCCCAGCGGTAGAGCTGCTTATGAATCAAGCCGCATCATGCATGGAGCTAGAAAAAATATATATTGGGATTTTCTAGCTCGCTAGAGTTATTAATCTGGCTCAAAGCCTGCAGTAGGATTTAATATATTAAGTGAAATTGCAGGCCTTTGCCCCTGTCTTTTCGCTAAGACAACAACATACATACGCCATATTAGATTCCATTTTTTGTACATTTCAGATAAGGAGTGGATTAAATAATGAATGAGATTCCCATTAGCTTGAAATTTTGCTTATTTCAGGCAACCTCCTCCTTTTTTGCCCCCCCTCTTTTTAATCAAAATGACTCCACAGTGGAATATTTTTGCATTGATTTGAAGGGATTTTTTAAGCACTCATTAAATTTGCATTTACACATCTGACAAATTCTTTTTTTTTTTTTTTTTTTTTTTGTCCTAGACACTGAAGACTGCATTCAAAAATAAATAAATAAGAGAAAGAGAGACCCACCCTGCTTTCGTCTTCACTTGTGTGAAATATTTCTCTGGCACAGTGTGCAAAAATCATAGGACCTTTGGGATTCCCCACTATTTGACAGAGTCAAGTGACAGACTCCCATTTGGCTTCGACGTGCATCAGATGAGGATCACTAATTAATATGAGACGCTTAAGATACCAGTGCTTTCCACCGTGAATGCACCTACTAGGGTTATATGGGACTGGCCCTTGCAAGGGACATTCTGGTATTCTCACCACGCGGCTGCCACAGATCCCAAGGTCCCCAATTACCAGCTTTCCACCACCTCACAAAGATGTCATCTTGCCTTGGGCAGGTGGTGGAAAATTTCTTTTCAGTTCAGCGAGTGCTAATACAGAACTGTTATATTGAATTGATCCTGGGCTGGAAAGCAGAGATGCTGGCCTCAGTTTAGTCACTGACTTACGGCAAGTTTTGCAGTATTATTCAGAGCAACACGAATATAAACCACTACCACAAGAAGACAGCCACATCTTGTGCTTGCCTTGCCTAGGAGAAAGTTACACCAATCTGTTTGTCTTTGGAAACGTTGGCAGTAGACGCCCCACAACTGAGTTACGCGACACATTACCAGGCAACACCGCAAAGGTCTAGCCAAGCCTAATACCAGTAAAGCCAGTTGTGATTAGACCAGGATTTTTAACCACATCTATTGCACGTATCAGAGGGAGAACAGTGCTCTTTGCACTCAGCAGTTTCTCAAGCAGCAGGACAGGGGAGAAGAGCAATCCTTCCCTATTGCCCAGAAAAGTTGCATGTGGGAAGCAGTTTGCTACTGTTTGCCCCTGCGCACAATCAAAATGCTATGTAAGTGTTTATTATCATTATCTTACTGTTAACAAAATTCTCCTGACATTCAGCTGAAAATTTCCTTTGCTTAATTTCCTACTACAACTTTTAGTAAATCTCCCTTTATACCATCATAAGCAGTTCATCTCCTGCTTTGGAATTTACACCCTTGCAAATACATGGAGATAAATATTGCCTTCCCTTCTTCTCCCTCCCCTCAGTCATCCTTTACCCAAGCTATATGTATTTGGTTCTTTTAATATCTCCTCATAAGTCAGCTCTCCACAGGCCCTTTATCATTTTTGTGGCCCTTGTCTGAACTCCCTCCAATTTGCCAACATCTTACTGGTGAGAAGGTGCCAGAATGGAAAAATGGGATGAGCTGCTTTATGCTACAGATATCACGAACCTGCCACTGACGCTGTGCAAGGATTCCTCCATAGCCCATGGGGTGGATATCCTGTAGGCTGATTAAGCCACCATGACGTTCAGGTGACAGGAAACGGCTCTGAAACTTCACGGGAAAATAAAGATTCCTAGTCCCTCCCATTACCTTCTCTCAGTTTTCTTCCAGGGATAAGAATGTTTTTCCAGGTTTTTAATCAAAATCTAAAAACACTGATGCAATAGAGAACAGAATATTTTCATCAATATCTGAGTCTTTTAATCAGAGAAAAGATGATCCAGTGTTACGAATAGAAACTGGACAGCATGCTGTTTAGGGAACAAGAGGACCTCAGTTCTATTCCTCCCTTTTTACATTAAATACTCTCTTGGTGTGGGACACTGCAACTCAGTGACAAAGGAAGAGGTCCTAAGTGACTGTATTCTCTGCCTTACAGGGAGCTGGAGGCTTGGTTCACTAGAGCAGATAAAGCACTGCGATCCCCAGCCAGGCGTGCAAATCCTTTCTTAGCTATTGGGATATACTGGCTTCTCTCCGGCTGCTTAAAGAACAAATGCAGTCAGCACAGTAATGACCTATCGCCCAACACAATTGTATATTTTTACCATTGCAATGTCCTCAGAATCTTCTTTTTGAATTAGAAAATCTCTGTGCTGGGTGCTGCACAGGCACAGAGCAAACAGCCAGTTGCCACCCCATACAAATACAAAATACGTTCAGGCTCATTGCCAGTAAATGGCAGAGAAGTGCAAAAGGACAGTTTTGGTCACCCTGAAAAACAGTGATCTCAATACTATGGTTACTGGAGTTTTATGTACAGCAGTATGAGAGCTTTCTAATTGTGTAGGAAATAAAACACCAAAGGACTCCTCCTCTCCATCCCTTATTTGCAGCAGAAAGGTTTGGTTTACGAATCTATCCCGTAACAGATCCTTTGCACTTTTATTTTTCCTCCAAATGATATACTGGTTATTTACAAACACAATTAAACGTGGAGAGGAGTGACTGTAAATTACAAGGAGTCTAGAGAAAGGCCTACCAGCCTGGCTAAAATTTGAAAGATGGATTCACCAACTGTAAAGCATGGCAGTTCCCATGCAGCTCAGGGCAGAGTGTGCTTTAGCACAACTGTTTTGCAAAGAAAAGCAGGGTAAAAAGCATGTAAAACATGTAAAGTTGGGGAAAGTCAGGACATCTAGGTTCCTTTCATGTTTCAGTCACTGTGATAATATTAAGCCATTTATCATCTTTGGGACTCAGCTCTTCTGCACCTAAAAAGTCTCTACCCAAATCTTCCCTCAATAGAAGTTTCGGGAGGTAAATCACGTGCATTTGAGAGGATCAGGTAAAACAAAAATGAATGAGCTTGCATTTCCCTGCCTCTCTCTCTTCTTCGTTGGACCTAACTGGGACCGTGGAGGAGGGACTTGCGCATTCAGAGACACATCCCACAGAAGAAGGAGAGGTTAATTTTGACAGCTAGGTTAAAATTTTTCCGCTGACAGGTATGGCCAACCCCCCTTCCAAGTTCACATATCTCTGACCTCTCCCCGTAAGTGTCATCGTGGCCTTGTGCCCACAGTTCAAGTTATCCTTTAGACCAGAAGTTCCCTGTTTCCACTGATGTCCTCCCTTTCTGCACTCCCAAAGCCTGTCATTTGGGAACTGGTGTTCCATCTGTTGCGCTGCGGTAGATAAAAACCTCCATACTACAACAGCCAGCAGAAAACCACTGTACAGAGCGGTCTCCTGGGTTCCAGGGCTCACTCTACTACCAGGCATTGCCCAGTGCTCCCAGGGCAGGCCAAACATCAACAACAAACATGGCATGATTTGGAAATAAATCCCAGGTTAATGTCTGTTATCCTGAGACAGAGAGACTGTGGGCCTAGGCATGCCATTCCCAAGGTGGCAGCAATGGCAGCTGAAGCCAGGCCTTCTTAGGGATAGCTCAGCATCATCATTAGTGGTTTGGGAACCCAAATCTTCTGATGGATCCATTCATGGATTGCTGGATACCAGTTATCCACCATTTAAGTAAGTCTGGTCCTGCCTTGCAGGACAACAGGTGCCCTTTCCCTTCCAACTTGTGTGCTGTACTAGGATTTTTTTGCCACAGACATCTTCCAGGTGGTCCTATCGTCCTTCCTTGCCTCAGTTTCCCCACACATACTAAGGAACTAACAATTCCCATCTTCTCTCCAAAATCTTGGGAAACTCAGTACATTGAAGACCACAGCTGTCACCAAAACCTAAGGAAATCTGTGACTGTTCTCATCAAGGTGCATACTTTTGCCCTTCAAAAGCCAAAGACTCTGTATTTCTAAAATGCGTTGAGATTTTCAGATGGATAGTTTTGCAAAATTGCAAAAAACATATGATGTGAGAATACTTTGTAAGAAGAAAACTAACCAGCTACGTAGACTAAATTTAATTTTTCTTAGTTTCACAAAGAAAAGACTAGGCTAAATCACAGGCAGAATAAATCAGCAAAACTCTGCTGATGTCACTGTTTCAATAATCAGATTATACACAGGGAACACTTGGTCCCTTGGATCTAATCACTGCAGTTTTCCCTTAACCTCCCTCACTTTTGTTTTAAACACACCTTGCAGGTCTTTCAGGGGCCCCACTTGCAGGCTCCCAGGTGGAAAGTCGTCCTGCTTTTATGAAGTGTGAAAGCAACTTCTTTCTCTGCACTCTTTATCTATTATTTGAAGCTTAACCCCTGGGAAGATGCACAGCTTTTCAGATCAGACCCAGAGGAAAGCATGTCACTAGGAGGAAAATTTCTGCAGGCTTCCAAGTGCCCTATGATGTTATTTTTAATCTCCGCAAAAGGGTTAACAGCTTCCCCCTTGAATTCAAGGTTCCAATGCCTGTTTATAAAGGTCATCATAAATCTGCTACAATTATCAGTTCCTTATCCCACAGCAACTTTGTCAATCTGTCCATGGCTCCTTCCCAATCATTCTTTCCCAATACATTCACTCCTTGCTTTAATAGCACTCGGAACAAACGAGAACAAAATCATGAAAACAGCAGTACTATAGACCCAGTTAATGAATCCTCTATTTCAGACAGTAATCAGAAGAAGGTATTTATGGATGGAGGATAAGAAATAGCACAGGTTAATGCCTCCTGGCCAGAGTCTCTCATCTTCTGGATATCAGCAGTTATGGAAATTTCTGAGAAATAGGTTATATGGGCAATCACATCTAAGACCCACCAATAGATTCCTTCTGTATGAATTTGCCTAGTACTTTTTGGTTTCTCTCACCCTATAGATATTTTTTGATCTTCACAATATCCTGCAACAATGAGTTCCACGTTTTGATTATTGTACGGGGAAGATTTCTTCTTTTCCAAAGAGCAACTTCCTCTCATATTTAGATCTTAACCTCCCTGCCTCCAAGCTATTCCAAAATTGCCCCTTTGCTGGACTAGCAACTAGCTAACTTTACTTCCACCCACCTCAACGCACTTGGGGTTGGCTGTACATATCTTGAGTCTTTCAATGGTACTGGTATTTCTCAGGGATCTAGTAATTTTCTAAGTTAAGTGGCACATCCTCTGTATGCTGTGAGAGCTTTGGAAGTAATAATTGCTTGCTCAAAGTGTGAAGCCAGACTAATGAAGCTTGGCTCGCTATAGATTTGTATCTTAGGCGTCCCAAGCTCCCCCATCTCAATAATCCAGCTTCCTCTATGTCCTCCACTCTGTCCAAAAGGCTGCTAGCTCCATAGCTAATGCAGGGCGATGTGCATGCCAGTTGCGTTGGCCGGTACATGGGTGCAGATTGGCCAGCTGCTGTCAGGGCTGAACTCTGCCCACCATCTTCTCAGCAGGGCAACTCATTTATATCCCTTTTCTCTGCCAAATTTTTGTACAACTAGTAGAACGATAATTATTTTCAAAACTTCTAGGCTCTTTCATGTGTGGTTGAAACCGATCAATAGGTTCAAAAATGTCGTGGGGAAGTGGAGAAGGGAACGGGGGTAGAGAGGAAGCAGGTGAACAAACAGATGTGGGTGGACTGTGTGACTGAATAAGCTGTGGTTTTTTTGGAAATGACACCAAAAACATCATTCAGATCCAAGCAAAACGAAGGTTTTCTGCACTCCATCCCTCCCACCAAACCGCTTCAATTGGAGGCAGCCTGCGCGTTTACTGAACGCATCCTCCCATATATTGCAGGCTGCTGTGGCCGAGCCAGCGAGAGCAAGAGACAGCAGAGCTCTAGTCTCTTCTCTGGCCTGAGGTGAGCCACTTGCACATGGCTTAGCAGAGGAGCGAATCTGTTTTACCCCTTAGGAGTCTGGTATGTCAGATGTCTCCTCCCATGACAGCCCCGATGTTTCCGACTGAAGGGAAGGAGAGAGTGGAGATGCAACTTCAATTATTATGTATCTCATTGTTATGAAAGTCTATCTTGCACGGGTAAGAAAGGAATACGTTCCCTTCAAGCATTTCCAACAATGGAAGATTCTGTATCAATCTATTTTCAATTTTTAATTATTTGGGTGGGTCAGTAAAGAAAAGAAGGGGTGTGAAGAATTTGACCCCATCTATTTGCCAAAAAAATGAGCATAAAATCTGCTCCAAACAGAAACAGACATATGGAAAAGAAAAATGAGAGAAAATGACAGTAAAGAAGGATTTGGGGGGATTTTTTTTCATTATTAGCGCCAATGCGCAAGCTGAAAGGACTGCAGGGAAAAAAAAAAGTCATTATTGAGAGAATGTAAACTTCGAGCTAAAAAACTGAGTGATATCAGCTCCCAGCATGCCTGATGGCAGGATCACACACTCTGTCCTTCTCTGAAGCTCTGCTATTTGAGACACTCCTTCAGGGACAGTATAGAAAAGCAACGAAACTAATGGATGATAGTGGCAAGGATGAATCAGGAGGATCCTTTTCCTCTAACGCTGAGCTTGACTAACGTAAGAAAAGCAGTATTATCCCAACAGCCGTTCTGTCTGTCTCCCCAAATATTCTTACCTCATTTTCTGCTACAGGTTTAAAGCAGCAGCTTGCATCCTTATAGGTCTCTCCCTCCCTCTTCCACTTGCAAAATTACCACCAGAATCAGCAGGTCCCATTTCAGATAATCTTTGTTTCTGCCCTCCTTCCTCTCAGTCTTTCTTATCCCCTCTATCAGAAAGTGTAAAACAATGGCCCTTTAGGTCAAAATCTTTTGTTTAAATCTCTGAAAGATGAGACTCAAAATGGATTTTTAAAAGGTCAGAGATCTAAGCTTCCAATTCTCTGTGAACATGAAAAGCCTGAATCCGCTCCAAGACTCCACTGAGCACAAAGATGTGGGGATGGGAAAAAAAAATTTACATGGAACTGCTGTTCCCGAACCTGCTTTATCATTTCCCCCCTCTTTCCCACCTACAGCCTCCATACAGAGGCCACAGGAGCTTCCTTCCGCAGCTCACAAAAATCAATAGTGAACTGGGAAATTTGTATTCGCCCTCTCCAGGCTGCACTCCCTAACCTCTTTTTCTGTAGCGGCAATGCAAAATACCCCACTGAGGCTCCTGCCTTTAAAGACAGCTAAAGCTAGAGGGAAGGGGAGGGGGAAGTAGGGGGGAAAAAAAAAAAAAAAGCTGGAATCAGTCAACAGGGAACATATTTCACAAGCTTTAAAGTGTTCAAATCACAACTGTACCTGATTACCACGAAGTACATCACTCACTTTAGAACCAAATTTACCCACACAAACTTGGTGTTCTTTCCCTGTTTATTACTGTAAGTTATTGCCCTCCAAAACGCTGACTCATGAAACTCAGCTTATAGAAAGCATTCTATATGTTAAGGCAGCAAATCCTCGCACCATCTCTGCTGCTGTGGTTCATGTCTCTCCTACTACAAGTGTCAGCCAGGACATAAAGCAAAGGATATGGTACTCCAAGATTCTTATTCTTGCTTCTGACACTGATGATTTACATGCTTTTGGGCACACTACTTTAAATTAGGCTTCCGCTTTATCTACCCACTTGTCTTTAAAATGGGAATTGAATGTCCAGTATTCTCAAAAACAAATGTTAAAGCATACCGAACTGTTTCCCTCAAAAATCATGAG
Source organism: Apteryx mantelli (assembly GCF_036417845.1). Lineage (NCBI taxonomy): Eukaryota > Metazoa > Chordata > Aves > Apterygiformes > Apterygidae > Apteryx > Apteryx mantelli. The sequence goes on from NC_090020.1 coordinate 78,861,335, forward strand.
ATTCATTCATTAAGATTGTGAGATTTTTCAGTATTGTAAGGACACTTCAAATTTCATTTTTTTCTTAATTTTATGACTGCAGAAGTTAGAAATTTATTTTTAGAAGAGACATGAAACGAAAACTCAGATTTTTTTGTGTAATCATGTCTGTAGCAGGAGAAGCTTTATGGAAGATCCAAATATCATCCTACTTGTGAAAAATATATACAGAATCAGAGAGAGAGAAAGAGAAACAGCAACACTGAGAGCCAGCCCTCAACAGAGGAGTTGTCAGGTCTCATCAGTTAATGTTGTCAAAAG